>NC_071467.1:96561111-96861111 GCF_028500815.1 Rissa tridactyla
AACCAGTTGTGCTGCGGGTTCTAGAAGAATAATCTCTTTATTGCAATGAATAGTAAAACAGCTGGTTGTTAATAAAATGATTGTCTATACTGTATCTCTAAGAAAAAATGAATTCAAGGAGATGAATCAGAGCTGTTGGAAAAATCTTCAGCATGCCTTTGGCATGTGCTAGATAAGATTTCTTGTCATTTAAGACACAGCACAGTTGTTTAACAGAAATTTAAGAGTCTTTGTATAAACACCATTCCTATTATAATATCAGTTTTGCTGAAATGTTTAAAAATGCAACAGTGGCACAACTTAGAAATATCAAAAGTAATTCCCAGTATGCCTCTGTCCTTTTTAAGAACTTATTAAAACCAGATGGTCTTTTAAAATATTAATACCTAAACAACCAGCCAGCTTTGATCCATGGCTTAGAATTCTTATTAGAAAATCAAGAGTAGTAAGACTACCGCAGTGATTAGCCAAAACACTGAAAAAAGTTACAGCATGCAACAAGAACTGCTGTAGGCTTTGGCCTCAGATACTAAACAGTCTCAGCCCAGTCTCATAAAATGGCCTGGCATACCGGTATTCCAACAGACCACACCAAACAGACTTTCTTCTCCTTCACATTTTTGTAATACTCACATGAGAAGTTCCCCAGATGACAGGTTTAACAGGACTGGGGCACTTGGATTTAATTCAGGAGAATGGGCAAACTTTTTGGGTTTTGTGATTTTTGTGATTTGCCTGTGAAGTCGCAGTAAACTGAGCGGCTTGCTTAAACTTTGGCTGCTTGAGCCAGTGATTACTTGAAAATCTCAGCTTTCATTTGAGAAAACTGGTATTTTCTCAGGACCATTGTTGTCCAGAAACCTGCCAGCATGAATCACAAAGGCGCAAAACCCAGCCGGTAAACAAAAATACGGTTTTTAAAGATCTTATATATTTTTAAGCTAATCTTACATGTGTTTGAGAGGTGAGATTGTTTACTTAAGAATTTTTATGTTGATGGGTAGCAATGCAATTTAGACCTCACTATTACAGTGTTTAAATCCACCTGACCTATTATGAAAAAAACATGGCGAGGGAAAAAATACCCTTTTAAGTTATGCTGACTGAGGGGGTGGCAACCTTTGGCGTAGGAGCAGCAAAAGAAAGCTGAGAGCATTTGGGATCAGCAGCCCCTTCATTTTACTCAGCTGCAGCCAGAACAGCACGACTACAACCTTTATTCCAGGGTCTACAGCTCTGTTATTTTCTTCTGCCAGTCCAAAATCTCCATCATACTTACATTGTATTTTTCACAGGCAAGTTTGACACATGGAGCTGATTTGAATCAGCTGTCTTTGTATATATTGGCAAGTAGTGCAGCCTAATAGGAACGGTTCTGTAGAGCAAAACAGTTGGTGCTGAGGACCTGACATTCACGCTGTATGCATTGTGGGGGGGAGGGAGGGTGTATTTTGGACTAGCTGTAAATCCTGGTTTAGCTGCTGTCTGAGAGTGTATCTTCTATTTAACTTCACCAGAAAGATAACCATTTTGTACACCCGAAGACAGCTCTACAGTGTGAATCACAGCATAGTAAATGGGGCTGATTTGAAGGAAATATATAGTCCCACTGTGAACTAAAACACTAATGTCGACACAGCCATTATCTCTGCAAACAGCCTAGTACAGTCCCATCCCACGTTTCATCCTTTCAAAGGATGAAAGATGTCATGGATAGCGTCCATCACACTCAGTGCTAACAATTTCAAAGGTGAGCATCTACTCTCAGCTGAGACTTGATTCCCTCTATTGTAAATGAAGAAAGAGACATCCCTGAGGAATTCTTTCCACCTATTAATAGATATTAGAAGACTATATACTAGAAGACATTAACTGATGTGAAGACTGCACTCTAGAGGTGCTTGCCATTTGCTGTAAAGAGAGCCTAGGAAGACACCTTACACAACATGCCTACCTTGACAGTTAAAGCTGATGAGCAGAATCTCATCCTGTGTTTACAGGAATAAGAGACTGGTAGCTTCAGTGATCACCGGTGAGATACATTTCTGCAGTGGCTATGGTTGTAGAACTAAAATAGTTTTAGATTAACTGTAATTTCCCATATTTTCTAAAAGGCAATCTGTAAAGGAGACTTTAAAAGTTAAGATAGTCCTTTTTTGTGTGTATATGTGGTTTAAGAAAGTCTTCTTTTTCTGTTGTAGCTATCAACAGTCTGAATGGAATCAGTGTTCAGATTAGGCTGAGGAATAACCTCTTTCTTTAAGTATATAGAAAATATATTTTTTTTCCAGAGGTGAATCTAAGCTAGTTGGTAACTTTGAACCTCCCAATGCTGCATCTGGATTCCTCAAATGCTTACTTTTAAAAAAATGTTCATTATTACTTCCATAGTGAAGTATTACCAGCTTTTGTTGGCGACTGTCAAACTGTTGTTTTAGCACTGCCTATCTCTATCTCTCCTTGCAGAAAGTGTTTCACATTTGGTACGACAGTTTTGCTCTTAAAATTGCAGTATAACCTACTGCAACTTAATTCAATGCTTTCTCTGCAAGCATTTTCTGATTTGCAGTAGAGACCATCAGTGAGATCTTTCTCTATGATCACTGCATTCATGTCCCTCTAGTATTCTGATATTTTCAAGGTTCAAAGGTCTCCTCCCAACTAACTACAGAGACATTAATTTATTCTAATCTTCAACATAGTGGTGTAACACGTGTTTGATTTATTTATCAATAGTACAGGTTTTGCCACTTCAACTCACTGTTGTGCAACAGCAGGACTATGACACAGAGAGACAAATCTGCAGAAATGTCTGGTCAGCTTCATCAGCACAGAAGCTTAGACACATTTGTGTGCTTCCAAAGTGACTTAATTGGTATTTGGCTTTTATTCCTCTTAGATAGCACATAAATTCTCAATCTAACAGCCAATATTAGCTGTAGCAATTTTGTGCTTTGTGGGGAAAAAAAAAAGGGAAGACCAAACCACAACCCCACATGACAAATTACTAATTTGTGGGTGTGGGTTTGTTTGGAAATGTAAACTCTGAGGGAAGGCAAATGGAGAGGAACGTGAAAGAAAAATAGCTTCTAACCAGTGGAGAAATCCAGGGCCTGATACAAGCTGCGTGCATCAGTTTAGAGCAGTGTGGAATCACACCCAACGCTTTTGGCCAGGACCATGGCTGGTTTTTAAATGGACGTGAACGTGCTATATATTGTTTTCCCATCCACTACAGCTCCCCATGGGCTCTGAATGGGGGTACATTCAAGAAGGAAGGGTCCTCCTGCTTTAGGCACACAGGCACCATCCCACACATAATCAACAAGAACAATTACACAAATGAACTGTTTTCTGCAGTTTAACTGCTCCTCAAGCTTTGCTGCCGTCATCATAGATGACATCAGTGGGGCCCAGGGTATTCCAGGTAGCAACATTCTGTCAGAAAATGGTGTTTCTGTTGAGCCACAATTGTTTCATTCATAACATCTGAGATCTGACGAGCTTTTGCTAAGGCAAATTATGTTTCATATGGGCTATGTCCCAGGACAGGGATGTTAGATGGTGCAGGCTTCCAGCCTTGAACATTCATGTGCTTCACCTCAGATCTCCTAAAGAGACAAACTGTAAGACTGCCAAGTTCAATAAGCGGTCCTGGAGTCTGCATAACTTTCAGAATTCAAAAATCATTGATTGTGGTCTGATTTAGACCAAAGTAAAATTAGAAAAAAATTAAATAACTCGTGAATTGAAGAGCCGTGCTCTTCTGTCAGCTATATCCCCAGTGCTTTCCCTTGTAGAAGATCATGCACAGTCCAGAAATCCTGGGAAACCATTGGGTAGCACAGAGAAAGGAGTGTACTGGTTTGGATTTGTGTTTAGCAGAAATAAAGAATATGAGCTCAGTGGGATCTCACATGGTGCAGTCTGAATATGTACATTGCTACAGGGATTGAAAAATAGCCTGGTGATTTTAGGACATTATTTTAGGACACAGCAGAATTCCAGTAAGTGTCTGCATAATCCCCAGAATTGCTTAGCAGGTATGTCAGATGGGGAGCTAGACGAAATACAGATTATCATCTTTGATAACGTCTTTTTTACGGGGTGATGCTGTTCTTAGTCTGAGGATAGATGTACTGGGGTAAACAAGTGGAAGGAGCCTTTGCTTACTGGAGCCTGGTTCTTGCACAAAACGTGAACCGCTGGAGAGTCTGTGCTGGGTAGTGTTGATGTGAGCCAGTTGAGAGGTGTGCAGTAACGTGCATCTCTGGCTCTAGTTCTCTTCTGTACAGGCTGGGACATGGAGCACTGATCATGGCCTTTCTGTATTCCCTGGATCCCTAGGCATGCACTGCCCCTGGGGCAGAACTGAATCCCAAATGCATCCTTCTTTTCACTGCAGGGGTATTAACCTGGGGGTTTTGGCAAACACAAGTGAGGGAAGAGAAATGGTACAAGGATACTGCCAGAAGTTAACTACAAGAAAGATATTGAGGTCCTGGAGCGTGTCCAAAGAGCAACAAAGCTGGTGAAGGGCCTAGAGCAAAAGTCTTATGAGGAGCGGCTGAGGGAGCTGGGGTTGTTTGGCCTGGAGAAAAGGGGAGACCTCATCACTCTCTACAACTACCTGAAAGGAGGTTGTAGAGAGGTGGGGGTCGGTCTCTTCTCCCAAGTAACAGGCCATAGGACAAGAGGAAATGGCTTCAAATAATTGCACCAGGGGAGGTTTAGATTGGATATTAGGAAAAACCTATTCACTGAAAAGGTTATCGAGCATTGGAACAGGCTGCCCAGGGAGGTGGTTGAATCACCATCCCTGGAGGTATTTAAAAGATGTGTAGATGTAGTGCTCAGGGACATGCTTCAGTGGTGGACTTGGCAGTGTTAGGTTTATGGTTGGACTCAAAGATCTTTTCCAACCTAAATGATTCTATGATTCTATAATCAGAAAATACAATGAGCTTGAGGCTGGTTAAATGCAGTCAAGCGCCTTTGAGACAAAATTACAAGATAACAGGTGTCAGGGGGCTATCTGGACCTGAAACTGAGTAAGAGTTTGCAATAATATCCAAAAATGAGCCTGTGAACACTGCAAGGCAGCAGACTAGCGACTGAAAAGTGTCAGTTGGTCCATCACCGCGGCTGTGACCACACGTTGCATGCAGTTGTAGGCTTGCTGATAACAGAAATATGTCAACAGTTTGGCAAGATTTCAGAGAATAGGAGGGGGGAAGGGGTTCCCTTTGGAGTTCAGGACTCTCAGGCTGTGTCCATGTCACTCTTGGCACCTTCTGTAAGTTTGGCACCTGCGGACCTTAAAAGGACTGAACCAAATTCTTCCTTAAGCTATTTCTAGAAACAGCAGTGCAGGTTTGCAGCAGTCAACCAACTGAATAGAATGGCTTCAAAACTTGGCTCAAACTCTTTTGCATAAGTAAGTAATAAATTAACGAGGTGAGGAGTATCCTGCTCTTCTTATTTTTGGAAAACAGTAAGGATGATCCCAGTAAGTATGTGTAAAAGTAGTGGGAAATGGAACGACAGAAGCGAGTCAAGGTAACTAGCAAACAAATCCTGCTAGGATGCAGAATAAGTCCCAGGAGTCCTGTTATTGAACTGTACTCTAAAAATAGAAGAGAGAAAAAAATGAGCAATCTTACACTTGACAGAGAGTAGGGAACTGTAAATATTCATCTTTGATTTTTGGATAAAAATTCTGAGAATAAGTCCTTTATTCAAAAAAATTGCCACAAGTATTCTACTCCTACAATAGATTTTTTTGCTTGACTATAAAAAATTAAAACCTCAGGATTTGTTCTAAGTCTAACTTCAAATACAGTTTCTTGGGTTTCAGTCGTTTTTTTCCCTTTTCTAGGAAAAAATAGGATAGCTCTCCTTTACCTCTCACTTTCTTCCATCCCTCTGCTCCCACCTGTGTGCAGAATTTGGGTATTTAAGCTAGGTATTTAATTGGAATGTTTATCTGCACAATGTTAGTAATTAAATCCACGAGCGCTGGCAGTCATATGAACTCAGCATTTTTTTTTAACGAGAAATTACGTAATCATTTATAGTCTGAACTGCATCTGTCATTTAAATCTGTTTGTAGTACTTCTTACCATGAGTATGCTCATCCTGGATAAGTTTATATTGATTCACAGAAAAACTTATCTCGTTAACTAGTTCCCAGTATGGGAACAATGGATCATTCATGCCCTCAAAGCAACTCTTAAAATTGTTTGAACTCTTAAAGCGAAATGAAACAACTGATAAAGAGAAGACAGTATATAAGTTACCATTCACAAAGAATTCAATGCAGTGACTTTGAGCAGTGATCTCGTATGTTAGTATTCTTGATCATAAATTTAAAAAAAAAATGTTAAACAGATAAACTTGCTTGGTAACACTAATAACTTTTTAAATTATTATACAATAAAATAATAATGCTTCAATCAGAATGGTATTGGCTTAGACTATGGGGAATGGAAAATTCAGATCCAAACTATTTCATAATGTTTTGTGAAGGTTTATGCTAAAGTCTATCTTCTGAATTGTCCGAGCAACATGTAAACATGTGGTCTCAAAATACTTTTTTAAACAACTTCTCACAGTATATAGCAATATTCTAATTTTTTTTCCCCTTCTCCATCTTCTCTGTACTATCTCATATATAGTAAAAAATTTAGAATAGACTCGGTTTTGCTTTAATATTGGAAGTTTGGCGTCAGAAAATAATCTCTAATAAATGGATGAACTGAAGAATCCCATCTTGCCAAATGAGCCTGTATCCAGCAGCCATTAGCTGGGATATACACAAACAGGAATATCAACCGGTGGTTTTGTCATGTGATCTCCTCCACTGCACATACAAATATAGAACATGACCATAAAAAGTAACAGAACATGCTCTCTGCGAAGTAATTTATTGCAGTTGATGCTAGGTTGGTATGCCAGCTGGAATTACCTTCTCGGCTCCTACTATTTTCACAGATACAGATAATAAAGGCTGTGCACTGCAACAGATTCCAAATGAAAAAACATCAACGTTACTAACAAGAAGCAAAACTCTGCAAAAGCAACTTCAGCAAGCTGAACTGTTTGAAAATGTTTGCTTGGGAATACTAGGTCTTCAACATTTTCATAGAGGGGAAAAAATACTGCTTTTTGTACAATACACATTTTTCTTTGCTGAGCACAAAAAATCTAAGGATTATTACATATATAAGAGCTTTCTTTTTGTTTGAATTCCTTATTCATTAGTTTGTAAGCTGCAAGAGCTGAGCTAATTTATTTTTCCAGGGCACTTTCCCCTCCCTCTTTTTTTTTAAAGGCACCATGTATGACATCCCAACATGACAGGAACTCAGTAAATCCCCTCAGTCTCCACACCGCTGTCTCTGAATGTCTACAAAGCTACTATGCCATAATCGCAACTCGCTGGCTCATTCACAGCTTTACATTATAAAGCAAACAGTCTAGACAGCTGAATGACAGAATTACTCTCTTTTCTCTTGCATTTATAGATATGCTGTCATCTTCATTTGCTTTTCTCTACTCTGTGCATTCTGATACACTAATGATTAGCTTTCCTGTTTGGATTCCACACTGGCTCTGCGGCTCTAGGCTATAAATACAACCAGAGCCCAGATGACATCACATCAATAAGGTCCTGGGGGGCTGGGGGGAGACGCCTGCGGCTTTCCTTCTCCTGGCTTAGCTGGTGATGACCAGCTTTTTCAAAACGGTTAACCAACGTAGCTTTACAATAGGATTTTTTTCCTCATTGAGATAGAGATAGAAAAAGCCTAGTGCCTGGAACCATCACTCTCTGCAGTGGAAAATACTGTTCAAGTTGCATAGAATAGGCAGCCTTAATTTATTTTCAGGTCTGTCTATAGTATAGCTGAAGGTACCTGTGCAAAAAATATGTGCAAAAAAGAGAAAAAGATGAACATGTATTTGGATGCCTATAAAAGATGTGTACCTTACAGTCTTTATGTTAAAAAACCATAAGTAACTGAGAAAGAAACTTTAGTCTGTAATATTCCTGGTATTTTAACTTTGGAATGATGTGTACACACATAGCATGTACCATTTCCTCGGTGCTAAAAGATTCTTAAATGATAAAAGTATACTTTCTTGGCTTCAACAAGTTGCAGAAATCTATGCAAGCCTGGTAACATGGAAGTAAGACATATGGATACATGTGGCCAGCTCTGCTGATGTTTTGACAAGTTTTTTATTATTTGTCACTATTCTTAATGCTTCTGTAACTTTATTGTAATTCTGGATTGCTGGAGAATCTCTTTTTACATCTGTTTTTTTTTTTTTTTGCTTGCTTTGTTGCCATTTTTTAAATGAAAGTTTCTAAATTTACAGTTGAAAAAAATCTCAAAGCCTTCACTTGAGGTCAGAAAGTTGTAATGGTGAAAGTGGGGAGAAGCCATTGCCATTCTCCTTGAAAAGCAAAGAAAATCATACCGACAGCACATCAGCACAGGAGACCAAACAGTGAGCCACAGCTTTTACTCTTACCAGAGCTGGGACAATACCAACATTTCAAAATATCACATTATGGGCCATCAGAAACTGTTCATTGGGGAATATTTTACCTATGAGCATGAAGAGTTTTGTGGGTCACTGGGTGCAATTGTATTCACAGCCAATATAAATGACTGCTTGAGGCCTGTACCAATGGGAATTTTGCCTGTTCTCTGTGAGTCATGACCCACTTTTACTCTCTGAGATCAGGGACAGCTGAAAAAACAACTGATCCCTTCTTGCTTGGAACTCTATAAATCTAAAGTCTCGCCTGGAATATCTGTGCTTTTTTTTTTCCTTGAGTACCCTTGCCATTAAAACATACTGATTAGAAAAACTCTTAATTTGTGTCTCTAAGAACAATAGTGACAGCAAAATTTCAGTAATTTATACCAGTGGCAGAGAGTTACGATGTGAAAATATGGAGTTTAATGAACCACAGAGCAGGGAGCTAGTGGAAAAAGACAGAACTGAAGGCCATGTAGAGACTGCAAGTGAAGTCTTCAGTCTCTGCACACTCCAAAAAGGAAGATTCAAGGGTGGTCCCACAGAAGGGCTGCATGATTGCTATTCCCAGGAATGATACAGTGCTATTGGCCAAAACCTTGTGCCCTCCAGAAACTACAGATGAGATTTCATAACAACTCCACAGCTTCCCCGGGCTTTCTAGTTGTGAGGGGAGGATTTAAATAGTTGCCACTAAAGTCAGTATATAAATCAATTTGATATAAATTGTTTTTTCATTTTCTTGACAAAATGCTTTCCCTTCCTTCCAGAATTGGCCTGACGTGGACCTCAACTTGGACAATACTGAGTCTAGGGACTGGTATTGACTTTTCTCTCAGTAGCTTATCCCCTGATTTCAAAGTCTGCCATAGAGCATCACTGTGTGGCTAGCAAAAAGCCATTCTATTCCATGGCATTTCCAGCTTTCCAGAGAAACGCTGATCCCACTTAAAGCTGTAAAGTGGAAATCTCCTTTGGTTTCTTCAGTGATCTTATATGTATTGGTACAGAAAAGGTTCTTAACTCTGAACCGTGGATTTCTGATTATTACAGTGCTATGTTAATAACACTGAAAGCAAGCCTCTAAGTGCACCGTATAAATAAACAAAGAAAAGCAAATGCAGGGATTGATATTAAACATACGGGGACACAGCCTTTTTAATACACTGCCTCTTGAAACACTAGGTCACTTTTCTTACCTCTTGAGGCTCTTGACATTGAGATGCTAACACCAGGAAAGATCTCTGCGCTTGGAAAGCAGCACGTACCATCTCTGCCTGTAACAAAAGGAGGAATATAAATTAAACCTTAGCCTGTAACCTCCACTACTTCTTCTTGGCAGCTCAAAGTCAAGTGTGACAGCTCAAATCTTTCTTGCTGCTTCTCATCTAAATCACAGCAACACTGACTAGAAGAAATGTATTACAGTACTGGCTTAGCTATAAATTTTTCTGAAATCTAAGGTTAAGTTCCCTATCTTCTTCAGATAGGAAATAAAACGAGTTGATATGCAGTCTTCTGGTTATCATTTATAAGATTAGTCACAGGAGGACTTAATTTTAAAACTTCAGAGAATGTCTAGGCATTTTAATGGCAATGTTTATACTCGTGCGCGTGATAACAACTTATTACTGCTGAGAATGGCAACCTGCAAACTTTCTGTTGAACTGTATCTAGGGTGTAGTGATGTTTAAGAAGAGTTGAGCTTGGCGTATTGCTGAGGGACTATGCTGTAATTTATTCCTTGCCTGTTCTCTGTTAGCAGACCCTAACATCGATGGCTATGAGGGATGGTGGCTGAAGATTTTGGGTCAATTTTACCCCACAGAACTCTAGAATTTGGGTTAAAGCTGCATCTGACAGCATGTTTACATGCTACAGTGTGGATGGGAGGTAAATCTCTACACTCCCAGTGTTCCCTACTGTCCAAACTTCTGGTCTTTTTTGGTTTTTTTGAACACTGCATATTTTCTGTACATTATGAATGATGTACATTGATTAGAATCTCATCGTTATTTCAGTATTCCCTATACCTCATTTAAGTGAATGAGTAGTGACTAGGAGAAAGCATTATTGGTATAGAGAAGAACTATTCATAACTAGTATATATTGCTAAATAAAAACCAAACCAAACCAAACGATGTTAAATTAATCTAATATGAATAGGTACATTTATAATCACTTTGTGAAAGGGTGGGGACGCTCATGCTGTTTTTCCTTGGGGTTTCTTCAATCTAAAAAGAAAACAAGGAAATTTTATATACAAGCCTATGTGGATGCAACTTAAAATACATAAAAGTCAGGAAATTTGAAGTTGTAGCAAAGTAAAACTGCCAAATTGTGTTTATTCATCTTAAAATGTGATGGCATGAATAAAACATAATCTGCTAGGTTGAAAATCACTGCAAGGAAGATGGTAAAAGAGGCACAACTTGGACAGTATTTGGGGAGAAGGGGATATTGTGGTCTGACAGGCTGAGATTTGGAAGAGGGTAATCATCTCTATAAATAGATAAAGAAATAAATAATAAGGGAGATTGTATGAGCATAGGAAACTTAAATTTTCCAGACATAGACATAAATACCATCAGTAATAGCAAGGTTTAGATATTCTTAGACATTTCAGAGGACTGACTTTTTGGTACAGAAATTCATAAAACAACAAAGTGTGTGCTATTTTAAGCTTGGGGTTTTTTTATGTGAGGAGGATCTTGCAGAACATCTGACCAAAACCTAATGTTCCAGGAGGAAGTTATTATGAATGGATTTGGTTCTTCTGAAATTGCAAGACAGACAAAAATAAATCTATAGCTAAGGCTTCATATATTGGAATGGAAAACTTTTAGAAAATAGAAAAATTAGTGAATGAAGGTGACTGGCCTGAGGAACTTCATGATTTGAATGCAGGAAAGGATGGATTTACATTAAGAATGGAAATAATCTATGAGTGCTGAGCAGGAGGGAGAAATTGTAGGAAAGGGCTAGACTCTCTGAATGAATAACTAACTAAAGCAAGATATTAAGAATAGATAGAAAACCCCCGAAGAGGAAGAAGAGGCCTTGATTATCAAGGAGAACTTTTTTCAGGCATTATAAAATACAGAAGCAAAGGAATCACAGATAAAGGCCTTGCTAAACTGTAAGAAAAGTAAAACAAAGCTATATTTTTTGTAGCTACTGGAACAATAAAGAAATAAAACAATGAAGTGAGGCCATGGCAGTGACCTGAAGGGTAAGCTGCGCATGTCTACATTATTCTTCACGTATAGCTTACCTGTTGTTGAATAAATGCTTTTCCCCAATTTCAAGAAAGTTTACGTACATGAAGATATTGAAAGCATAGCTAAGGACAATAATGATAAATGAATGGGAATTACATCATTTGAAAGGGAAGCCGAATGTATGCAGCTTAGTGTGACAAAATCATTGGGTCTATATTATCTTCATTCTAGAGTACTGAAGACACTGGCAGATGGAAGTACAAGTAGAAAATATTTTAAATATATATAATTTGGAGGTAGTACCAGATGACAGAAGTATGCAATGATGGACTGGGCAAATATGCCCAAGAAGAGGGGGAAAAAGTATGTCAAGTGATTTCATGGCTGTTAGTTTGACTTCAGCACCGTGCGCATTTAGAACGGATTTGAAATGAGTGATTAAAAACACATATGAAAATTAAAAATGGGAGAAATTACAATGGGATTATCTGTGGTTTAAATCATTACTTTTAGGGATTGTTTAGAGTTTTCAGTTTCTTAGACAAAGATTATGTGTTAGATCCAGTATATTTAGATATTATGTAAAACGCTTGTTGCGGGTCCTCATAGGAAACTTATACTTTAAGTGGAAATTATGCAAATTAGTGTAAAAACTCTTAAGTTGGATAAGAAGCTGGATAAAAGGGGATAACAATAGGGTATGCAATGGTGTATACAATAGGGTAACACAATGGTCGTGTTATTTGAGAGGAGGAAAGTTCCTAGTTGTGTTTACTAGTGTCCTAAGAGAAAGAATTAAGTGTGCACTCATAAAATTCATGGGCAGCACAAAGTTCGGAGGTTTTAATATTGTTGAGATGGATTCACTTATCACTTGAGAAGAGTAAGACAGCTTTGTTGGCATGGGTAATATGAATAGGATAAAATTTAGCATTTTCACCCCTGCCTCTTTAAAACAATGCGTAATTTTGGGTGTAAAGCTATAACTGATTAATTGGAAATGCTGAAGACTGGAAATGCAAATATAAAAGCCAGGAAGGTGGCTTTGTGAAAAGAACTTATGCAGTTCTGCAATGGATGTGGCAAAATATTTTTAGTAGAGCTACAGATTTGTTAGTACCATTGGAGAGGGCCTCCTCTGGAATTCTATGTAAAGCACTAGTCATCTGTGTTAAATAAAGATGAGCTTAAATCAGAATTGATGCAGAGAAAACCTATTTGGATATTTAGAGAAATGAGTATCTGTCATACAAAGATAAACTTTAAAAGTTTCACTTGCTTTGCTTAGCAACACAGTGACTGAGGAATATGATTCTTTCTCATACGGAATGTAAGTAACAGAGAAGGAAGAAAACAGTAGCGTCAGCATATGATCACAGGTCTGTAAAGTGGGTCACAAGTAATCGTAATCTCAAATTTAAAAGAAGATTTACAACTATCCAAAAAGTTAAACTCAGGAGTGATCTTCCAAATTCCTACAAAGAACTAGCATTAATTTAAGACAGAGCTTTAAATGCTGATCAAACAGATCATAAAACATGAGCAAAGTGCTCTTAGATATAGAAAATTAAGACTGTTTTGTGAGCTCTTGAACATATTCCGAGCTGGTAGCATCAATGAGGTTTGAAAAATATGTCTGTTTGGCACTTCATTTACACTGTATTAAATCCAAGCTTTTGACTTCCCATCGGTCACTCATGGAGGCCAAGGAGGACTTTTTTCTCCACTCCGATTACAAAGTAACAACTGGTTTCTGGAATGATTTTTCACCTCTTTCTGCCGAAACACTGGAATTTGGTCAAAGCTGGAGACAGACTGTTGGATGATATACACTGATGTTCCTAAAAGACTGACGTTCCTTGAGTATGCCTCGTACACGTGTCTTGCTCATCTGACCTATGTTATAACTATTGTTGTATGTGGAATCAAGATGTACTTCTCCACCAGACGTGTATTACTCTTTTATGTTTATTACTACTCCTCCTCTACTGCAGAGTGTGGCCAAGGCCACTTTCTCAAAATGTCTGGGAGGTGTCTTTAAGAAATCTTCTGCTATTGAGGGCACCCAAGCCATTGATAACACCACCAATGCACCTCTGGTGCATTTAAAGTGTGGCTTTTTGCATTTTCTTATTATCCTAAATGTATTATAGAATGTTGGAAACGTTCAGCGGTCAGTGGACTAGATATTGATTGCAAGGCTTGTGCTGTATGCCCAAAATATATCCAGCCCCAAACTTGCAGTTGTGTAGGCATCAGAGCACTCGCATCTCTCACCTTTGAATTTAAATCTTAATCAAAGCATCACGCTAACATAGTTTTTGCATTTTACAAGCAGAATTTTATAAGACTTCTGCCACAGTTACTTCCTTCTTTCTCCAACAGCATTAAAAATGGTTTTCTGAGTTTTACTATTTCCAAGCATGAGGTACTTTCTTCTCATTAAGAATGCATTAGTTCAGTCTATCACCATTCCAGTTCTTTCTTGTTGTCTTTGAAACGTGACACTTCATTGCTACCTCCTTCTATTTAGCAGACAGGCTGTGTAACTAAGCAGACAGCATTATTTTTCATAGGGAGACGACTCTTTCATTAGACTCCCATATCCAGTGAAGACTAATGAGCGAAAATGGACCGGGGGGGATTTTTCTCAACAACTTGTGAGGCTCAGCTAAAAAATTGCCACAGAACAAATCAGCTGAAACTCTTTCAGTTATAATGAATGATAGTAATGAAGCCTGAGTGTCAAAAATGCATGGGAATCATGAGTAAATTTGTCAGAGTAGACTAGACCACAAACTTGCACACATCTATCTGCAGATAGAAATGGGCATATTTTTAGAGCAACTGATATCTAAAAACTTTGGGTAATCCTTTTGGCATTCTTGGGATTATGCATGGACACAGCAATCAGCAGACAGAGATTCCTCAGATGAGGTTAATATTTTGAAGGAATCAAGTTCCTCAAAGCATTTCCTACTTTGCTTTTAGCAGTTTGCTCTAGAGGCTGGAGGAGACGGCTGTGACTGTGGACCTGAATGCCAGGACCATGTGGTGTTCTATTCACCACCTCAGTTTCCCCATCACTGAAGTGTGGAATAAGGTGTCTTAATTCTTTACCTCAGGTGTGTTTGATAGCTGATTGAGGTGACTGATACGGTTGGGAGAGACAAAGTCTGACATGTATGCAACATCAGACCAATTTCATGCCTGTTGAAACCTGTGGTTGACCACAGTGAGTGACCTCTTGCCATCGCAGTAAAAGCATAGACAGGGCTCTTTACAGTTAAGCCTGCAGGAGTTTATGGAGGAATCATACGTATTTAGAAATCATCTTTTTAATAACAACTGGTTTAACGTTCTCTGTCACGATACAATGCCAACTTTTGATATTTCCCAGAAGCCACTGCTTGAAAAATTGCCAGAGGCTCCATGAGAGATGGCTAGTGGTGACGGTGCTTCTGACCTGTTTGAAGTAGAGTATGGATTCCACCCAAACTTGCACCATTCCAGACTGAATAGACATAGATGCACTGAACCTGGTGCTTAAACTACCCGTTCGCTTTAGCAAAGTTCAGTTCTCCAGAGCAGAGGAGATATTAGGATCTATCTCCTTCTAATTTTAAATGTTTTATTTAATCTATGTTGCCCCTCACTCTGGTATCCAAGCACTAATAAATATAAATATTATTTATGTGACAACAGTTTGGCAAACTACAAGAAGAAACAGGCACATGCATTCAGATCTCAAGTTACAAGTAAATTCAGTCTTTGAAAAAAACCCCACCTAAATAGAAGTAAGAGAAACAAACAAAGGATTTCCTAATGAAATTTAGTCAAGAAAATTACCCTATTGACCTGATAATATTAAATTTGTCAAATGTTATTAGATTTAATAACTTATTTCCTCAGAGTCATAGCACTGAAAAGCATAATGTAAATGCCAGAATGCGCTGGACTTCTGTTGTTAGAGAATAATACACATGCACATATAGATACATGCAAACATTAACAGTGACAATTTGCAAATCAAAATACAGATCTATGTACATTTTGGATTTCTAAAATGTACTTAATGACTTTATTCTGAAACAAAACGGTAAAGAGGACATGAGGGAGAAGAATTGTGATTTAGTGGTCCAGAGTTCTAATCATAGATTCTGCAGAAATAATTTTGGGTCCTTTGGGTTTAGCAAAAAACACAATGACTGACAGCAAATGACAACTACAGATAGAGCTTCACTGTTACCAGCAAAGGCCCCAGTCTTTCTCTAAAAGGGACAGTACTGCCAGAGGAAGAGAAACAGTTTGTCTTTTACATTCTGCTTTCAAGAGCCTCTTCAAAGCGAAGCGGTGAAGTGGCTGGTGGCTTGAAGGCAGAAGAAAGAAATGGAAAAAGAATGAAGTTTAGATTAAGTATGGGGCTGCCATAGAAACTATCCAGGCCAGCTGAAGAGACAGTATTTATTTTGTACAGCTAATTGGCTGATAGAGATTTTTTCAAAACTAGGCCAAATGCTGAAGAGTCAGTGGCAGTTCTCCAAACAGAGCACTTTATACTGGAAAAGGAAAAGGAAAAAAAGCAAAAACCTGTCACCTTTCTCTTACTTGTCCATGCAGAAGACAGGGTTGAAATTCTAGTCAAAATCGAAGTCAATAGGAGATTGCCATTGATTTTGATGGAGCCAGACATCACCCCAGATATTTTCTTTTCTGTTTTCAGATAGATACATTTGACTACCACCAATCAGCCGTCCTCTACTAGTGTGTTTTTTTAGTGTTTTTCAGCCTCCATGGCTATGTCTATATTAGGGAATTTTTCCTAAAATTTCTCAGCATTGCTACTGCCTGTCCAGTACCAATCTAAGGTTATATTGGTGCTGGTCTCTCTAGCTGTTTATATCTGCCAGAGTATTAAACACCGTGTCATGTAACTGTGCACAGTGCTAGCCAATATTACTTATTTGTTGTTTCAGAGTAGCATCTGTATCTAGGTTCATTAACTTTACCTTTTAGTTAGCTGGACTGTGACTTAAGCCACTCAGAGCTCTTACCTCCGGTGGAGCTCAAACCGAATGGGTCTTAAAGATCTTTCAGTGATAATGACGCAAGACAGATGGATAGAATTGTTTGGGTAAATCATTGCTGCCATTTTATTTCGCCGTATGAACCACAAACTGTACAGATATACTGCTGTAAAGGGGTATTTAAAGCCACAACAGATGCTTTTACATTAATTACACAATTATTGCCTTGGATAAAGGTTCTGCATCTTTTCCACCAGTAAAATTTGCCCCAGTGTTCCAGAATTTCCTCTAAACTCTCCCAGTTTTGAGTGACATGAATTGTTATGATTGATCTCAAGGGACTGTTAACTTTAAAACCTAATGAATGCTATTTAAATGTCAGCTTTGTTAAATAATTAGTTATTAATCTTGGTAGCAGAAGCAGTCGATTATGTTGTTCGTCTGTCACTGTTTCAAACACATACAAATATTTGTCTGCAGGGCCATTGTGGCTACTGGTTACTGCCAAGGGAAGCAGTAGGAGATCACATTCTCCCAAAACTTCTCTAATAACCTCCACCCACCAAAGAAGAAGGGCAAGTCCAGACCAAAGCTCTTGAATAGCCAATGGTCTCCTAAAGCTCAGGCTGCTTTTGTGTCTTCCAGATTCACAAGTTCTTCACAAATCTCTTTTACAACAAGCAAATATCTGCAACTCTCTTGACCTCTGTTCATTTCAACTTTTACATGGAAGTTACAAAACGAGATGTAGCATATGGATAGTTAGGGATTCCAGAAGATTCAGCATAGAAAAATACTGAGAATTGTGTGCAAAAATAAATAGTCCACACATTACTGAAGATGTGGTCTTTTTATGGACTAAAGGGGTTTTTTTTGTTTTCAATACCTTCCTTTTCTGAACAGTTTTGAAAATGTTCAAGGATTCAAGTTTGACATTTAAATTGGTGACTGCTGTCTTCTGTAAAGAGTCAGTCACCTGCTGGAGATTTCAAAGCCATCTCATTGCACAGCATATAGTCATGGATCTACATTCACATCTTCCACATCAGTAGAAGTAAAAGATGCTATTGGCACATTGCGACTCCTGATCTTCCAGTCCCTGGTGCTTATCTGTGGACTGGACATCCCCAAAATCGATTGTCATCTGTGCAGAATTTGTACTGTCATGTTCTACCTTTATAATATGTGATTAGTGATAATCATAGAAACAAACAGCTGATAAAAACAGCCAAACATTTTAAGAACAAACATAAAAACATCATGAGAACAAACGGCTTCTCTACAGTGCAGAGAATACATCACTAAAATCTATACAACAACATTGCTGGTTGGAGCTTCTAATAACCAAATACTGTAATAGTATATTTTATGAGCTTCAGAGCATGAGTAACAGCAAGTAGCAATCAGTTGCTTTTGACCTGTCTCCAGTTTGTCCCCAGGACTCCTGAGGTGAAAGGCTAACACTGTAACAGAACGATAATGCAGGAAAGTATGCAATTTTCCAGGGGGAATTAATTTAACTAATGATATTAAGGGAATATCTTTTGTATCACGTCAAAGGTTATTCCATGACAAAGTTGTAATTTTTTTGGAATCAGTATTAGGTAGAGTAGATAGAAAGCACCCCAACCTGCACAGGCATTTACGGAAGTTAGCCACAGTCTTCCTGAGAGAGCTCTTATAGCTCTTCATAGCCTGTAAAAGCAAGTAGGTTTCTCACAGAGAGATGGGAAAGGAAAACCACTCCACTTCGGGATTTCATTAAGAACAGAAACTGTGGTACATTAAAGTTTCACAGACTTCCAAAGCTTCTATTTTATACTATTACTTGGAGCTACATTGTGTATCTCTGAAAGCGTGCATTAATTCCTATAATAAATAGGAATCACATACAATGTACTGAATAGATGAAGTCCAAACTTTGGCTATTATCAAGATCAAACATTTTTTAAATTCAGGTTCCTTTTTTTTCCCCCATGAACATCCGAGTTCAGAACACAGGGTGCTGCTGCCTGTATCGAGGAATTACTTGTGGAGAGACCTCATTTCCCTGAAGAAAGGCAAACCTACATTTCCTACATGGAACAGACGCTGTAAACCAGCACATCAGACAACCACAGAGATGTCAGGCACCTGCAGGTCTCATTGTCAACTGCGCAAACATGCTTTTGCCTCCACTGGCTGCAGGCACTCTGGTTATTTCTCTGATGGGCTGGTTTGCCCCTGAGGTCTGCTGCTAAGCAGTCCCGTTCTCTATCCCCAGCTATTCTTTCAGAAGCCCTTTTCAGTGAAGGTCCAAATCCATCCTGAGGAAATTTCAGAAAAGGCTTTGTGATTTCACAGGTTTAGGATGTCATTCATGTGTCTCTGATTTAACAAATACAAGTTCTAGGTACTTCAGATGCGTATATCTGCAAATTAAAAAGGTTACAGCACTTGTTGAGGTATCACTTCATAAATATTCCTTTGGCAATGTTCACTGAGCACCCTACTGAGGAGCTGATTTCTTGACTTTCTGTGTCTGACAAATACCAGTTTCCCTGATATAAAGACTGGAGAACCATCCATTTCTAGGAAATTGCACTGTCTTTAGAAAGAGAGCTTGGACAAATAGGTTCTTATATTGAAATGGCTTTGTGTGTGTTCTGTCTCTCACACAATTCAGGACAACTGGTGACATTGCCCACCTCATTCTGCAAGTAGTCCCAGTGAGCTCTCTGAAAGCAACTCACAGGCTAAAAGTGCCAGAATCTGTCTCCTTGTAACTTCACTTCCACTTTTATCACCTTGAAAGAATACCAGACCCCGACCAAAATGTGCTAACATGGAAGGAAGTTAAAAGCTTAGAGCTGACACATCTATAAATGATATTTAAGGTTTCTTCCCACTTGAACCATGCTTTCCTTTTCAGAGGTGCTAAATACTAAAAGCCAACATTTACTTGGAGAGGGGGCCACAGCCTCTCTGAAAGGCAAGGTAGTAACCTACATGCACAGTGATGTGATTGAAAAGCTGGTCTGACCTAAGGTGTTTTTTTATAAACAGAACATGTATTAAAGCAACAAGAAATAAGTATTTCAGGCTCAAAGATCTACTTCAAGATCCTAAACCAATGTTTTCATTATAGCTTTGGGATTTAGAATAAAACATACAATTACACTTATGAAACAAAATAGCAAAAATTAAATTGCTTTGCAGTTCAGATTAATTATGGAAATATATAGTTGAATTTATGGATGTCAGTAGACTAACAGAAGTAAGCATTGACAGTGACATGGTTTAATTTATCCTAATGGATTCTTCAATATTCAGAAATCTGGCCATATTGATCATGCAATTCATACTGAATAAAAAGAGGCAATACACATTTGTGGCCACATTCTACCCTTATCGCTCCTGACAGCACTCCCAGCTTATTTAAAACAACATTCAAACCGCACATTGGTTTCCCTTGTGGCTTAATTCTCATTATTCTCTGAACTCCTTTTTACTAGAAACTGACTGAAGAGCCAGATTCTGAGCTCATTGTTTGGTTTTTTGCTGACTACAATGAACAGCCTTCTCAGTTTCCAAGCCCAGCATTTCTATACACTCAAAACAGTTGCAACCACCAACTAGCAAAATAAAAGCAGGTCAGGGATGGGGACGCAGGAGGAGTAAAAAGAGTGTGCACGCGCTTTTCAGAAAGAATGAGACTGAAAATTAATAAAAAACTTGCTCATAGCCTGTAGCAACAAATGACATCAATCAAGCATGGGAGATGTGTGTCCCAAAAGAGAAAAAAAATGTAAAAACAAAAAAAGAGAACATTCATAGATGTATATTTCTCAGCTTGAAGTAAACGAGCTTAAAAAATGTTACTACTCCAGCTTCAAAAATCATAATTATTTGCAAGAGAAATAAGAACCATGAGCACTGATGCCAGTAAAGAGAGTTTTCAGTCACAAGAGGTTCATGCCGATGACAAAAGCAGGGCTACTGTCTCTCTGCTCCTCTGTCTTGATTTTCCTGATGGATCAAGGTAGTTTAATTTGCCAGCGGTTCACTGGAAATTATGGCTGTGAGAACCACAGACCCACTGTTCCACGACTGAGTGCCTGAGATGACCGCCACCTATGTCCTCCCAATCCTGGACTGCTTTCAGTCAGAGAGAAAAGTAAAAGTCTGATTACCTTATCAAGGCCTCCTCAAGGACCTTGGATCCGTGCCAGCTCCATGTCTCCAGTCCTCCCTAATAAGTTTCTCCCAACTTTACACTGGCAAGTGACCCAAGCCATGACTTTGCAACAGACTCATTGGGACACTCTCATACTGTATTTGTGGCTGCGAGTGCAGCTGGTCCACACACTAAAGCTACCCACCATTTAGCTAGCTGATTTAGCCATGTAATTTTATCACCTTATGATTTTTGCTTAAGATGACACAGTGGTTTTCAACCTGCGGGGCACTTACGCTTCTAGGTCTATACACTACTTCTGGAAAACCACCAAGAAAAACAGATTTCCTATCAGTAGACTCAAATTTGCTCTTAAAGGACTTCAATGAAAAATTTTTAGAGGACAGCAAAATTAGCATGAGCTAGAGCATATGATTCTGATTTAGACTTCAAATGGCTGAAAATATAATGTATGCCTTGATTAATTGCTCCAATCATTAATTAAATTAATTGGTAAAACATGGACCTTAAAGCTAGTCTGAACGCTGGATATTATTCTGAATTCATCCAGTCAATTAAAGAGCCCTTTACTCTTGGAATTTTTTTCATATGAGGAAGTTATACTTTAACATTTTTTTTGGCAAACATAATGGAGTTTTCTTTGGTTTCTCATTGCATATAAGGTTTCACACTCAAATCATTCTGATACCTTTTCCCTGGAATCCTTTGAAGATCAGAAAATCCCGTTCTACTGGGTAACTACATACAGATATAATCGCCGTGTTTAGGGGCTAACGGTTCTAGACCCTTGCCCAAAAAATGGTCCCTGATCAACTGCACTACTTTGAAATCAACATAGCTACTTACGGGTTTAGTTAGGAACTACTTCATATGCAAAGAAGCCCCACGAAAACAGGTTACGAAGAACAGCTGACAGCCTTGACTGTTTGTGTTTCTGATTTCTTATGTTTCTGACTGAGGGAATGCCATATGGAATGTTCTCATTATATATTCCCACCACCATCACCCCAAATTTACAGGTGCACGTTTCTCGTGCCAGCAATACATAACTAAATGCCCAGAATTGGCCACCACGGCATTTTTTTTCCCAATAGAGTCTGTTCGACTTTTGTCTCTTCCTTGCCTTTTTAAATAAAAAGAAAAGCAAGTGGTATTTACTGCAATGTCAGTGTCAAGAAACAAACAGCCTGATCCAGCTCCCATCAAAATGAATGGGAAAACTCCCACTCTTTCAGGGTCTAGAGTCTAAATGGACAGGTTCTTCATGCTCAGGAGCCATCTTTATTCCCAACCAGGTGTCTTACAGTCAGACAGGTGCAACCACATCTGCACCTTGCCCAATAAATCCTGCTTGTTTTGAAAGCCAGATCCAATCCCTAGGCCACAAGTGAAGTTGTCCCTTGGAACAGAGCAATCAAAAGTTGTAAAGCCCCTAAAAATGATACTTTTTCTGGATTAGCCACTTGGCTACATTGTGTATACTACATTTCCATCTTTCTTATATTGAAGTGAGTATTCTTTATTGCTTATGTTACGGAGTATCTTGTAGTACACATACTGAGTGAGAAATACAGCTGAATTAGCCTTGCAAAATGAACTTTAATATTGATAGATTTCAAAAGTTGTTTTTTTTTGGTTCCTGATTATTTGTGGGGTTTTTTCACTTTTGGTGGATAGCAGTACTGTTTTCTACACTTAGTCTCTTTCTTTCAGCTGAGTGCATTTTGTACGCGGTAAAAAATGTTTGGTTTTTTATTCTTTTTTATGTATTCTCTTTTTCCCCAGTCCTGTAGTAGCTACTTGGTTTGGTGTTTATTTCATGTAGCAGAAAATACCTATCACAGAAATGCAAAGGCAGTCTGACAGCAAGCTTCTCTTTGGGCATGTTGACATCATCCTCTTCTCTGAGCTCTAATTCAACTTTCAACACAATGCCTAAAACCGCACAGCCTCTGGGCACAAAAGATGAACATGAGAGTACACTTGTGCATTCTGTTGCCCCGTAAGCAAATTGCCTTGTTACTGAGGAATCAGTCAAATAATGGGTTTGATAGTCTGTGTTTAGATTAGGTAAGAAAAAGTGCAAAAGTGTTTTTTGGTGTATCACAGACAGCAGCACATCCTGTTCAAAGTTCAGGGCTATGAAAGTCATCAACTAATTCTTCAACATCTCTCACAAGAAAAGAAAACATACAGCTATTTCACGTCTAATAACCACTCTTTGGAAAAAATGAGGAAGCTGGGATTTTTTAACTTCACTGATAGGCCAGACCAGAGCTGCATTTTGCAAAGTGCATATATACCTCATAAAAGATAACTCCTGCTTTCAGTTGTCTGTCTATATTTACATGAACTACGCCTGGAAGGAACAGATGAGAATGCCATTGCTTTCACGTAATAGATAAGGAAAAGAAACTCTGTGGGTATGTGCATAAGATGAACGTTTGTGGGGTGAACATTGCTTCCCCTGCTCATGCTGATAGCAAATCACTGCATGCACACAGAGAACCCCCGCAGACCGGATAACGTGCTGTGAATTGCTGCTCCGTGCTGTCTTGTTCATGTAGTCATACATGTAACGAATTGTACCTAAACTCTCTTCTAGTACCTCCCAACAGCAAGCTAACCAACAGCCTTTTTATTTCTCAGTGCTCCAAGTTGCTTGCCTGTCTGAGCTCTGCATTTCAGCAGCTGGAAGATGGAGCATAGAAGAGAAAAAGCATCCATATTTCTATAGTTTTCCTTTCCAAGCTAAATAGCTTGGATGAGACAAGAGGGAACATAACTGAATCACTCAGACAATCTGTTCTTTCAACTGGTGGGGCTGGGAGGGTAAAAGATTTTTACAAATAAACAATTTTAGAAAAAGGCAAGTATTAGCTTATGTGTTTGACAGGAAGGCTGTAATTCTGCTCTGCTCTGTACCACATAAAATAATAAAATATGGAAATTTTACGTTATCTGCCCTTCTCTTGTAGAACTAGTACATTCTCTTCTTATCATTATGTCTCATCTGGTACATTACTGAAACTCAAGCCAAACCATGGCACTATTCCACCACTTGAGATATCACATAAACAAAAACAATGTGAAGAAGCTCATAATAAACACAGCACAGAAACCTGCATCTTGGCCTCCTAAAATCTTGCTAGCTTTGCTTTGACAGGGTGAAGAGCCCATCAAACCTGCTTGACCAGCTTCCTCACTGGGACACAATCTGACCGTGTCTTCCACAGGCAGCTCTCTGTCATCCTCAGCACGTTTTCTGTAGTGGTGGAGGCATCTGGGCAAACAGCGGTGGGCCTCATGTCTCTCTGATCCAGCAATCAGCCAGTGCTATCCAGTGCTATCTGCTGGGCATAAGAGAACTTCCTATCCTGTAGACCCACAGTCTATTTTATACTGCTTTGGAATTTCCCTCATTCTGTCAGAAGAATGGTTCAGTGTTGGCACACATAGTGAGCCGGCTTCAGGGCTGTTATAACCTGTAATAGTTGGTGACAGCCTCCAAGACACTGGTATGTCAGGCCAAAGGCAGCCAGTTGGCAGCAGTCCTGGCCACGCTCACTCTTTCACTGACTTCACATGCTCTATAGTTATGACACGGACAGTGGAAAGTGGTTTCATAAAATCTCTCCCTGTAGGGGACTTTGTATTTCACAGAAATTTCCATATAATCACCAGATTTTTATTCCACAGTGACAGGACAGGAAAAGGACCTCATCTTAGCTGTTTAGGATATTTTGTTTTAAATAGACTAAGTAAAATCCCAAGCCATTCCCTCTGTCTGTCTTTTAAAAAGTGGTTAGTTTCTTTAATGCATTTGACCTCAGAGATTCACCCCTGCATGTACTGTAATTTGAATGAGAAATATGCTGCTCTCCAGACTGAGTCTAAGCGGCACTCTTCTTTGATAAACTAATCGTTGTAAAATCCACCGTGCTGCTGTATTTAACAGAGCCTGGAGCTAGCTATTAGTTCTCTTTTTTATTTTGTTCTCTTTCAATAGACTATTTAGAGTACAGCACGCTGAAAAAATAGGAATGGGGCTCCCTAAGAGATATTAGTTATGGCTGTATTCTTCCTTTTGCCAGAAACACAAACCACACAATCCTTACAGCAATCAGCACGAAATACATCATGTTAAATCCCTCATTTCTTTAGCATAATACGAAGTCTCGCTTTCTCTCATATTACCATTCTGGTCAGTCAGGTATGTGAGTTTTTTCTAGGCAACAGGTGTTTTTTGAAATAAAATACAACCTTCCCTTCAGCTCATTATGTGAAAGAGACAGCAGCTGCAAGTATAATGCTGAGGACACATGGTCTATAAGACACCCAGAAGAAAAATACTCCTTGTTCCATTTGTTAAGGTAAAGCACAGATGTTGCTTCAGTGATAAGCATGAGCATAAGGCAACCACAGTCTGCTTCATGTTGTAAATTCAGAATCTAAGATTTCAGAATATTTAATAGGCTGCAATCAGAATCACCGGTTTCTTTATGTAAGGGAAAGTTGTTTGTGTCTAATCTCCTAGTCCTAACAAATACTCCTTATCACAGTTTGCATTACACTACCATCACCAATATGCTAGGGACTATCCACAGACTTGGCAGATAAATTATTAATAGTCTTTTATACGGACTCAATTATGAGTATCAAATAGTGACAAATGCCTAAATTAATACATTTATTGATTTAAACATTTACAGATAGCGTATATTAAAAAGGTTTTAGTCATTTAGAATGTTAAATGCAGGGTTTTTTCCCTGCTTAGTGTTCATACTAAGCCTATTTCTGTATTGCTCAGATCTAGACTGTTGAGAAAATCAGCTGCAAAATAATGGTGTCTAATGAATGTAATGACCAAAGCTAGAACAGATCCTTTCCAGGGAGCAATTATTTGCTCAGTGAGGTGGGTAATTCCCCCTTCCCCCCACCCTCGGTTTATTAATTTTTTCCTAATTTCTTTTAAGAACAAAGTACATAAATAGCAGCTTACAGTATAACTGTTAAAGTAAAAAGGCTTTTTCAAATAAAAAAGGAAGTTCATCATGTCCTTAGAAACACAAAGATCCTCTAGAATTGCCTGTTCTCCTTACTCCCTCCAGTTTTCTAGGCCTAACTAGGTCAGAAACTCTACCAACAAGAACATATAACGCCACAGAGAGAACACAGCTCACAGAATAATCCCAGAGCTCTTCTTCCATTAGTAGACTGGTTACTTTGGCTGTCTTGCAAAATATTTATGCTGGCCTTGCAGCATAAATCCCAGTAGCTTGTAGGACTGCATGTTTTTCTGGCTCTACAGTGTTTGTTATGTAGAGCAACAGCTGCAATGAATTGGGAAATGTACACATGGAGAAAGGCCCGATGGCATGGATCTACTAGTCAAAAGCTTCACGCTCCTTCAGATGCCGTTCCAACTGACCCTGGCTCTTCTGCCTGTGTTTTTATTTCAAAATTGATATTGGTAAGTTCTTGGTGAGTCCATCCTTTGTCATTCTATCACCACCATAGAGAAGACAGGTTTAAAAAATAAAATGAAACAAACAAGCTCTGATCACAATATATTATAAGATTATGAAGTAATTTCATAATGAAACTGATAGCATAGTATTTCCTTGCTATGACATATGTGGTAAAAATGGGTCATTTAAATGTCTGAAATACTCATTTTTTAATTTGCTGTGATGTTGCAAATGAAAGAGATGTGAATAATAAAAACAAATGATGATGTACGTGCTTAGATACAACCACAAGAAGTTATCACTGCTTGGACCCACCTATTGTTTCACTCTTGTTCTTAATTGTTTTCCTGTCGTGCAAAGGGCTTAACAGCCACCAGGACAATTCAGATTGCTTGTGACTGAGAATATTTCTATGTTTTGCATACTATGGCCTTCAACCTTTGGTGCTGTAGAAGAGGAACAGGCTCTTCTTATGAACCCATACAGCCTTTTGTCCTTCCTGAGCCAACTGTCCTCAGTGTGTTATGCCGGGTTATCACTACTACAAGAACTAATAATTCAGAGAACTGATATCAATCAAGGCTGATCACACAGATTCGAAGACCTGTACACTTATATCATGGGGAGAAAATCTGAGCAAATACTCACATGTGTCTTCACATCACCCTCAAGAATCTTGCTGTACCTGAGAAACTCAGCAACACTTCCATTCAGCAGCCTATCAAAGGCTTCAACATACGGTGCTATGCCTATAGAAGAAGATCATTCCATTATAATGCATTCATAAAGTACATAATGCATAGGACATTCCTTTGTAGCAGATGGAGGAGAAATACCATAGAAACAGGGGAAATTGCTGTAACTTATTTTCTGCCATACTCACTGATTTGTGAAATGAGTGAAAAAGGATGTATACTGATTTTTTTTTCTAGCTGGAAAGAAAAAAAACGTGCTCTTGATAGAACTTGCCTAGAAACATGAAGAGAATTTACCCTGTATAATGTAATGGGGAGCCTCTTTTGTCTTAAAATAACAGGTGCTAAAACATTTCTCAGCCCTTCAAAGACCTAGTGGCCTGATAAGCATTTTGTCTTAACAAAATTCTACTGTTGTACATAAAACAAATATTATCCCCTAAAAAGAATCTGCACTGTGCTGAAAAACTATTTTTTATATCACCCACCCTTTCATGAAGATCTTTGTATTGTTTGGTGGCTCTTCATAGCAAGCAATTAAATTTCCAGTAAGATAGAGCCTTTAGAATCTGTTGACAGTGGATTTATGCAGTGAGATGTGGCTTTGTAATCTCCTTATTTTGTTGTCTGACCTTGCAAAACTGTCACTGGATAAAGAAAGCGCAAACGAGTCTTCTAGATGACACATCCCATTGACTATATATATATATACACTATACATTCTAACAGAAGAATAAAAATTATATTTTCTATATGGTATACAGAGCAGTTTCCTGATAAAGTGGACAATCAGAAAATGCAGATGACACTCAGTTTCTTACGCACCTGGCTTCTAAATGGCTTTATGTGGTACCTTTTAGGAAAGAAAAATAATCTTTCCTTGGATGCTTTCCAGCCCTCCCTTTACTCCCTGATATATCCTCATGTCTTGTCTATGGCTCAGAACCTTTGCCAGCTCCAGCATGAGCGACACACATGTGAATTTATGGCATCTTGTAGGATCTGAGAGACCAAGGTTAAAATTCTTCCCAGCCCTTCTCCTTCATTAATGAAGCCTGAAGATTGCTCTGAAGAGGTACCAGGCTTTCCCCAGAGAGTTTGCTTTAACCTTTTGGCACTATATGACAATTGTGTCCAAATTCATAATCTTGAAAGCCCTCTTTATTCCACAAGAGTCATCTGGCTCCTTGACAGAAAAAAGAAGGGCTCTGGCAATGGGAGTTTGCAATGGTCTGTGTGAAAAAAAAAAATGTAGTTAGTCAGCCAGGCGCGGGATTTCAAGGCTCCTTTTGTTCTCTTGATGTCACTCACCTTCAATTCTGAGGAATTTCTGGGCTTTCTTCCATATAAAGTGTTTGTGTGTAAACCCCTCAAATGACCTAGTGTACAAAAGGTTTTAGTTGTGGAGATGCTTTCCAAAGCCCGTTTATGTTCTTTGTCAAAATCTATGTATGTCTCCAAGAGAATCATTGTAACGTTTTACTTTAGAGCAGCGTTTTAAATAGCAGTTCACCAAATGGCAATTGTCCTATGCAAAACTAGAAAGCCACTATGCTATTTTTTACTATTCAATACAGCTAGCTCCCAGGAGCATTTCCTAGAATTTGCTGTGGGCTGTGCAAAGCAATTGAATTATTTGTTTGCAATCCTGCTGTCGTAAGGCCATTTAAGAAAACAGTAAAGGTACAGTTCTCCCATCCTCCTCATTATTTTGTTGTTTCTGAAAAAGTATTAATTGAAAAGTCAGGATTATTTTTTGTGATAATTCTAATTATGGAATGTTCTTTTAAGGGAGAGGGTCATGGTAGAAGAAAGCAATATATCTCCATTTCCACTAGAGATTTGAAAAAGGTCACACTCTGTCTGAGCATCAGTTTTAAAGGAGAGAAAGAGAGAGAGACCGGTTCTGTAAGACTGTCAGCTTTGCAGTCGCTGTGGAGGTTATGTGAACCTCTACAGAAACACAGTAACACAGGCAAACAGAATGACGTTTGTGGCACTCTATGTGTATCAGTCACCCAAACTGAAGAACTGGTAGTCTTTCCTAACTGCATCAGCAAAAGCTAATTCCTGCGTCCCTGTGTGAGACAGTTTTGCCTGGAGTCGTGGTGCAGGCTGGCAAGTGCCCCATGGTGCCACTCATCTCAGCTTCTTACTGCAGTCGCCCGCTGGCTGTGTTTTATAATCTCGCTCCAACAAGGTTTGTCAGTTGGTTTCTTCTAGGGATCTGCTGGGGTTCTAAGGCCCCCTTCCCTGTGGGTAAATCTTTTCACCTGGCTGAGCTCTTAGGTTGGGCCAAGGATATAGCAATTTTTCATGGAAGTACCTCACATGGTGAGTTCATCTCCTGTTCTGAAAGCAGCCCTGGTTCTGCAGTACTGAGCTCTGGATTAATATAGAGATTCATTATAGGATTGAAGCCTGTATTTTTTAAAAATGTAGATTACCTAGTAGTGATTGATTTATTTGTCAGTTTGGACACAGATCGTCTTTCTCCGTGACTTTGCTACGGTTTACTAGCCGTCTAGGTTTTCTCTGGACTGTACGCATTCTATTGCTGAAGCTTCCTCTGACGGGCTCACTCAGCTGCTATGGAAGCCTGCTAGAAGATGCTCCCTTCCTGCCATAGAAACACGCTGCTTTCAGTCAGCTGCTCCACAGCAGCTGCCAGCGCGTAGGCCCATGGCACGCATGACTGTGGGGAAGGTCCCTCACATGTGTTGTTGGGCAAGGGCTGTCACAGAGGGACAATAACGCGGCTGACATGCACTGACTTGCTTCTGTGTCGGTAAGGAAGGTGCCTGCAACTTTCTGCTTGTTCCGCGGCTTCTGCACAGTAGCTGAGTCTGTGCTGGGATGTGCTCTGCTCTGAGAATGCGGGAAAGGGCCAAGGAATACAGAAAGCAAAGGACATGAAGCTAATAAAGGGATATATGTCGGGGTTCTGGGTGAAAGAGCAAGCTCTGGAGAAAGGAAGGGGCACCTTTATTCCATCAACATCAGAACTGCCACATTTATAAGGTTATTTACCGTCTAACTTTCATGAACAACAAAAAAAATAAGGAGTGAAAAACTATGCTTTGGTAATGTGATGTGAATAAAGGAAGACAGAATTTTTTGGTGTATTCTCCAATGTAGTGCTTTGGAGATCCACTTGAGAAGGGAGAGCTCTAGAGATAACAAAAGGTGCCATGGATGTGTGCCAGCCCTTAACGAGCAAATGCTTATGAACAAACTCATATGATTAACGATATTAAACAATTATATGAAGTAAGTCTGCACTGTGAAATTCAGAAAGCTGGCAAATAAACTCAATGTTTATATTGCTGACCTCTTTAGGAATATTTATGCTGCAAATTTTGGGGATGTCTCATTTCTTCTGCCAATTGGGCTCAAGCAGACATTTTCATCTGGTGAGTTATCTACAACAATATAAATCCTAAAATGGAAAATGCGATAAAGCTTGAAATATGGACAGTATATTTAAGAGACTAGTCAAATCTTGAATCGTCTAGGCTATATTAATTTAGAATTATGCATATGACTAAGCTTGTCACGTGACATTTCTAAATCCATTTTTAAAAATACTTTCTTTTGATGTGGAATTCATAAGGGGTGGGATTGCACTCCCTCTTAGAAGACAAACAGGTGCAATTTTTAATAACAGAGAGATGGTACTTCAAAAAACCAGACTTACTTCCATTGACTCCATTAATGGCATCACACTCCATTCCACCAGATCTGTGCAAATCTGAAAATAACGATTCAAGTCGAGTCACTGCTTTCTCCAGTCTCTCCATCAAACCATGAGTCTCTGCCATTCTGAAAAAATCATTAAAGATAGAAACGGTGTTAACCCTTCTGCGTAAAGCCCATGCCTTATTTCATGTTACAATTCAGTTCATCTTGTGGCTTTATCTTTTATCAGCTTTTATGGTAAAACTTTTATTTTCTAAGTATTGTCTTCCTGGCATATAAGCAGTTGCAGGGAAGTAGCTGACATATGGTAACTTGCTTCTGTGTCAACAGAGAATATCATCAGTATTCAGCCCGGGTTTTTCATTGTAAACAGCAGATTCAAACCACTGCTGGCGAAGCTTTGGTCAGTCTATATGTGAACAATTTACGACAAATATATGTGTATGCTCCCAATCAGATATTGAGATAACTGAAATATATATAAACTTAATTGGCAAAAAATTATGCCTACAATGATTTGCATCAGCTATTTACAGAGGCAAAAATATAGACCCAGCTAATACTTTACCGAAAGACAGACTTTAAGTGTATACCTCCTGATTTTTGAAAAGGTACACTGTGACATTTGCCTCAGTCTTTAATGCTTCGTAGTAAGCCTCAGCCACTTTACTGAAGTCTACACAAGAAGTCAAGAAGGTCTTCTGTTTGTTTTTCTGATATGATTTACCATCACTTAATTTTTTTTCTTACGAAAGTACCTGATGCGAATCAGTGTTTCCCAAGCTTTTTAAATCAAGCACTAATTAACCTTTAGAAAGAAAAAAAATAAAAAAATCCAGGGGCCTGCTTAGGCAGTACTGCTACAGTGCTTTTGATTTAAAATGAAATAGAAATTAGGTTAAAATTTTTAACAACCCACACTTTACTTTCTTTCCTCACAATGCGGTTATCTGATTTCTTACGTGTGAGGAAGTGTAGGCATTGACATTTTTGAATACTGGCCAATGTCTCAGGGAACACAGTGCTATATACACCTCAGACTGAGAAACGGTTATATAAGCAAAGACAAAGCATTGTTTAAATCCCCTACCATTTAATATAACAAGTTTAATGCACATGTTCCTCACTTAAGGTTGTGTTTTATTCTGCTGAGTGACATACAGTAAGGGGAGGTGCGGGGGGGGGGGGCAGGAGTATGTATGGCTCTCAAATAACATCATCCTTATGAACAGTTCCAGCTCAGCTCCCAGAGTAGGACTCCATCCCCTGCCCAGCTCTGGGGTGTGCAGAAGCAGGGGCAACGGGGGATCTCGTGTCCCCATTTGGGGTGAGCAGGCAGTCAGCGGCTCCCTGGGGTGCCTACTCTGTGGCACTCTGCCACCAGGCACTGATTGTTGTATGGCTTGTAGACTAGAAAGGTTAGCCGTACCTGGAACGTATGTGTAAAGGTCTTAGTTCCTAATGAACAGCCTGAGTTCCTAATGAACAGCCTGCTAAAAGTGTGAGTATTTTAGAGACGTCACAGCATAACAGGACATTCCAATAAACTGTGCAATACTATGCAACGCTAGCAACCAAAACAAACAATGCTGCTTTGGGGTGAGTGCCTAAATATTATAATAAAAAAGTAAAGTAATATGAAAAGAACGGTTTTACACATTAATATTAATAATTCTTAAGAATAAAAAATAATAGTAATAATAGTATTTTTATTTTTTAAATTTAAGCGCGAGAAAATATTAGCTACTAGGACTGTGGAAACACATGCAAAACTCTCGTGCTGAGTCATGTTGCCTGTCAAACAAGGTGGGACCTTCAGACTTTACCCTATAAATATAATGAGGTTTGTGTTTGACCTAAAAGTGAAGCAGAAGATTTTACAGTGAGAAGCCCTCGGGACAACCATTCTCATGAGAAAGTTTTGTCTGGAGTTTATGGGTTTTTCCTATTTACATTAAATAAAAGAGCAAACCCCCAAAAAAGGATGACATTAGATAGTGTGCATATAAACACTGCCAAAACTCAGAGGGGCTCTCTGCTTATATTGAAAATGCACACTATTCTGTTTGAAAAATCAATGAATTTTTAAAAAAAAAACACCTTAACTTTTTGTAGGGTTACAAGTAACTTGGCAGGAATGAGATGAAAGTATCAGGAGAGCTTCTAAAATGTGCAAACTTTTGTGAGAATATTAAACCTTTTCTTAAAACAAAAGCACTGTTAATCCTCAAAATTATTATGGACATACCCTGCTACATAAAAGCCTAAAATGGTGTCTAAACCAGTCCAAAGTCAGGCTGGTCTAACATAGCATACTAACAGTCAACTCATTTCATCAGTATTTTAAAGTATATTTCCAGTATAGTACCTGTTAGTCTTTATTTGAAGATACAGTCTGGTAGTGTTTTTTTTTTATTTCTGCCTTAAAATTTTCCATGATTACGTGTACAAATTTTTTTGGAAGACCTGTTACTTTTGGCCTCTTCAGCCTGTGGAAGGACCCAATTGTTTGACTACAAACCCTGCGCACACTGTTTGACCGCACACACTTGGAATCTCACAAATGAACAGAAGTGGATCAGGCTTACAATGTTCTACCCAACAAACTGCCCTCTGTAAGATGCCAATGGACATTTTTATGCAACACTTTCCAAATGCAACATAGTCTTTTGCTCACTATATCCTTCACAGCTTTATTCTATTCCCATTAGCTGGAGAACTACAATGTTGTTCTTCAAAAAGCAGGTATCATCAGCAAGGCAATCACAGAATAATATATTGTTATAGTCTTTTTAGACAGAAGTAGGAACCATTTTTACCATAAAATTAGGGAAGCCAGGTTTTCAGTGTTTTCATAAGGAATGTTACACTTAAGAACTTCTCAATCCTTATGTTTACACTGAACCTACTTTTTTACCTATGTACTTATACATTCATGACTACATAGTATTTGTATCTATACTTATATATATGCGTGCACGTAAGTATACACTCAGGTATCCCTGTCATGTATGAAGAAAGTGCAAGTATATTTTTGCCATTACTGCATATAACACAACAAGAGCAAATCAGTTGTACATATAATAACCTGACATTTACACTTCGCTTTACTGTCAGTTGACTAGGTATCTATCTTACAAACAAGACTGGAATTAATATCACTGATGTGAAGACTCCACTGAGCAATGCCATGACAACTCTCTTCATCCGTTCTCAATCTAAACATTGACATCTTTGCCCATATTTAGGGATTCACCTATTTGGCTCATATTATGACAACCTTCAGCATTTTCTTGGCCTATATTTAGCTGTTCATCTGATTACTTATCATTCCACACTGCATTCTGCGTGGTCAAACCAACACCACAAAGCCACAGCTGAAAAGGAGTCAGAACTCAAACAGTACAGCTTGACTCTGAAGATAATGCGTGTGTAACATATCATCAGAGCTTATATTATAAATAAATAATAAGACTGGTCTACTTACAGTGTCCGACAAAGTCTTTGCATGTCAATGAAAAGTAAAGACAATGTAAATATGTCTATGGGATGTTTCCACTCCCATACAGCACATTTTTACATCAAGACTGATTTTCTCTCTCATCTCTACTACTTAATTAAAACTTTGATCTTGAAGTGTATTATAGGCTTAATCATGTATCTTTTCCTGGAGTTGATGCTGACCACCTACAAGGAGTTAAAAACAACAGTGCTTCAACTCCCATGTAATCCAGTATCTAGTTGCTCTCTTGATGGAGAAGTACACTGTCCTTCATTGAAAATAAGGTCAACTAAGAGCCAGGAAAGGTGTTAACCCAGATCTACTGGCAATCGTTTAAATGTTGACATTGTAAACTGTCTCTTGTGCACAAAAAATAAGAGGGAGGATCCACAGATCTGCCCCGTTTACTGTTAGTGATATCTTTTTTGGGAGTGCTAAAGGCCCGTGGTAATACTACCATCTGTCGTTTCTTCCCCAAAAGAAGTGAAGCCAAAACCAGGTAGAACAAGGCATGCTGAAGACCAAAAAGCAGATCTCTTTTTAAAGAAAGGCCTTGGGAGATCACTGCTTTTCTCCTCAATTTGACAGCTGTCTCAAAGCACCATTTATCTATTATCAAGGGAAAAAATTTTGTCTGTAGACTAAAATTCCCTGACATACTCATCCCAAACAGCATTCAAACTGGAATCCAAACTATTCCTATTATCAGTGCATATGACTTATGACAGAGGACCACATTACTCTATCTCAAGAAGAAACAACTTGTAACAAGCCCACAGGGAAGGAAAAGCAGTATAGTAACATAAAGGGAAAAAATAAACATACGATGACTTATCAGGCGTGTAAAATTGGCAGGTTTGAACACAGGAGTGGTGCCAACCTGTAAAGTATATTACTCTGACAAACATCAGCAAGAGAAAGTATAAAGTTCCATGGTTTGATTTACTTCCTAACACTTTTAATTTAGAAGACAAAGAATCTACTTGGTCTTTTTCCCCTAAGTACTAGTCCTTCCAAATCCATGTAGCATCTGAAAAATTAAGCCAGGTCTCACTCACACTCATCATCTGAGATGCTACAGGTCAGATTTTGCTTTTCCTCTCTATATCAAAAAAGGGCAGATGACTAAAACAGGCAGTAATGTGGCATTTTAATTATACCTAACATTCCTACACTGCTTGGAAAATCACAATCTTATTGAAAGTATAGCAGCCTGCCCATGTGCTTTCTCTCATAGTCTTTTAATAAATTGCTACTGAGATATGAAATAAAATATACAAAAGCCTAGACTGCCAGCTGGTACTATCAGAGAGCCAATCATGAATGTTTTATAGATCCAAAGCAATGTGTCCTCTAAGAGTTCTTCTGTACAATATATATCAATATATTACAAGGGAGGGGAAATGTGTACGCTCCTGAACATGCTCTCCAATTACAAAAGCATCTCAGGGCACTTCATTTCTGAATAACCACACAGAGCTTGAGCCTGAAACGGCTGGCTTTCCTACACCGCCACTCAAACCTATGTACCAACTCCAAGCTGTGTTGAGTGGGCAGTCTTTTTGCTACCTTTGGCATCAGACACAAATTCCTGCTGCCCGTTCTGGTCCAGACAATTAAAACCCACTGGTTTGGGGCCTCGGGGGTTGCTCGTTTCCAGGCAGAGCTCAGAAGTAGCCGGGTACTGGCTGAATGGCTAACAAGGAGCCCCTGAAGCTATTTGGGTTACTACCATAAAAGATTTTGGGTGGAGAATGCAAAGCAAGGGAGTATTGGTTAGAAGAAAGTGTGTGTTGGTAGACGGACAGAAACATTACCTTGTATGGTTTGTGTTTTGTTTCCCATTAGCTGTATGGAAGGAATGTAAACAGAGGCTTGTCAAACTGATGTCAAGTTGGATTAAACCAGAAGACCTCTCAGTAAAGCCCTGTGTGAGGAGAATGATCCAGGGTTCAAATCAGAGCCTTTGGTGACCTTTTTTTCTTGTTTTACCCCTAGATCTGCTACAAGCTCCTTTGGAAGCAGTGGTCTTTTAAGTACAGAATAAAAAAATCTTTTTTTTTTCCTAGTAAAAGATACAGTCCTGTATATCTAACAGTATTTGAATTTTGACAACTTGTTCTTCTTGTTGTTGTTGTTAAAATGGACAAGTGTTATACCTGAAATAGCAAAAAGACAAAAATGTCTGTGTGACCTCTGATTTTTGTGGATGGGTATGCCGCTTTGACTGATAAGTTGGTTAGAAGTCTTGGCTGGCTCCAGTATACTCATCATAAAATATTTCTGTCTATAGCTCAATGCGTGTGTTAAAACCACTGATAAGCTACAAATGAGTCCCCCGTTGCTGTGCATAAGAGCTTGCTACCTAAATTATCTTGTCTGTGTTTTTAAAGGGTTATTTTTTATAAGCAAAAAATATTTTTGCATAGAAGAGGAAAAAGCAGGTTCCGGTTGCACCTCTTCCATTTAACCTAAGTTTTTTCCTTTGTCTGGCTTCCTGCTGTTGGTACCACAAAGCAAACATTTCTGTTTGCATTCTGGCTCTTCCTCTGCTTCTCTCCCTCTCCCAGTGATCAGGCTGCCGTCTACAAAAACATGCAGGAAAGGAATGGAGGCATTTTTGTATCCCATTTATAAGAGATAAATTTTTATCTCTTTTAAAAAAAAAATTCAAAAAATATAAAAAAACTGCTTTGTGAAACAATCCCTATTTTGACAAGAACCCCGAAGACTGTTGACGCATTTTAGATTTCTTATCACATCCCAGTTTAGTCCCATAATTATGGGTGAGCAACTGCACATGTCAAGCTGTGTGTTTACAAGTCCATGTAATAATAGCATGGACTGTGCTTAGGCCTCTGATAATTAAATACGAATTCTTTAAGATATGTCATGTGTTCATGTATGTGCTTAATATCTCCTGGAATATCAGTTAACTTTCTAATTATATGTAAGTTCTATGAAGAACTCCTATCCCTTGCTGAGTAATTTTCACTGTCTTATCAATTTTGAGATCACAAAGAACAAGTTCATTATTTAATGATATACTGAAGCAGTCAAGACTTGACAGTCTGTGTAAGCATGATTGACTCAAAATAACCAAGGCAACGCAGTTTCTAAGTACATTCTCCTATTCTTTTTATGCTCCCTTTTTATGTCACCGCTGCTCATAGTCTTTTGTCTTGGTTTTATTTTCTTCTCTCCCTCCAATGAAGTGTAAGAGTTTTAGTATCTCTCCAATCAACAGAAACACAATGTTCTTAGCCACCTCATTTACTATGTATTAGCCTGGTGCTTTTCATGTAATCAAGCATCCTGAAGGCCTTACAAGCCGTTTAATTACCTGTCACAAGTCCAATTACTGTATGTAAGCAGGCTGCCTTGCTGAACCGAGAAAATACTGCATGCAAGCATTGATTTTATTAAAGTGCTTCAGTTCAGTTCATAATAACTGAAGAGTAAGGTTCTTTATGCTACAGTTCCAACCAAATTGAATTTGCACTGTCTGAAAGCATAAACTCCACAAAGTACAGATGCTTATGGAGTGTTCCAGTGCTTCTAGGATGTGAAAGGAGACAAGCAGAGGGGGAACGTTAAAACCAAACAGATAGTGTTGCAAGCTCAAAAAACACAAGTTCTGAAATGACTTCTGCAGAAAAGATGAGGCTGTAGAGTTATTCAGTACCAAGGTTCATAACGGTTTTGTTTGCTGTGAGGCTGGCCTTTCACAACATTTCCACACCCTGGTTCTCATGCATATCCATATTATGTCAAAGCCTGAACAGGTGGGCTTGATTTCAGCCATTGGTAGCTCACGTTCTTGCTCTTACCAGAACATCCTGCTGCAATTATGATCTGAGACTCTGATGGTCTCAGGCTCATCGTGGCTGCCCCGCTCAGCCTGCGGCCTGTGGCCCTTCTTCCAGCAGCAGCCAAGGGGGCTGAAGCAAACTTTTTGCTATTTGAGTACTCCCTTGGCTCTGCAGCTCATTCGTGATCTTTATTGATCACAAAAACTCACAGCCTTCGCCCATCTCCCATTCTAAAATTCAGCCCACTGATTCAGCAATACTGCTAGCATTGTAATGGGTTGTGCCTTTGCTTCTGATTCGGGATGAAATGGGCCACCTGCTACTAAAAAAGACCTTTCTATTTCTTGCGATAACCTGGTTACTACTTAGAGGTCCTGAGTTCTAATGATAATCCACGCAACCTTGCTCACTTACAAGATCTGAGGTGTTTGGCTATTTATCCCTCCTCTGTTTCAGTGTGAGGTATCGTGAAGCCGAGAAAGATCAAACTGGACCCATCCTAGATGCTTATAAAGTTAGCCTTTTCTATGATGGGTGCTTTAGAGGGCACAGAACTGTTAGGTGAATTATTCTGCTGTTTTTTCTCTCAAACAATGATGGATTACACATGGAAATGTAAATCATTCGTTGCATTCCTTCCAAAAAGCAATTAATTATTTAAAGTAATACAAAGCATAACTTCAATGCATAGGATCTGAGCACATCTTCTTGGAAAAATACGACACCATTCAATTATATACTTAAGCATTTACCTTGTCTTTTTATATATGCTACAAAAGCATTAAGCCTTTGATTCCCAGGATACTACTACTGGTATTTTGGATTTTACAAGCAATTTCTTTAGTCTGCTATTCTCTCAAAAATTGTGGGTCAGACAAAGCAATTTCCATTAGCATATACTCAGGAAATTAGTCTCAATGGGACCTTTTTTAGTAACAAAAAGTCCCTGAAATTTGACATAGTCAGAAAATACCTTACATACAACAGTAGCAAGTATGTGTATGGACTAAGGCCACGTCTATGCCATAAGGTCTTGCTAACGTGGTGACAAAGATCACAGAGGTTTAAGAAACCCCAAAACCCATACCCTTGCTGAACCAGCTGAATCAGCGTAATCTCTGCCATAGATCCAGCTGTGCTTATGTGTGCTTTTGTCATTTCAGTGTATACTGCTTAGTAAAGGTGATGACATTCCGGTATGGTTCTAGCCGTCGCATATTCTTGAAGAATAGCTGAGCCTTCAGAGTTCAAAGCATTTCTTATTTGAAGAGTCAGTAAACTGTATCTGCCAAAATTACTCATTTTTCAAAAATATGCGAGCAACTGGAGCTTACTCTGTACCTCAGAAAAATGACAAGTTCTCAATTGCTCCCCCTATTGCAAAAGCCGCACTTAGAATTTTAGAGAAAGCAATTAAAATTATTTTTATATATTCGGGGTGCTTAATCAAGCAAAATCTTTTAACCAGTTCATAATAAAACAGCTGTCTGAATAACTGCAGTAACTTACACCTGCTTTATTGTAGGTGTTTCTTTGTTTTTGCCCCAATAAGCACGATAACTAATGAATGTTATCCTTCACGTAGTAGGCATCCACTGCAACTATTGAGTTTGCTACTGTTGCACATGATGTTAAAACTTGTGCAGAACCACAAAGACTATTTCTTTAACGTATTTGGCAGTTCACCATTTTTCTTGCTAGAGTTCAAACCTCTTACAATGCTATTGTCACTGACAGGCCACAGATTGAAACATGGAAAAATTAACTGACTTGCTTCAGGTAATGTTGCAAGTCAATGTCAAGGCTGGGAGCTGAATACAATTAATGTGGTTTCCAGCCCTTCTTGCTGCCTTCTGCTTCTTTTCCAATACCTGCTAATTCAGATATTATTTTTTTTCCCTTAACTTAGGGTCCTCAATGTATTTTAAATGGTTAATAAAAATTATACACTGGGACTAGAAAAACTAATGATGGGGGAGTTTGAATATATGTAAGCTTAGTACCCTTGCTCCTTATGGTATATTCTCCACTGAAGTGAAAGCCATAGCTGACAAAGAATAATGAAAACATGTCATAGATTGGTTCTGCCATAATAGTAAATAATGCACATCCTCTTCATTTCTATTTAATTGAGAAAACATATTTTATTCATTACACTTGGAGTTGTGCCTGTCCACTTTTCACATCTGAGCAGTATTCGTTTGAGGGGGAAGAAGCAAATGAATTGTAAGAATATTCTGAAGACTAGTATTTTGGTTATGACCAAGACCTAAAAGAGACATACCATTCTACGTGTCTGGCTTTGCTACAGAAGGTGGGTTGCCTTTGTTCTTGTGCAAACTTGCTCAAAATAAAATCAAGCAGTGTTATGAAATCCCTGTCTTGAAAATGTAGAGGATCAGAAAAGAAGTTTATTATCATTTGCATAATAAGTAATTAAAAGGAAATGCTAGGATAAGATTTTAATAAAATTAGGATATCCAACTCACAGTAATGTCTTAAAGGGCCCGCTTTGAGATACTGTATTGAGTTTCAACTCATTCTGTCTTCTACTTTGCTATTCTAAATAATTTTTAAAGTTACGTTTATGAAGTAGGACTAGTTTCCTGACTACAGTTTCACAGAACAACAAAACATGGTAGTCCATAAATCATTGCCACTTTTGCCGGGCTTAGAAATAAATTAATGAAAATTTGCAGTATTGATCCCACTCTGCCCCCCTCCTGAACAGACTCCTTCCAACTATTTCCTAACGGACTGGCCTCTGTGTAGGTTTGGGGTTTTTTTTCTGAAAACATTTTCCATCATTGGAAAACAACCACATTAAGGTAATGCATATAAAGAAAGCTTTCTTCCCCAGATGGTCTTTGTTTTTAAGACTGCCCCTACGCGTTATGAAACCTGAATTTTACTTGGTAAAAATCCTCACTGTTGATCCTGCAATGCTAAGATACAGATCTACAGCAACGCTCGAAGCAAAGGACAGATTTCACATTTTTAGGTGGGGTCACAACAAGTTCTCCTCGGCTGCGGGGGGGCCGTGTCTCTGGGGGAGTGCTCCTTTCAGATGTCAAGTTATCGCAAAATGCAGCATCTCAGCTTCGCAGCTCTTCATCTCTGCCTTCCTCCTGCCCCCTCCGAACGCCGCCTTCTATTTGCAGAATCCCTTAGGTATTTTTATAGAAAGGTATATATTCTCTCTTCCGCTCCCTCACCCTAGGATGCCGTTTAACCCTTTTCTCTGGGCTAAAACCAGTGGGCGATTCAGTCACCCCCGCCACCATACACACCCCCGGCTCCCAGCGCGGGGGGAGCCCGGCACTCGGCGCCCAGATACCCGCCCCCTCACCGAATTAGATCATCTTACGCTGATTAAGAGAGTTCACGACTGGCATCGCTTGACCGAGTCAGGTCTGCATAAACAGGCGGAGGGCGTTTTTAATAACCTGCCTGGATGCGGGGTGGGGGGGGGCCGGGGCACAGCCGAAATCCGACACGCGCACACCCCCCGCTCCCCGCGAGTCAGTCACGGCGCTGAGCGGGGGCTCGGCGGAGGCGGCGCGGGTTCGGCCCCACAGAGGATGCCTCATCCGCTGTGGTATTTTGCCGGGGTTCCCCCCCACACCCCAGACCCCGCGGTTCTTCGCATATATCACCGCGGGGGGCTAGGGGGGAGGCGTTCCCTGGGCAGCCCGGCGCAGGTGACATGGGAAGCTGACCGGGCTGCGGGCCCTCAGCGCGGCCGCGCCCGCGGGGCCCTGACCCACATAGCGCCGGGGGCTCTGCCCGCTCAACAGACAGACGCCGCCGCCCCGCAGCCCCCGGCCCGACACCGCAGACGTCCCCTCATCGCTGTGACCTCCCCACGCTCCCCCCCGCCTTCCCCAAGATGTCCCCTCCAGGCCCCCGCCGGCAGCAGCGCACCCACAGCCCCGGCCGCGCCGCGCCGCGCCGGGCCCGCCCCAGCCCGCCCGGGGCCCGGGGGGTGGTGGGGGGTCGGGCCGCTCCCCGCATCCCGCCCCTCCCGCCGCTGCCTGCTCTTGAGTTACCTGTTTTGATGACCCGTGTAGCCTCTTTATTTTTTTTTTTTTTTTTTTCCCCCTCCTCTCGGCAATGAAAATCCGTGGCCGGTCACTCGCTCCCCCCCTCCCTCGCCTCGCCGCTGCTTTCCCTCCTCCTCCTCCTCCTCTTCCTTCTTCTCCTCCTCCTCCTCCTCCTCCTCCTCCTCAGCGGGAGCCGGTGTCAGTCAGTCAGTCCGTCAGTCACATCAGCTGCCCGGGCAGGCAGGCAGAGAAATGCCCGGCGGCTTCCGGGAGTGCCAAATAAAGACAAGTCCAGAAAAAGAGAAAGGGAGAACGGTGGCAGAGATGGAGAAAGAAAGCAAAAAGTGGGTGGAGTGTGAAAATGGGGAGAGAGAGAGGGAGAGGGAGAGGTGTCTCTCGGCGGTGGCGGTGCCGGCGGCTCGGAGCCTGTGAGGAAATGGCAATGGTGGAGCATCACGGAGGAGCAGGGGAGACCCAAGGCACCCAGGGTAAGGGGCACCCACGGCCACAGGCGTGGTGGCCCCGCGTGCCCATCATCGGGCACAGCTCGGGTGAGCAGGAGGTGAGCCCCCCCGTGCCACGCTGGGAAAGGAGAGCGGGGTCGGTGTGGAAACCGGCAGATCCCTCTCGCGGCAGGGGAGGCTGAGGGCAGCCTCACCTACACCCAAAATAGTTAATTGTCTACTCTGACATGGACCAATCTGTACCAGCGCAACCCTTGCCATAGCTGGGCCTGCAGTGAGGTTGTTGCCTTCCTTATGTACGGCCACAAAATCAGGACTTCTCCCAGGAGGTAAACCCTTTTGCCCGGGCCTCCTTTGCCAGGCTCTGTGGGCTTCACACCAGTCCATGCTCCTGGCCAAACGGGAGCACGCCTAATTGCACGCTTTGCAATTACGCGGTGCCCGTCACCACGTGGTCTCAAGGGGCATCTGGTCATCCACCTGAAGTCTGCTTCACCTACAAGTAGCAGATGAGCTGGCTCTCTGCACAGAAGTCTCGGGAGAAGGCCATGAATTCACAGCCTTTAAAGGCACAGTTTGCTCTTGAATGGAAAAATAATTCATTAGTTAGTGATAATAAAAAAGACCACACATATTTTTCAAGTCAATCTTGTGGTTATGCAAAAATCAGTAGCACTTCTCCCTACCAAATACATAGCTTATTTTAGAAGACTTTGAGTTTCATGTCACATGGTTTGACAACAACATTATAAAATCTGGAGCACAAGAATTTGTTTTAATTGTGCAGCAGTTAAATGGGGTCTGAGGAAAATCTTATTTTAACAAGGATGCCATAGTTAACAGCAGCTCACAGACCTCACATGCCTAAAGACAGCATTAAGTAAAAAGCAAGCTGACTGCAAGGATCGGTCTGGGATCGAAACTCACTAGTGCAGGCAATGTAATTGGCATCAGAAATTGCAAAAAAATAGTGCCACAGCTTACTGTATGCAGTGAAATGAACTACTTCTTCTTGGCATGTATAAACAGCCAGATGAAAGCAACAGAACAGCACAGGTTTTAAACCAGAGGGTCTTGCCAGACCTTCCAAAAGGGTAAAAGGCAGCATGGAATTGAAGACCTGATTGTAAAAATGCATAGAACACAGAAACTACTTATGAGAAGTGAGAAAAAAGTCCAGATCTCTTTCTGGAAAGACAAGCTCAAAAGATTAAGGAACTGTGAAATTACTACATTTAGACTAAAGAGGATGGTCCATATTCATACAGCTCGGAGAGAAAAAAAAATCCCAACACCTCTGCAGTGTCAGTGTGGTAAGTGGAAAGTTTAGGATGATAAATGCAATTGAATTTCTGTAGAATGTCAATTTAATTTGAGAAAAATGCAACACAGGTAATTTACAAAAAGTTTTACAAGCTCTCACTGTAAGAGCACTGTCAAGCACCCCACATCATCCTTTTACATCATAGGTAATGCAGAAAAGAGGGGAAATCCACTGGGCGTTTCCTTTCCAGGGAAAGCCTTATGAGACCACCAAACTGGCAGATGCCCTACATGTCTAAACCAAGTTCCCTATAACACAGCTTCGCTCCCGACTTCTAGTGCTTTCTTCACAAAACAAACGAGTTCTTTTTTTCTCTTCCCCAGGAGAATGTTGGCAAACTTAAAAGGCTAAGACTAAGGTAAAGGGAACAACAAGAAGTAATAAATTCAGTAAGAAGGGGGAAAAGGGCGATTCAGTAATTGTAAAGTGACCTCATAATAAAGAGAAAATCCAGTGGCAAGCAAAGATGTAAGATGTAGCACTTGGAAACATTAGAGAAGAGAGCCTTGCAGTTTCTATATAAATAAACGTGATCTTAAAAGGCAGTACTATAAACAACTTAGTAGTTATTAACTCAGGCCGAGCAACAGCCCCCTAAAGAGAAGAAAGGAATGAGAGACGTGCAAATTTTGGACTTTGCAAAATGTTGTATGTGCAAAAATATCGACTAGATAATATGCTATTGTTTCATCCCGGAGCATAGTGTATGGTGTTTAATATAACTTTATAATTTTTTTTTTTCATTTTACTTTTTGACTTTGCTGAGGCAGACAATCTGTGCCAAGGCTGGCATGTTTTATTCCCTTTTATAGAAGAATGTATTTCTAAAGTTGTGCAGGGATCCCAAAGTACGTCAGAGGCTGTAGAGATAGGCTATCAAAATCTCTATAGATTGACAGCATTGTAACCTACTTAGAAGAAAATACTCTGGTGCATCTTTTATTTGCATACATGTTTTTTCACAGTAGAAAACTGTTGAAAATGTTAATGCTTACCTTCCCAGTATTTGTTGAAAATGGACTTTCAATGTATATGATTGTAAAATTTCCATGTTGATTTAAGTTGCATCTCAATGTTTCATAGATGAGTTTGGAGAAAACCACAAATATTGTTGCTCATTTTCTTGATTTCATTAATTCTATTTTTGCTGGGACAATGCAGAAAATATTAATATGAATTAAAATTGCACAAGCACTTATTGATGTGAAAATAAATTGGAATATCATGTGAAAATCTTGGTAGTGGGACTTGCTAGATCTGCTTAAATAATATTGGAGTTTGTTCAGGACATGTCAAGATGCCTTTTGCTTACCAAATCTGCTGTTTAGTCTACGGAATTTGAACAACAGCATATAGCTAATTAACTAAATGGATCCGTGAAGAGCACTTTGTGGGTGTCTTGTACAGATCAAGTGTCAAGGCACGCAGGAGGAAAAAAAGGGAAGATTCTGCCAAAGAAATGGACTGCTTCCCCTCTTTCAAACTAGTGTGAAATAAGGCCGAATCTATCATCCTTCAATCTGACCACCTGTAAAATAAGATTAAGGCAGATTCAAATTACATTTAGTTTCACAGATGTCACTCTACTGCTTTTTTATCTCTTCTCTGTATTCTTTTATATGCAGTAAGCTCTGGGGGTGTGGACTCTCATTTCATAATTGTACATTAATTAGTTGTATGCTTCTCTTTAGGCATGGCAACATAAAAAGTTAAATAATATGCACGTGCTTATCATTAAGTATGTGAGTAATGGCATCCCTGTGTAGCAGAGCACTTAGGCATTCCAGTTGTATTTAAGCAGCTCGTTGCATAGGGGTGGAATTACTCACTTGTTTATAATTCAGTATATGTTTAAGGGCTTTGCTGAATCCAAGGGGAAAATGTCCTGATCTCACAAATACTAGTCTTTGGACTGCTTTTATTAATGGTAGTTTTGCAGTTTAATTCAGTTCTGGTGGAGCTGTTCTTTTGGGAAAGCTACTCAGTGAATATTGTAGGCTTGGGCCTCAGTTCTGCTAAGTATTTACATTGCCTTATCTATTTATTATCATGAGATACAGGCTTCTGTTGTATTTTTGCTAAAAATCCTGTTTTATGCAGTACTGGGTTTTGATACAGATTTTGAATGAAGTTTCATGGTTTTCATTTAATTACGGGCAGAAATTTCCAAGGAACTTTTTGTGAGGATAATGTCACTGAGAATCAAAGGAAGGACAGCGAAATTTTCAAGTGTGTGAGTGTCATGTTATCATTTCACCTTGAACTACTCTTTTGCTATACGTGAAACCAATGGAAGCAATAGTCAAAAGGAATGACAGTGTCTTACTCATTGGCCAACGTTAGTGTTCCTGTTCTAGAAGTGTTAGCGTTTCTGTTTCAGCTTCTTAGTTCTGTTTTGGTCTTTCTTCCAGTCTAGGCTGCAGGCGATCCATGAAGGGACTAGCAGTGTCCTCAAGTTATAGGTCGGTGCAACTAAACAAGTTGAGGTACTGCTTCCAGCTCAGTGGTTGCATATACAGTCCTGCTTTGACAGAGTTTCAGGATAGCTTTACCGTGATGCTGGGCTACCGTTCCAGCCCCAGATGTGAGCTGTGAAGCATTTTAGTAGGATAATTGCAGCTGGTTAAATGTCTGTGCTCTTGACCTTGTCATTGTCAGTGCTCTATAATCCAGCTGTGTCTGAGGAAAGTGCAAGCATACCCAAATACTGCTGAAAGTCAAAAGCTACTAAAAATGTTTTGTGGTCTTCTTCATGCCACAGCTTCTTTGACTCATTCAAAATGTCCCCGCATCTGTAGGAGCTACAGTCACCTTCAGAATGCACGAATGGGTCAGGCATGAAAGTCTGGTAGTTTAATCTGTGTTTTCTTGTGGCTGCAGTTTTCTTTTACCAGATGACATTCTTTTCATTGTTGTCTGCTGCTATGTTTCTTTCATCACCGTGTATATGATGGCATCAATGTCATGATCAGAGCTTGTTGAGACTCACTGTGTCTACATCATCAGTAAAATGCATCAGTCCTCTTCATGTACTGTTCTACTAATGCTTAAAACCTCTCGTCTAGTGTTCCGGAAGAACCATTTCTGCGTACTGGTGAGGAGGTTCTGCCATGGCTTATTTTTTTTCCCAGTAAATCCAGATTGCAAATATATTTTTTTAGCCCCTAGAGGTAGAAAGCATAGAGCCAGCTCTAAACCTTTTCCTGGGATGACTTACTAATGATTCCCTGAGATCAGTGTTCTTGTTGCATAGGAAAACCCAGACAGCTGGTGCAGCTGAAGTACTGAAAAATCCAGACACACAGAAAATACCATTTTTTTTCTTCTAAAAAGCAGGGGATATTCGAGATTCTTTTTGTTGCTATTTCTGAGATTTTGGGGAATAATCAAGTAATGAATTCAAGGTTTACTATACAACCCACTGGGCTAGAAACTTAATTTTTAGTTGAAATAATTACACAGTCACCCAATTCTAGGAAATTATGTTTTAAGGAACACACCAAATATTGTGCAAAATTTGTGGCAAAATCACATTAATTGATAACTTGGTGTCATAAATTTTTACAGAGAGAACACTTTGTAGGGTATAGTGAAATAGCAATATGGACAGTGTATTCTGACAGTTATATATTTAGTGTTGTAGACTATGCCCTTAGTCAGACAGTGTTTCATAAGTAGCATATAGCCCCAACTGCAGTCATTGCAGGCCAAGTAAGCCAAAGAAACCCCCTTAGAGAACAGGATTCCCCTGTTCTTTCACATGAGTTAATTTGCTAGAGTGACATTTGCTGCCCACTTCTGCTGATGCTGTACCTAGCTGGTTTTGTCCATCTCCAAGCTCCTTTGCACTGGATGGGTGAGGGGAACGTCCCTGTTAGATCAGTCACTCAGGCAGAAAATAAAGACCTTTACCTCGCCGTATTCACTGTGCTTGGTCTCGTCCTGTAAGGACCCATTTAGCTATTGACAGATACCTCCTGTAAATACACTTACTACCCTAATATAGAATAGAGGGGGAGAGACCACGAGTTTTGAATGCGAGTCTTTGAAATCTTTTACTTAGTTCTTGAAAGATACTGAGGTGATTTATGCTTTTCCGATACAGAACTGGAATGCCAGAGGTGACAACAGCGTGAATTTTCTTCTGCTCCTTCAACCTCTCCCTCCGTCGAGGACTCGAAGAGTGAGGATATCTCAGTTTTATATCCTCCTGCGAAATGAGACTGCTGGCAAGGATCCCTAGGTACATTACATTACTTATGTTAATATGCAGTTTTGTCAGCCTAAATTATTATTTTACAAATGATGACTACCTAGATTAGGTACAAGGAGCTGATCAGGCAGAGCCGCACAGAGCGTAGCACAGTCATTTACTCTACCTTTCATATTCTTCACGGCAAATGGAGTTGCATCTTTTTATTTCGCAATATTCTGAGAGCTTTTTAAAACCAGCCCCCTTTTCTGAAATCTCTCCTCCTGAATCTCACCTTCTGTATATTTTTCCCATACATCTGTGGCAGAAGGATTTCCTCTGTTGAGTAAAGAAAGGTTTGTTCTTTTATAAGAACCTTGTAAGTATAAAGACAAAAAAAGGTTTTAGGATAAATCAAGTACTGGAGTAGCCAGATTATCCTCCTGTCTTCCTATTTATTATTTTTTTACAAGAAGGGAAGGAGGAGAAAAGAAAAGGAACAAAACATATTTAAATTTAATGCCTAAAATGGATTAGAAGGAGCTATAAATATTTCACACTGATGGGGTGAAATTCTGGTTCCCCTCAAGTCAGTGAGTGTTTTGTCACTGACTAACAGGGTCAGCACTTCACAATACATTTCTGGATTAATGTTTCACTTGAATAAATGTAGGCAAATGATTTAGGTATCAGAAATAATCTTTTTGTTTCAAAACTAGTCATTTATTTCATTCTTATTTTCTTGCTTTCCTGTATTTACACAGGCTCTGTACATACTGCACTGTATTTATAAAAGCTATCATTTTCTTTAGAAAAGAATATTGTTTGCTCTCCTGAATAATTCATCTTGGAGTTCTCTTTTAATCCCCCATCAAATGTGCCATTCTTGTATCTTCATAAAGGAAAAGAAAGGAAAACAACACTCCGAGGCTGATTTATGAATTAGACCATGAACATTAAAAATAGATGAAGTGTTGGTATAAATAAGAACTTCAGTTTAGATTCTGGTTCAGTTGTATCAGTACCTCTGAAACAACACTATTGGTTGTATACAAATTTCCACTAAGGTAACTGATTTATCACAGAGTATGAAAAAAGGAACATAAGAGAGAAATATGATGAAGATTTTATATTTAGCCTTGAGCTAGTATGGCTGACGATACATGTAGGATTTGAAAGAAAACAGAAATGCTTAGATTGCAATATAAATTCAACAGTAAATACAATGCAATTTATAATATTTGTGAAACAACCAACTAATAGTTGATGAAAGAACAGTTTATTCAAATTCCTATATATGCTATTAGGTTAAAATATAAATATTTTAGATGGAAAGGAGAGAACCCAGAAGCACCTTCATAGAGAATCTGTGGCCCACAAGCACTTGTAAGGTCTTTCATTAGATTACTGTTATACATTTGATGTACACGTTGGATTAGCGAGAGACCTTTCAGCATCCCAGTGAGGTTCATCTCCATCTTGTCCCTCTGATCTGTAGGAGGTCATCTGCCTCTACTGCCCAGCTGCTGAGCTGGGATATCTCCAAATAATTGTTGTAAGCAGCTCCAGCTCTTTTTCCCAGTATAAGATAGACTCAGGCATTGCAGCTCCTATAAAGTGTTGTTTCAAAGCTGTGTATCTTGTGTTGTTTATAAAACACTAAATGGTAATAACCAAAATAGTTGTATAGCACCATGAAGAATGTATTTACAAAGTCAAACCGGTGTTAAAAGCGCACATCTATGCCACAGCACATAAACGGTTGTTGCTTGTAGCTGAACTGACCAATCTTGAAATGTCAACCTCTTCCAGCCACCAGCTTCATTCAGCCCGTAATAATCAGGAAAACCTGTTTTGCTTACCTGTGGCTGGCTGCCCCAGCATGGTGGAGTGGTTTGTCTATGGCTTCTGTCATCTCCTGTGTACGTACCTTAGTGATAAGCAAAGTTAGGGGTTACCTCGGGGGACCTCAGCGGTTGCATTTCATCAGCAGCAAGGAAGGAATTGTTGAGAGTTCTTTTGTATAGCGCTTAATAAAAGGGAAATAAAATGTGTTAGAGGAACAATGGAGTGAAGTCTTGTGGGGAAACAAAAGAGAAGAGGGTCCCCACATTAACATTGTAGGAACCATAGGCTGACCTACATCATGGGTTCTGGTGAGCAACACATATAATCCCCTCTTTCCGAGTCATCTATCAGTATTTATAATGGTTCACCAGTGTTGATGTGATAATGTTTAAGAAGTTGAAATATCTCTGAAGCATAGCTTTCCCAGAAATCCTCATGGTATTCATAGCAGATCTTCCTTAATCCCTTTTTTTAGTGTTAATGAACAAATTTGGTAGAGAACCTGATGTGCCTCACATATGGGAGTTGTTTGAGGTTGATTTGTTCATTGGTTGTCCTGATTTTTGTGTGATACAGGTCCCTAGCCAAAAGATTGTATGGTCATTTACTGTTAAATTAATAACAGCAGAACAGAAGGGACTATTACTTGTTTGCTTTTACCAATTATTTTGATATTTGTTACTACCTTTTTCCTCTCCTGTTGTCATTGTGGATGTCACTTCTAGGACATTAATCACAACTTTTTCAATGTCCTCATTTTCTGAAATGGAAATATTCATATTCAGGAGTACAAACAAAACCTAGATTCAAAGTTACCATGTCACATTTCTGACTGTTGGCTGGATGCTAAGAAACAACAAGCATTAGAACAAATATTTTCATGTATGAGTGAAAACACACACATACATGTATTCATGTTTCCTAATACCGGCCAGGAAGAGGATGAAGAGCAAAGGCTCAGATCCTCAGAGGTGTTTACATCTCTTATGAAAATACATTTCAGTACAGGCAGTAAATAGAAGATGGGCAGTGCCAATATGCATCTGTATGTGTCCTGGGGCTGTTTTTAGCAATTGGAAGTTCATACAGGAGCCTTTCTGGGCAAAACACCTGCTGATTTTAGTCCAGCTTTGTTTGAGGGGGAGCCTCAGGTTTAAAGGTCTGTTTGTTCCAGGGTGATTGAAGTCAGCACAAGTTTAGCCATTGATTTGAAAGAGCAGGTGGCAATCCTTAGGGGTCCACTGCTCTTCCAGCTGAAGTCAACTGAGTCGTTAACTTTATTTAATAGGAGATAGCTGTGATTCAGCAAATAATTAGCAAAAATGTCCTTAAACCTTTGTACAGCTGAATCAGCTCACCTTTGAGGAAAGCTTGTCTCCTTCAGATGTTGGGGCTATTGACAGGAGCAGCAGCAGCAGCTGCTGTGTGGGTGGGTGTCTTGCCCGGCAACCTCATTCACTGACTCTGGATTTCACCTCCCACGCTCCACCTGCACAGGGCACGATTACTCAGTTTCTGTACAGCAGCAGTAGATTTTTCCTGGTGTTAATACTTGGTTGAAAAGCAATGGCAGTCTTTCTTTTTTTTAAAGTCTTTGGATGTTATGAATGCACTCCCAGCCCCCCCCGTATGCAGTGTGCATGACCTTCAGAATAGCTGGAAAAGTGTGATTGCATTGATAAGTACACATGAATCAGGGTTATATTAGGACTGGTTTGTCATGTGTATGTAGATGTATGTACACATATGAATGGTCTATATTGTAGAAGAAATTCCAGGACTAGTAGTCGTAATAGTTACGTCTCTGTTGTCACTATACACGTTGAATTGGAGAGTGTGCCATTACAATATCTGATCAAGAACATAGAAATATCCCTTTTTCTCTCTTACTGTTTTTCTTTGCTAGTGCTTTTTTAGTTTGTAGCTTTATTTAAAGAAAATAATCAGATTAGCTTTTCTTTAATTTTCTTTTATTTATGTGGTATATAGAATATATAATATAAAATGTGTAATAATTATATAATGTGTAGTAAATATTACATAAGATGTGGTATATATCATGTGTTATTTAATATACAACATATAATATACGTAAATATCTATTAGGGAATCACAGAATTGTGATTGGAAGGGACCTCTTGAGATATCTAGTCCACCCCTCCAAAATTATTTTTCATTTCAGCAAGGGGGTCCTTTCATGCATTTTCTTCTGCCTTATTTAAACCATTTATATGATGTACCCTGAAAAAATGAAACCAAAGATAAATACATAAAATATACAAAATAAATGCACTTTTTAGAAAATTTTAAATCATTTCATCCAAAAGAATGATCACAAAGTTCAGTGGCGTAAGCAGCTATCACTCCTTTGGAATTAATAATAATATGATTTATAACATCTACAACTCTGTATCGGAGTTGTTTTATGATTCTTTAAAATCATCACTCTAATTATGGGTTTTTTCTCTTTAAAAAACTGGTTTGATCATTACATGTGTGAGCCACACCCTGAAAAAAACGGAAGGCTTTGCACACCTGATTTAAGATTTAACCTAGTATCAGTGTTAAACCTGTTTCAGTCTGTCATTCTCTTGCTTAAAATGCAGTGGAACTCAAGGGTTTCTATTTGCTATTTTAGCAAATAAATTTTTTATAATCTGCTGTGGTTAGAACTTGATTCCTGCAGTCCAAGTTGTATAGTGCGCTTTTCTTCCACTAAAAATAATTGGGAAAAAAAATTCACCGACTTCTTTTGCTTTTAAGTGCATTGAATGTAACAAAAAGAGCCAGCTTGATAGAACTGTAAGCTAAACGCTCGTAATTGTGCTCAGAGCAGACAACAGACAATCAAACCTCCTCACATACACCCAGAAACCTTCAGCCTTTCACTTATGTGCAGCTGTTTTTATGTGATCTTGCTGAGGCTTTCAGCAACGGTCACAGTTGCTGATCACCAAGAGCTGGATTGGTACCCCCCCGATTGCTCCTATGCTTCTGAAAAGGTTTTGTGGGAAGGAAAAAAAAAAAGTCGTCTTAATTCATGTTGCTTTAGGCTATCATGATGCTTCAGTCTGAAAGATCCCTAGCTTTAGAGCTGCAGAATCCCTGGGAAGTTCAGGAACCTGACTCCGTGGTGACCTTTTCTGAAAAAAAAGGTCAGCATGCCACAGACAGACTTGCCAAGTCAACTGCTTTTCCCTCTAGACTAAAGCTTTGTGGTCTTATCCGCAGATCTGTTAGGAAACTTGGACAAGCTACTGCTTTTTGTTGTTTCAGGCACCATTTGTGTGTTGAATGGAGTTTCATACTAAGTGAGAGTGATTTCAGTACAATGGAAGTAAGCTTAGCATCCTGTGGCTCCTTCTACGTTGTCTCCAAATATTTACAATTTTAATGCAGATTTCCTAGGTTCATTCATAGGATTTGGTTCTGTGCAAATCTTTCTCTCCCATTTTCATGCTTTTTCTTCTTTTATTCTCCCAAAGTTGAGAGGGACAACTTATTTGGTACATCAGGGAATGATCTTCCAACGGTTTGAGTTAGCTTAGGATCAAAAAATAACCTTGTTACTGCCACCTCATTATTTCCTATGCCAAAGAGCTTTTAAGCATAGGGCTTTATTTCCTTTGTTTTAGGGGAGCATTTTTGGGGTACAAAATCTGGACAAGCCTTTACCAGTTATTTTAAACACAGTCATAGAAATGTTTTGACAGTCGGGAGTGGCTTGGGGTGGCAGTTTTGCTTTGTCAGTGGCTTGGGGCTTTGTAGTTTTAACTGAAGATTAAATTTGGGCCAGAGCAAATATGTGCTCTTCCCATCCTCTTCCTTCAAACTTCTCTTTGTGAGACAAATAGACATTAATACTGAAAAGACTACAGAAGCTGAAGATTTCATTGTATTAAACCTCTCTGGTATCATATTTTCCCCTACTTTCCTTTATCTCTGTTCATTTGCATCTTAGATTAGGGTACCTGTTTAGGGCAAGAACTGTGTTTTTGGGTAATATTAATCAGCTAGTGTATCTTTGGAGACAATTTTGTGAATTTTTCTGTTAATGTTTTAGAAGTAGAGTCTTACCTGTAACAGTTATTTTTACTTACTGAATGTTTCAGGTCAGATTCTCATTTCTTCTACATCTCCAGAACTATACTGAAAGCTGCAGGGATCTACTGATTTATAGCCACTGCATGTCTGACCTGGAGTTCGTGCAGTTATTTCACTGAAATATAATCTGAAAGTAGGAATGTGTATGCTGCTAATGACTTAAAACTTTATTACGTGACTACTGTAGCAAAAATATATGCCAATCAACAGTGGCTTCTATATTGAATATTGTCAGGTCATTGTCCAGTCATGCCCTCACAGACTCCCTAATAGACATGGAATTCAGACACTGGACACAGATAGAACATTGGAAAGTGGGAGCTCTGAGGTTGCACTGACAGGGATTGGTGAGTCATGGGCTGATCCGAGTCAAAGATGTTACTCTTAATTTTTCATTAACCACATAGGAAGCCTCAACCAAGGTGCTTACAGCAGAGTGAAGTATGAATATCTCAAATTCCTATGTGAGTCACGGACCAAATGCTGTGGATCAAAAGCTCAATGGCTTTGTGTAAGAATAAATTGCACTTGAGAGTCCCAGTCATACCTGTCACTGCTGCGGGTTCTGCGTTCTGGATAGGATAGCTCTGCAGTGTTGCAGCTTAGCACAAATCTATTCACCTAGAGTTTGTTATGTGCTCTAAAGAATAACTTGTCACCAAACCTGCAAATCAGTAACTATATATGTAATGAACAAAGATAGATTGTTCTTGTCCATGGCAAAAAAAAGCAGGAGAATATACGTCAGTTGCCTGTTTAGTTGTTTTATGATTCAGTTGCCTCAACTGACTCAAATCGAGTTTTATGCTACATCTGGTTCTTCAGTTGCTTTATGATACTTTTCCCGTTAAGTTCTATCTGTTTCAAAAGGGTGACAGAGCTGAATTTGTGGGACTCCTGTCCTTTGGTAGTATCAGAAGGGCGTAGTGAGATATTTTGAGTCTGGCAGCACCACTGGCTGTTTTGGCTGGTGGCGTGCAGGATGAAATGGGATTGGCCGTTACCAGCTCCGTGCATGTGTTGTAGCAGCAAACATTTGGTTGTTTCTATGGGTTGTATGCGCTGACAGGACACTCGTGGTGCTGTCCGAAAAAGAGGAGGGAGACTAGTGGCGATGCATAACACGATGCTCAAATTTATACAATTGCTGTGTTTCGGTAATTGAGGGAATGTTGGATTTTACAGCATGATCCCTGATCAGCTGCGAAATTCTGGTGGAGCTTTATGAAGAACCAAAACTTTCTAGAAGACATTTTGCTCATATGCCACAACTTTGACACCTTTTCACAACTTCTTAAATACCCTGTCTTTCAAAATTGTGGATTTGCTATGACTACTCATTCATAAAAAGGCTGCTGTCTTCTGTTGTATGAAAGGAAGATGTTTAACAAATAGACATTCTGTATTGATCCACTGTCTTGGCCTGGTAAAAATGGCTATTAAAACCACAGTAATTCCAGCTCAAGTGTTTTGAAAGAACTTGTATAATCTGCTCCTCTATTTTTAATGTGAAAAAATGTCTGTATTTTTCTAGCAGTTTTTTTTTTTTCAGAGAACCGCCACAACAGAATGTCACAAGACAAACTCAGTTGAAGGTGCACAAGGATAAAACCTTGCCCACTGATACCGAGTTTGTTTGAAACTCCACTCCTGCGCACAGTCATCTGAGGCGTTTGGGTTTGCAGCTTTGCGCTACCACACCTGTGTTAGTTACCTGGCAAACACATCTTTTACATTCCACGCGTTGTCTGGCGCTCGATCCACACGCAGATGCATGCACGTACATTCACACCGCAGTGAGCAAAAGTGATCAAACAGAACTGATGTACTGGGCAACAAAACACCATAGAAAGGTTGAGGAAAAGGCTGCCTAGAAAAGACTTTTAGACAACTGTGTTCATCTACGCGTGTGGAAGTGAAAACCGGCAACTTTGTCTCAACACTAAAAGAATTTATTGGTTAAAATAAGATAACCGATATGCAAAAAATACATGTTTTTTGCATATTGGTTACATGTTTTCAATAAAATAAGTGTGTTAAATACGTATTTGGTATTCCATAGCATATGCGAGATAAAATTCAATATGCAATTATGTGAAATTGTTTACTATATTTGGGTAATTCTTCCCATTCTTTCATACCTTAGCGTTCGATGACAGGGATTTGAGTCTGTGACATCTGTTCTTGACTTACAGTCTGTGGCTTTTAGAGAGTTACAAATGTTCATTTGCAAAAGCTACATGGAAATATGTATCACATGTACTATAAACGTTGTACAGCATCCAGGCTGTGTCAGCTCTGTTAACTAGATGCTGACACTGGATTTATTGGAAGATGAGACTTGAAAATTAACCAAAACAAAAATATAGTCCAAACACTTACAGGTTCTTGTTCACCTCCATTCACCCCCATAAAAGAACATTTAAATTGACTATGTACTTATGGAATTTTGGTATAATGTTTTTTTCCAGAGAAAACTTGGTTTCAAACAATGAAAAATGGGCTGGAATATGTTCCTTCCAATTTTCATTTCTTCTTAGACAGTTTTTTCTTCTTTAATGAACTATTTACTGGACATGCCACTTTTTACAATAGAGGGTTTGATAATTTCAAATACAAATTTACACAACATCATCTTGATTTTTGTGAAATGGAAAATAGTTCAGGTATATTGTGAACATTTTCCTCCAATGGTTTTAAATGGTCTGTCTAAACACAGGCTATGCTCACTATTATTCCTTAGTGGCAGTATTTGATATCATAGTTAAGGTTGTATCTTTCACACTGATAGTGATTGTTCTGTGAGTTAGCAGAGTATCATTGCTGTTTATACAATACATGCATAATTTATTGTGTTGATATATTGCTTTTATGATCGTCCCTATGAACTATCTTCAGGATTTAGTTCAGTTTTAATCAGAGAGGCAAAGTTAGGCAATCCCTGCCTTATATTTATATTTGAAAAACAAAAAATCAGCAGAAAACATTTTACACAGAAGAAAATAAAACTGGGTGAAGAATCTACAGAAGCAAGCTTTACCTTAGGTGAGCTCGTTGCCCTTGCGTCCTTTTACAAGCAGCAGAAAGGGGCTCCTTCTGACAGTAATTCAGAGGATCTACACGTCTCTTGACCACAGAACAAGATTGGGGAGATTAATTTTTCCCAGAGTGAAGTTAGGCCTATGGAAATGACTTTCAATTTTCTCTATTAGAAACAAGTTCTGCTTTGCACCAGACTACAGTATTCAGTGAGGGTAAAATGCAAGATACAGAATTAAAGTGTTTAGCATCATCAGACAGTGCTTGTCTAATTCATTGCAGGAAGGGAAGGACATATATTCTATCGTCTTTTTTTTTTTTTTTTTTAAAGAGGGAAAGTACTTGAACCCATTTGTGCCATTTAGCTTGATGCAACCCTAGATATAGAAAGTGATTCCGTATTTCATATACTGAATGTATAATCCTATTCTCATTTCTCACTGTTAAAGATATCTGGTGATCTCATGTGGAAAGTTCAGAGTGCTGTGTCACGGTCAGCATATTTGGTTTCTTTAGAACTAGGCAACCCCAGCTTAGTCTATTCCAAATAACAACATTTCTTATTAATAGGGTTCTTTTTAGAGTATTGATAGTACTTGGCAGGTATGGAGAACTGCGTGTGCTAGATGATGGCCTAGTTAATTGTGGAATTTCATTCTCCTTTATTTCATGAGCTGACTTGCAAATTCTTTCTCTTTTTATATCAGAGAAGCTTTTTGCAAGCACTAGAAACCAAACTGGGGAGGAACCTAGGACTTCAGTTCTCAGGTCTGGTAACAATCTCACATGTTGCAAAGATCCCGTAGCTGTCCTGACTTCAGGAGTGTTTGAAAACATCTGTTAATGCACTTTATTAAAACCATCTAATCTGAAGACAAGAACACAAGACCCGACCCGAAGTTCTCTGAAGGTATCATCTGGAGAGTTTTCAACGATTTCACAGTGCTGTGGAGAAGGCCACTAGACCCTTTGAGAAGGAAACAGTTTGCAGTCAGTATGAAAATATCTGTGATTCTGTTTGAAACCTCTTTTACAGCCTCTCCTGTACTTTATCCTGAAAATTCTATGCTCGCTTCTCTCCTGACCACTGTAGTGACCAAATCAGCTCTTAAACTCAAATTGCAAACTGCTCTTGGTCTTTTTCAAAGCCTCGGGATACAATTCCTTTCTCCTTATAACAATTTTAGAATGAGCAGGCCGATCCAGAAGTCCTTTTGCCTCTCCCAGCACCAGGAGTTTCAGAGAGGAAAAGGGAAGAGGATGAGCAGAGGAGCCTTCCTCCACAGTGGTACAGGAGGGTTCCTTTCTCAGGCACTTCCAAACATGTGCCCCATTCTGCAGCCTGGCGCGACATTTATAAATGGATTCTCTGAGTTCATGACCTATTTCAAAGCAAGTGCCAGATGCCAACATGTTTTGTCATGGCTCATCTGTGGACAGTGGGCACCTGTTGCAGAGAAGATTCTTCGCCCAGGCCTCTCCAGTGGGTAAATCTAAGCTTCTAATCTGGATAAGAAAATATCTTGAATAAAAAGAAACAGCCCTCGGGAAATCAGATATAAACTTAGATGATATGCAGATAAGATCTTTGGTGTGTTTTTTTTTTAATTATTATTCTTTTTTGAACCTTCAAGCATGCTTATTCAAGTGACATTGTTAAAAGGCAGCCTATAGAAAACCCAGTTAGGATTCCATAACTTTTAAGTGCTTCACATGGCCAGATTTCATTTTACTTTTGCCAAAATATGGAAAAAGGAAGGCCAATAGCTTTAAAATTTAATTTTGAGTACATTTAATTAGATGGCAATTATATTTTCCTATAACCATACAGGTTTGGGGCAAAATTTTACAAAGCCAACATAACATGAAAGCATTACCTGCTTCTTAAAGTGCAAAAGAATGCATGAGAATAACCACCAGGTGTGTGTCTAAACTGTCGCTTACACATTTAAGAGGAATCTGTGTATAAAGTTTTTATTTCTTGACCAAGAAAGTTAAAGGATTGACATACACCAAAGTATGTTTCTTAAATACATAGAGCCTTTTCCATGTCAGTTCCAGAGGCTGCAGTCTGCAAGAGCAGGGTAAGGATCAGGGGCACTGTTGGGCTAGTGATTCCAAATTGTAAGCTGAAATTAGCTGAAAATTCTAAATTTCAGAAGTTTTGCACACAATGTGGGAGACTGGGCCATACTTAAGAGAACAGAGAAGAAGATACATGAGATCTGTGAAACAGCAAGAGATGAGATTTGATTATCTGATCATGGATTATTGTATTTTTACCACCTTGGTGATTTCACACCATGCTCTCCTCCCCCTCTCAGTTTCCCAGCATTTGCCAATAGCCAAACGAAATTTTCAGTTTGGTGCATGAAAAACTTGAAAGGACCTGGATTAGATTCCTATTAGGGCAGAAAGAGGCTTTGGAAATCTGCTGTCATCCCATCATCCCACAGAAACAGTCCAAAATACCGTATTCTGGGGGAGAGAATGGAAAGTATCTAGAGCACCAAATGTGGCAGCTGGAAACGATTTAAAAAAATACACAAGATGGGTAGGCCAGTCATGATATGAGGGGTAAGAGAGGCAGCTGGGAGATTTAAAAGCGAAGGCCTGAGAGCAGCTGAAAAATGCCAGCAGTCTGTTAGCGAGAGTGTCTGAGAGCTAACTGGCTGTGTGCGATGAGAAAACATGCCAAAATGATATGAAAAACAGCTGGAGAAAAACAAAATTTCAAAGCCTCTGAAACAGGGATGCATATGCAAATTCTGCTAACACTATTGAACAAGTAAATGAAATTTTTTTTTTTTTCCCCTCTCTGCTTTTGTAAGTTCCTCCTTTTTTCACAAATGACCTCTTTTCTGCAAAATCTGTAAGAGTTCTTTTCTGGTGCCTCCTCCTCCTCTTGATCTTTTGGGTTTTGGTTGGCTCCTCCACAAGAAATAGGTATCTCTGAACAACACCGTTCACTTGTTAGTAGTCTCTTAAACCAGTATTTTAACTGTTTATTTTTCTATTTCCTGACCTTATCAAGACTTTCCCTGCTTATCATTCCGAACATGAAAACCCCTCAGTGGAATACCATTCTCTGTGAAGAAAATGTGTTGGTAGCAGTTGATTTTAATAGTTCCAGATCTCATTCTGGGTAGGACCTATAAGATTTAGATGGTTTTGTATTCCAGAGGGCTAGCTGGAGGAGTTGGCAGCCTTAAAGGGTCTCATGAAAAGTCACTAGAATTTGGCAGGGTCTAAAGCAAGCTTCTAATAAGAACATGGTGACTTTGGAAAGTAAACTATAAAAATGCACAGTGGGGCAGATTTTCAAGGCTTTATGCATTATGATTGCACCTGTATTTTTGCATGTATTTTATTATACACACAGTTTATAATTTACTTGCATCTGATCACATATTTGAATCTAGTCTGGGTGCCTGCATCAGTGATGTAAAGACATCTGCCAATATCATAGAATCGTAGAATGGTTAGAGTCAGAAGGGGCCTTAAAGATCATCTAGTTCCAACCCGCCTGCCATGGGCAGGGACACCTCCCACTAGACCAGGCTGCTCAAAGCCCCATCCAGCCTGGCCTTGAACACCTCCAGAGATGGGGCCTCCACAGCTTTGCTGGGCACCTGTTCCAGTGTCTCACCACCCTCACAGTAAAGAATTTCTTCCTAACATCTAATCTAAATCTCCCCTCTTTCAGTTTAAAACCATTAACCCTCATCCTATCATTACACTCCCTGATAAAGAGTCCCTCCCCATCTTTGCTGTAGACCCCCTTTAAGTACTGGAAGGCTGCTATAAGGTCCCCCCAGAGCCTTCTCTTCTCCAGGCTGAACAACCCCAACTCTCTCAGCCTGTCTTCACAGGAGAGGTTCTCCAGCCCTCTGATCATCTTTGTGGCCCTCCTCTGGACTCGCTCCAACAGCTCCATGTCCTTCTTATGTTGGGGACTCCAGAGCTGGACACAGTACTCCAGGTGGAGTCTCACCAGAGCAGAGCAGAAGGGCAGAATCACCTCCCTTGACCTGCTGGCCACGCTGCTTTTGATGCAGCCCAGGATGTGGTTGGCTTTCTGGGCTGCAAGCACGCATGGCTGGCTCATGTCCAGCTTCTCATTCATCAACACCCCCAAATCCTTCTCCTCGGGGTTGCTCTCAATCTGTTCCCCACCCAGCCTGTATTTGTTCTTGGGATTGCCCCAACCCACATGCAGGACCTTGCACTTGGCCTTGCTGAACTTCATGATGTTCTCACAGGCCCACTTCTCAAGTCTGTGGAAGTCCCTCTGGATGGCGTCCCTTCCCTCCAACGTGTCAGCCGTTCCACACAGCTTGGTGTTGTTGGCAAACTTGCTGAGAGCACACTCAATCCCACCATCCATGTCACCAACAAAGATGTTAAACAGCACTAGTCCCAGTACCAGCCCCTGAGGAATGCCACTCGTCACTGCTTGCCACTTGGACATCCAGTCACTGACTGCAACTCTTTGAGTGGGACCATCCAGCCAATTCCTTATCCACTGAGTGGTCCATCAAATCCATGTCTCTCCAATTTAGGGACAAGGATGTCATGTGAGACAGTATCAAATGCCTTGCACAAGTCCAAGTAGATGATATCAGTTGCTCTTCCCTTATCCACCAACACTGTAACCCTATCATAGAAGGCCACCAAATTTGTTAGGCACGATTTGCCCTTAGTGAAGCCATGTTGGCTGTCACCAGTCACCTCCTTGTTTTCTATGTACCTTAGCAAAATGTCCAGGCTACATACAGTAGCATGTTCTTTACCTTTGAAATTGTGGCTCTGCTGTTTTTCAGCTGTGAAAGCAAGAGACAGTATGCGTGTACTTTTTTTTCCATAGATCATAAGGAACAAAGAGCTTATGTGAAAAGAAGAGTACAGGAGAAGATCTTAATAGATTCTATCCCATCAAAAACTGAAATATAGCAACATGAAAGAGCAAACATGCTGTCTAGCTCCTCTGAAGCTCTTTGCTAATGACCTCCAAGGAACTAGAAAATGTTAGAGAGCGTAGTCTCAGTTTGAAGCCTTAGAGAAGAAAAAATAGCAGACAGGGAGAAGGAAGCAAAGAAAGTGAAGGAAAGAATGGAGATAGTCAATATTTATTTTTCAACAACAATAAAACCCTAATCAGGCAGCAAATTTTTGATAGCTTTCATGCCGCCTGACCTACACTGTTATGTCCAGGAAGAGCAGCATCAGTTTTGGAGGGTGTGAAAGTAGACTCACAGAATAATAAAATAATAGACCAAATTGAAAGCAGGAGAGGGCATAAAAATGCAGATTGAAATATATTAGACTGAGCATTTTCTAAAAGACATCTGAATGATTACCACTTATTATTGGTGAAATATAACTCATTACGTAGCATATACTATTTTAACTAAAGAAAATAATAGTGTTAGATCAAAAGATTTACAATCCAATCTGGTAAAATACCAAATGAGACAGAGAGAGCTAGAACATCCACCAGGGAAAGTTATGCATATCTGACATAGGGAAAAATACCTGGACTGAGTGAGAAGAAATGTTCATGGTGCAAATTAATTGTTTTCAAAGAAAGCATTTAAATTAACTTTTCTGACACCTGAAATCCTTTGACCGTGTATTTTAAAAGAAGGTCTTTTGTTTTGGACGTTCTTGACATTATGTTCTCCTAATAGGAACAATTAGCCAAAAGCATAAACTTACAAGAAATTTTACATGTAAGATCTAGTGTTGCACTTTTTATGCTTAAGTAAATTTCTCTCTTGGAATAAGAAATTTCAGCTTCCCTTCATCATTTTTCCATGATTAGCAACAGACTAAGCAATTTATTATTCTACATTCTGGTGTAAATATAGATGGCCTCTGTTTTTTTAAAAAAGATAAGTTTATGAGAAACGAGTGCAGGTGCGCTTATCTGAAAAGAAGTGAGATAGTGGATTTGAGAAATAATGGGGGAGGCACTGTCCAACTGTTTTCTCAATGCATTGCCTTTGATAGTTGAAATAGCTCTGCCTTCCTTCTACATGTCCTTCTTTCCAGAAGATCTTTGCCAGTGGCTTTGCACTACCTTGTGACTTCGGAGAATTTCCCCCCAAGAAAGTTGTCCAGGTTCATGTAGCCGTAGACCTTGCAAAAGAAGGAGAAATTCAGTTGCAGAAGGAAAAACGGTTTGGTCAGTTAAATTTTTAATTAAAATGAGGCAGTTAGTGGAGAGACTGACTTTGCAGGACCTCCTGCAGCAGGAGCATGAACCTGTAAATCCAGAAAAGCTGCTATGAAGTCTACAAATGACAGATGTACAGATGTGGCTCCATTTAAATGGAGTGCAATACTTCAGTTTCATAGTCGTTGTGGTTCCCCCACGTGCTGCCCTTTGAGTGATCTTACTTTATATTTTTTCTCAAAATATCCCAAGGTGGAGTGCTTTCTACCACGTCTCAAGAATGAGAATGGCACGAGAGGTTTCACTACTGATGATTTTTTTTTCAGACTCCGGGGAATAAGCTGAGCATCACTAATAGTTCTCTTTCCTCTCCTCTCCTCTCCACCAAGTCATTATCAGAAGAGGATCCAAAGTTCATCACAAACATGAACATGTACCTACCCTTTTCTTCTTTCAGCACATCACATTGAACAGCGGAATTATCCTTCCACTAAACACACATAGGTGTTGGAGTATGTTCCCATACTACGAATTTCAGAGCAAGTCAATGCCCGGTAGAGCAAGGTGCTGTTTGGAGGGTTTACATGCAGCTTGCTCTGCTCAACAACAAGGCCTTTGTGAGTTTTTCTCTGGGGTAGTCAAATGTTCTTGCAAACACAGGTAACCCTCTAAACACCAGGATCTGTGAACAGTGCAGTAAAACATTTATTTGCTTGAGATCATTGCTGATTTAGGAATTAAGTCAGTTGGTATAATTAAGTCTTTTACCTGTGTGACTGACAGAACCTGAGACTTTGCAGGTAACTCTGCCTAGATTTAATAACATCCCACTGGGAAACATTTTGTTTCGATATTGGTATATTTATGACTTTGTCCTCAGGAGTCACCAAATGGGCAACAATTACCCTCATCCTCAGCCAGTTGAGACCTGGAAGATCTGCTCTTAGTTTTTAAACTCCAAACAATCGCACCATCCTCATAAGGGCATTAAATCCCACAGTAAACGTCAAGAATCCATGAAAATCTTTTGACGTTTGCAAGTAGTAGCACTTTCACCGCCACCAAGCAGACTGTACTTCTCACCCCTTTAGAGCAAACCTCTCTGGCCTCCAGCAATTCTCTCAGGGTATATTCATGCAGATCTTCTGTTTTCAGTCTGGGCCCTGGCTACAATCCCTGGGTATCACCTCATCTTGATTGTGCCCAAAGCTTGCTATGCTGTTCTCTCTGCAGCAACAGCTGTGGCAGTTAGCAACCAAGCTGTCCTGCTGGAACAAAATACCATTAATACAGCACAGCCGCATTTCAAATAAACCGTACCTTAAAAGCAATAAAAGACAGAGTAGAGACAGTGCCTGCTTCTCCCTAATACTGCCATTCCCAGCGTTTAGGGAAGCCAGATTCCTTGAGGCTCCTCCACACACTCTGTTTGTATCTCTGCCAACCCGTATTCTTAGAGAACTGCTGGCAAGTGCTGCTGCCATTGTCAGGATCAGACCAAGGCACTCCATACGGTTTGCATTATATTGAAAACAAAATACAAGACCTTTGAAGCCAGCTTCGTTCTTTGAAGTTCCAGTGGGCACCAAGACTTTCTTCCCCAGAAAGACACTACAGTGCTGCTTTGTTTGCCTTTTGCCTAGCCTTTATTAAGCCAAACCAGTGCATTCACACAAGAAAGCCCTTCAGCTGTGGTGTGCCCTTCTCAGGCGTTCGCTCAGCTGAGCCACTGCAGCCACATCAGGGGCAGCTCCCTTCTGACACAAGCCTTCCGAAGGCTGATGGGCCTGCTTCTGCTTTCACACTCAGATGCTGCTCTCAGAGCTTTACGTTAGGCTCTAATTCCTTTTGGCAAGATCCCAGGTGTTGCGAGAGTAGACAGGAAAATTGCTGTTCTTGATAAGGTCAGAGGAAAACCAGTTTCAAGATACAGTCGTGTACGTGGAACTGGTGACATTTACAGAAGAATAAAGCCTGGAGATCTTTGTACTCTCTCTTACATGAAAAACAGTATAAATTATGATGGCACTCAGGTTAGTGAAAGGATGCACTTTACAGAAAATGAGAAAAGAGTTTACTTGATAAAGTACTTCTCTAATGGAAAAAATCCAATATTGATGAAAATCAGGAAAGAATAATGCATAAACTTGCATACTGTGATGCCTAAGACTGGGTTTATGAAGACCACGTTTTCCTTAAATAGTGTTCATAACATATACTCATGCCAAGGAATATGCATTACTCCATAACTGCATATTGAAAAAGAAATTGTGGACATTCCTTATTGCACTAATGTGCTACTTACCATCTTCCAAGGCCAGGAAGAGAGCATACTGGACAAAGAGAGCCACCCGCTTTTAAGGTCCTTTATCGTTAGTGTGATGAAAAAATTACATTATAATTGAGACTGACCATCACTTAAAAAAGCTTTGGACATACCTTGAAAAAAAGCTTGTGCTTCAGCTTGGTTAGGCTTGGGTTGTTCCTTTTGCCCATGCTTACGTGTCTGCATAAAACATTCACAAGTTATCCGACTGTCCTGAGTGAAAACAAGATTTGCCTCTAGACTTTCATTATTTCTATCTTCATTCAGAAATATTACTAGTGAACAAATTAGGAGATGAATTCCAGCGGTTTGAACAAATAGCCAGGGAATCCCAATTTTTGGCAATGGTATGGTATCCACAGCCTTAAGCAATTAATCAGTCCCCCTTTTGAAGCAGCTGGAAAATACACTGATGTGTTTCTGTTGAAAACTATTCAATTGTAGTGGTTCTTGTCAGGAAAAAAATCAGAACATTCTACTCTCATACTTTCTAAGTGCAGGGATATTATTTTAAACAATCTATTATTTGTTAAATAGGGGTTTTTTTTAAATGATCAAAACACAAAATGTTTGAAAAATTACCTGAATTTTTTCTGGAAAGGAATTTTGTTCACTGCAGTGTTTTAAACTTTAGCTTATTTTTTTCATCCAGACCAAAAAAACCCAACCAGTAAAAGTTTTTCAGAGGGTGGCAAAATCCCTTCTCTGCAGTGCTGGATAAAAATGTGTTCTGTTCTTCAAGTGTGTGGTAAAGATTGATTCACGTCCTTTGCAAGTGCAGTGACAAAACTCTTTTAACAGCTGAATGAAGGATGACGGATTCACTGAGCTTTGCTTACGATCTACCTCTGTCAGATTTGGTATTTTGGCATCTTTTGCTCTGGTTCAAATGGAATCGGCGAATTCAGAAAAAGGTGAGCTGTGGATAGGAAGAGCTCTTTTGTAAACATTTTTCCAGATTTCGTAAAATTCAGATAAGTTTGATGTGAAAGACTATGGGGCTTTCTTAATGTAACTGAAACATTTTACCCAGTTTAAGTCTTAGGTAGAAAGTGAGTGAGCACCTGCAAGAGCCCTTGCCCTGTATAGAAGTGGGGAGCACAACATCCACAATAGCCACATCTAGAGAGGAGGGAAGAAGCAGCGGGCACACCTGTGAAGTCTGGTCCCAAGATTAACACAAGGTTACTGAGATAGAGAGCGTATATATCTCAGAGACCTCTCACCAATTAATTTGGATTGCATCTTTTGACTTTCAGATACTTGGTGATGAAACAGACTTTGGTGGGTTCCTCCCTATTCCCAGGCTGTTTAGGTCAAAAATAATGATAACGTAAGCTAGTCCAAATCTCAGCAAAGTTGGCATACGGAATTGGAAAACATTACAGAAATAATTTTCTTTGTGTTGAGAAAAGCTGATAATTGTTCTATGTGCACATCTGCATGTTTGAATGCAGTCATGGTTGTAGTTTTCTCCTTACTCTTTGACACTATGTCAAGCTTATTTTTTCTCCTAATTTTAGACTGGGCTTTGGAGGAAAAAAAGAATCTGCAAAGCAGCCCCCACAGTCCGATCATCGGTCATAGTAAGCATTTTGTAAATTCCCACGTAACCATGGTCCTTTCAAAGTCCTTAAAAATATTTAGTTGCTGCTACTGTAAGGTGTTTACTTGGTTTTTCTAAATGTAGTATATAATAATATAATGAATTTGTTCCTCGGGATCCTTGTGCCCAATACTATGGTGGCATGAATTTAGTAAACTAGCTTAAAAGAGCATTTCCCTATTGTTTTCAGGGATACAGAAAGAACAGCTGGATGTAAACTTCTAGCATGCATCTTCTAAGATAGTCTTGCTAACCAATAAATGGTTATTGGTTAGCAAGACTGTAATATGTGGTAATATTAAATGTAGTGTAAGGCTGAGTGGTTTTCCTTTTCTTGCATTATCCTTCCCGTTCTACTTACTGTAACCCATTCACAGCATTGTATATTTTGGTGATAGTTACAAGGCCAAACTCCATCATAATCATCAGTTTTTACTTGCTCATAAATTTTTCATTAAAGAATTCCCATGTGTGTGAGCTTTTTACACTTAGACTTTGTCCAGAGCTTGTTTTATTGCTAGTTTGATGAAGTATAACCTAATAGTCAAGCACACAGGAGAACACAAAACAGAAGTTACATACTTTGCAATCTGAATACACAGCTGACATGTTTATTTATACCAAAAACCTGCAAAATAAATTGAAATTGAGCTGAAGACAATTCAAATCATATATGCAGGCTCTTTAGAATGGAAACATAGGTTCAGAATAGAACACTTTTTTTCACGAAGTTTTGAGCATAACTAGGGAATTGCTCAGTTTGAAATGATTCAGCATCTGATGAACAAGACTAAGAGGTGCTTTGAATGGATGCTTCATTATTTTAATCCTAATATAGTGCTTTCATGTGTTTGAAAAATCCAATAAAAATTAGATACTCTAGTAATACCAAGTTATGTAGGTTAGTTAATGGGAAAATGGAAATATTAGGAAAAGCTACAATTCTAGCAGCCAGGTCATCAGTGTAACCTTTCAAGGTATTACACCTTTCTTAATCTGCAGATTCCTTAGCAATGGTTCATAGTTTCAACTTCTCCCTCCTCCCCTCCCTCTGCGCAAGGAGCTCAGCACTGGTCACTTCTCAGTGTAAAATCTCTCTTGAAGGTTTTGGAAACGCAACTGGAAATTGTATTGTGTGCAGTTTCTTGCCGCTTACATATATGGCATCTCTCAAGTAAAATGCTAACACAGTATTCACATATTTCACAATTAAGTGCTGCTATTTTTTGGTTATTTTATTTTGGTCCTGGCAATACGAACTATTTGCATTTCAAGTATGTGAGGTGTTATTGAGGTGTATTTTATGTACAAAGGTCTGTTCATCTACTCATTTAGCAAAAACAAGCTAGTGTTTATGTTGTAGGCCCAGAGCTAGGTCTGCTGGTGGAACTTGCACATTTGCATTGTCAAGTTATGGAGCCAGCATGCAACTGACCTTTATAAACTGCAATCATCAGCTTTTATTCTGCTCCTGTTGTGGCTTACCAGAACACAGTCCCCCTCCAGGGCAGCAAGCGTTCCCCCTTCATGCCTTACCCTGGGGTGTCTGTCACCTCCAGATGGAGGCAGGGGAAGGCCCAAGGACATTGTCAGGGGTCTATATAGATAGGGCAAAGATGCTTTCCTCATCCTATATCAACTAACAGGTTACTGTGCCACACGGCTTCCTGAGCCATCGGTATCCTCTCTCTTCCACTAAGAGGGACTTTTGGTTTAAACTCCTACTTGATACCATGTCTTGTAGGCAGATGCTTTCTGGGGAAGACCAGGGTGGGGAAATGGGAGAACAGAGTAGAAAATGGCATTTATTTAGTGTTTCCCACTCACCTCCCTGCTGGGTGTTTACGTGCTGCTTAGCAGAAAGAACGTTCCATTGTGCTCTGCAAGGTTGCAGATCGTAAGGTCAGACTGCAAAAGGCAGTTTGGCAGCACTTCTCAGCAGCCAGGCTATAAGCAGTCGTTCAGAACAGAACATGACAGCATCAGCTCAGGATCTTAGTGAGTGTACCAGTTCTGGACAACTGAGTCTCGTAACCCTCCACGGTGAAATGAAGAAGTCTGACCCCAAGACCAGGAAAAGTATTTTCTATCATGTCAATTTCACTTCTGTCCTCTTTTGCAGATGAAAAAGACCACTTTTGTGCATGAAAGAGCAGCTCAAATTCTGCAGTCAAGCCTGTGTTTCTGCTGAAGTCACTATAAGAGTGACAGCTGCAGTAATGGATTTCAATATGAAGATTATATGAACATCCCCCCCATTCCTCAAAGAACTGGCCAAGACTGTCATACATTTCACGCAGGCTTCTTTCAGGCATGAAACAGCAACTGCTTTTGGCCATTAATGGCTTGGACTGATATTGAAATGTTGTGTGTTCCTAAAGATTACAAATCCATCATCAACTGGATCCAAGCAGCTACTTCAGTGCTTCCCAGTTCAAGTACTATATGCAAAAAGGTGCCCTGTCCTTTAAGTTTTTAATAACAACAGTTTGTATTTATAGGAAGGGATCAAGGACAAAAGAAACTGCCAGGTGTGGAAGGGGGTTTATTCAGTGATCTCTTGAGGAATCTCAATCCACCTAAGTCCATGGGACCAGATGGGCTGCACCCGGGGTACTGAGAGCTGGCCGTTGTCATTGTGAGGCTGGTCACGATTATCTTTGAAGGGTCATAGAGTCTGGGGAGGTCTTCTGTGACTGGAGAAAGGCAGATGATGCACCCATCTTCAGAAAGGGCAAGAAGGACAATCTAGGACATTACATAACAATCATGGAGTAAGGAATCTTGGAAGTAATTTCTGGACACATGAAGGAGAAGGTGGCGATTTGGAATAGCCAGCATGGATTTACAAGGGTAAATCATGCCAGACCAACCTAATTGCCTCCTGTGAGGAGACGACTTCATCTGTCGATGAAGGGAAAGCAGAGAACGTTGTCTACCTTGCATTTAGCAAGGTTTTCCATGTGGTCTCACACAGGATCCTTGTATCTGATTTCAGATGGTCCAGTCTAGATAGGCAAAAAACTGACTGGATTGCTGGTCAAAAAGCACTCATGCTCTGTCCGGAGGCTGGTTACAGTGGAGTTCCTCGGGGGTCTGTCCTGTCTGATATCTTTATCAATGACCTGGAGGAAGAGACAGGATGCAGTACTATTAGGTCTGCAGAATGACGATACTAAATGGAGGGTGTGGTTGATACGCTTGAGATCAGGCTGGCCATTCAGAGGGATTTACGCTTGCCGAGGGCCTAGGCCAACAGGAACCTCATGAAATTCAGTGAGGACAAATAGAGAGTCCTTTATCTCTGACAAGACTAACCCCCTGCATACCCCAGGGCATGACTGGCTTGGTAGCAGCTCTGCTGAAAAGGACACGGGAGGCTTGGGGCAGGCTGAGCAGGAGTCAGTGGTAAACTCCGGCACCAGTGAAAGTACGTCAGACTGTATCAAGAGGAGCCCAGATGGCAGATCAAGGGAATTCATTATTTCCTTTTACTGAGCACTCATTAGACCACAGCTGGCATAGCGGGTCCAGTCTCGAGTCTCCCAGTAGGTGAAAGCTGATGATAAACTTGAACGACTCCATTGTGGGGCCAACAGAACGGCTGGCGATTGAAGCATGAGACTTGTGAGGAGAGGCTGAGGCGTTGGGGTTTGCTCAGCCTACGGAAGAGAACAGCAACTTTCCAGTTCCTAAGAGGAGGTTACCGAGAAGATAGGGCTTGGGCGCTCTGCCAAAGAATGAGACGAAGGTTATAAACGAACAGGGGAGGCTCTGACTAGACAGAAGGGAAAAAAAAAAGACACTATGGATATAATTAGATATTGGACTACATTACCCGGAGATCATGCAGTCTCCACATGGAGGATTTTAAGACCTGACTGGACAAAGCCATAAGCAACCTGGAACCTCCCAAAGTCCCTTCTACTCCGAATAATTTTATGGTAACTCTCAGGATGGATCTTCTCCATCTTCTCTGTAGAATTTCCTGCACGTAATACAGTTCATATCAATCTATGTATTTAAAGTTGGTGCATACGCTGCTATTCACCCCACAGACCAGGGAAGTTACATAAAGGGTTGCCCCCCTAGTTTTAACTAAACAAGCTCTAAGACAATTTGAGCAAGAACATCACTAGACGGGATGCGACAACATTTTTTTATTGTTTTAATACGAGTGAATAGATTAAGAGATCTGAAATGTTGTAAAGCAATATACATACTGAATAAATAATATGCACAGGAGAGTCATGTCTACATTATAACACTGGCTAGTATTCAGAATACTTAAAATAAATCCAGTGACATTGGATAAAGTCCATAAAAATGCTATCCTGTCTTCCCTTGTATGAAATTGTTCAAGTATAAAAAAATCCAATACAGTGTAAAATATTAAATTCCATTTCGGTCAAGAATAAAAATTGCAAGTATTGTAGTTTCACAGGACAATGTAAAGCAGCATTTTCTAGCAAAGGGAAAAATAGTCAGTCTACATACAGATGAGTGAGAAAACGGCACTAATGTATTTGAGAGGTCTACATGAAAAACTAGTAGAGGGAAAAAGAATGAACTAGCAATATTTTATGTAAAAACCTAAAAAAGTGTTAATTTAAGAGTACCCTCATACAGTGCACATACTGAATTTAAATAAATCCAAGTCAACATCCTTAGTTAATTAGGTTAATATTTAATATGCTACATCTAAGCCTACTAAATAATTTATGCCATGAGATGAATACATAATTTTACAGTGTCACATCTAAAGTCGCTTTCTTTAGAGTGCAGCATAGTAAAACTTTCAAAATAAATATTTCTTTTTAAATAGCATAACAATTAAGGCACAGTATAAATCACATACCATTAACCCTTCAAGAACTGCAGTCTTGGTAACAAAAGTTGCCTTGTATACTGTACGTTTGCTAATAAATATTTTAAATAGAATCCTGAAATAGATATTAAAATTGTACAAATGGTTTCAGAAAAGAAAATTCCCTTAAAACAGTTCTTAAAGGTTTTAATTCATTAAGCTTCTTCCTGCCTTTATTCACAAGTTACGAATAGATGCAATAAATAGAAAGAGAAGGCTGTTGTAGTAAAGGGCTGATCCTATTTTAGAATCAGAATAGCTGACACCAGCAGTTAAAGTTTCCCAAAAGTGAAACAGGATGGGGCGAGGGATTAGGATGTGACAAGCTCATCACATGAGCACGAGTGATGTGTTCTGTCCAGAACTGTCTGTGTTATTGATTGTCTCTACAGCTGTTGCACCCCTTACTTCCACATCACTTGCTCCATAGTTCCACTCATCCAGAGGACAGAGAAGAAAATAACTTTGGTGCCTGTCCGCCATCTTACTAGCCGGCCATCTTCCTTGGGTTGTTCGATGCCCGTTAGTGAGACAGTGAGAAGGTACTATCTCACGAAGACAACTTCTGAAAGCTAGAAAGGACAATCAGTGCTTTAAGCTTGTTTCCTCTTAAAATGGATAAAGATTACATATTGCTGACTCAGTTTTTTCCCTGGTTCAAACTTTTCAAATACCATTTGCTTACTTATAAAAGGCAGTTTTGCTTCCCTGATACTGTAAAAGGTACACCTTTGCCTTTTTTTGGTTCTTGTTTGTTTGTTTGAAAATATGAAGTCCCATTGCTACTCCTGCCACTCTTTCATGACAGTACAGTATTTTTCCCCCCCCCTCCATTTTCTTCTGGCTTGATACTTGAAACTAGACATGCCGCACTACCCCTCTCCTCTAACAACATGATTTGGATGCATACTGTATGAAGACAGTGGAATAAAAATCTTTAGTTTCGCAATAGCATCGCTTTCCTTAAAGCTCCTTAGTTAATATCGATTGTCTCTGATTAGCTACGTATACTGGAAGGCTGAAAAGAGGAAGAGAAAGAGCGAGCTTCCTTCAGAAGTCCATCTGCTATTGCATACGGTCTGTCTGCAGCTGTTGGGGCTGGTACTGGCCAAAAGCAGCGGCAGCAGCCGCAGCGGCCGTCCCCGGCGCCGCTGCGGTGATGGGCTGCTGCACGGCATAGCCATAGCCCCCCGCCGCCACATACCCGGCAGCGGCGGCCGGCGAGGCGGCGTAGGGGTACTGCTCATAGGCGGCCGCGGCGGCCGAGTACTGGGCATAGGCAGCTCCGGTGTAATCGATGTAGGGCGTAGTGGAAGCAGCAGCCGCCGCCGGCTGAACGTGGGGAATTACCACTCCCGGCTGCACGAAAGCCTGTGGATAGACATAGTGAGCAGGTATCCTGTTGAAAGATGGGAGAGGGAGTTAGAGTCGGGACGCGAGTCGGCGCCTAAGCATCATATCCGTACTCCGAACTAAAACAAACTCAATTTAGTCGTTGTTATGTGCATAGGGTTGCCACAATAACGAGACCGAATGGACCAATTACCAGTTCACTGGCCCGAAGAGAAGCATCGCTCCAAAGCGCAGCATTATAGCTGAGTTAAACAGGAGTGTTTAATGTTGCTTGAGGACATTATGTTTAATGCTATTAAAATCTTTAGACGGACCAGGATTACTGATGCCAGTTTTAAGACGAGTCTAAAGGAGTAAGCTTGATTATTCCATCTGGAAAATTGCGGTATTTGTTTTTCAAAACACCTGTAAGTCGTTTTTATTACCCTGCTTCTCACTTAACTACTTGACTCTTAGTAAAATTATTTCCTGCAATACTGTTATTATTAGTAACTGAACAGTTTGGTAGCATCGCTATAATGAGTTTGACAATAGCCAATAAGGCACCAAAATGGCTGAACCCTGACTTTATGTAAAGTCTTCTCGGGGAGGCGGGGGGAAAGAGTGTATTGTGGCAACCCTACTTAAGTTGCTATGCAGACTCAGCACACATTAATTTCTCTGCAACCTCAGTCACCCTTATTAAAAATAAGAAAAAAAAACCAACACAGGCGACAAAGGAGTTTAAATAAAGTTCACAAGTGTGGTAAACACAGCAAGAATCACACTTTCCAAACGAACGATAGTGCAGCTCACTCCGTCACAAGAGGCCATTGAGGGGAAGCTACATAGATGCTATTAAAATCCATAACAGTGACTCCTAAGTACATGTGCATCACACTTTTATAAAGTTCATAAGGACACAAGGGTCAAACCTGTTTGATTATCAGGCCACTGATGTCCTGTTTTGTGCCAGCTTGTTTATTTCTATGCAAGACATACAGCATAGAGTTTTTTGGGAGATGGGCATAGGATTAAGTCTAAATAGATCTGGTGTTTAACAAAAGCAAAAAAACAACAAATTTACAGCTTAAGAAATAACCATTCTGAACAGATCAGTGCACACTTTCCCATCTTCTCCAAGTCACAAAACTTGCTTCCTTGGCTTGCTTACTTAGCCCTTCGGTTTTGAAAATTGGTCATATCATTGTCTTAGCACGCAAGTGTACATACAAGTTCATCTCACAGTTGTATAATATGGTTTTTAAAAATAATATACTCAATATAATGATCATTTTACGTTCATAACCCTGTCTTGCATCTGGCTTTCCACAGAGAAGTCCCTCGTATAGGCAACTCCTTTCCAGTCGGTGAATCCTTACTAATCCATGAAAAACTGCTTGTGCTGATTGACTACTATTTCATACTGAACTTTACCTTTACAGACAACTCTGAAGCCTGCACCAACCTTTTAGCACACTGTAAGCACAGCTGCAAGTTGCAATGGTAAAAACTGTCCTCTTTTCTCCAAATTCAAGATTTAATGGAAAGGGTTTTGGTTTTTGTTTGTTTCATTTTTAAAATAACTTCAAGATTTACTTAAGTGGTCAACACAGAAACGTTTCAATCAGAAGGGATGCTGTCAACTAGATTCATAGCAAAACATAGTTTAAAATAAGTGATAGTCAGGTTTTACAACAGCCTAGTTTTATTTTTAAGAAAAAAAGAGCTCAGTTGATTGAATAGGAATATTAGCAGAAGAGAAATGTTCAGCTGCTGTATTTAAGACATGAACACCACAATCATAAAAACCCAACATGTCAATTAAATTCATTTCCTTCTGTGTGAAGGGAGAAAAGGGAAAAAAAAAAAAAAAGAGTGACAAATAGGGATTGGGAAGGGAAAGAAAACATAAAACAAAACCATCAGTTGGGTTTTTAACACTCACCTAATTTATGAAGTGATTAGCCAGAAGTGCATTTGAAGCATACTTAAGCTGGCTCTGGGCATTTAAATACACATCGTTACCTGAGCTCTCCACACAAAATGGATGAGCATAAACAAGCATTTGGTATTGGTCACCACTCAAATACAATCCAAATAAATATAACACCATGTTTTTTAAGTATTAAGGGAAGAGGTATAAAACTAAATTTGAAGTCACCGAAAGCCTCTTCTGCATCATTAAAAGTGCATTTAACACCACATCAAAGGAATCTTTACATACAGCATTTATGAAAGAGAGGAATTCTAACAGAAGAGACAGTAAGCAAGCTTATCGAGATGCTTGTGTTGACTTGAACTGATGTTACTGAGATTTTCTGAAGACATTAGAGCATTCGGCCATATCCTTGAACAAGACAGAAAGATACATGTGCTCCCGCTTAAACTCTTGTGACTTGTTTTATTTAAGCCAAGAAACTAACAGGTGGTGAAGTTATGAAACATTATCTGTTTGCCACATCTTACCCTACAATAAACATAAACCCTGTGCAGGCTCCTCACCACCATGCCATTTCACACATGATGACTGACAGCATAAGCTGCACTGGGGCTATTTTTGATCATCTGTCATGCTACAACTGTTCTGAGTCGAGTAAAATGGCTTTATATGGCCAAAGTAAATTTCTACCTACTGCAGAGGCCAGCAAATGCAGGTCTCAGCCATTCAGAACCCAACCGCTTTTAATGCTTTGCCAGGTCAAAAGCTGCAAAAGCAATTCCCAGTTATGCTGGACACCCTTAGCATCCTTAATTTTAAATAAAAGCTGCTGCTTTACTTCAGAGAGTAAGAGCGTGAGAATCAGACACGGTTTAAGCTTTCTTTCCTGGCAGTAGTTTTTATTTTGGAACATATATTTATTGTTTTACACTTCTGCAATAATGAAAAAGGGAAGCCACATTTAACTTTAGCAGTAACTGTAGCTTTGGGATATTCAAAATTGAATGGCATACGCTCCTGCCGTGTGCCGCAAGACCTTTATTGTTGTAACAGAAGATTTGTGTTTAACTTAGACCTCAAAAATAATCCTATAAGTAATGATAAAGTGAAAGGTAATTGTTTCAAGGAAAGAATGAACTTTGTCGGCTAATGCAGAGAGCTGTGGCATATGAAAATTCAGCAGTAGTAGCACATCATTGACTCTCAACATTAAATTATTTGAACTAAATGTTTTGCTTTGGCCCTTGCATGGCATCATCTCGTTTTGTAAGCATAATTAAAGAGTACATTTTCAACAAGGCACAGCTTTCCTTATAGCAGAAATAGGTTACATACACATCAAGACATACAAGACTCTTGAAATGCTTCCTTTTAAATTTGTGCCCCATACCATTAAGAGGACATTTAGCATTGTGCAGGCTGACTTCTGACTGTCCCAGCTTCATTCCCTCTTTCCAGATTATCCGTAGTCTAGTATTATATAGGTCTTTTGATCATACACTCAAGAGAGGGCTTTTCCGTCTCTCTTAAGAAAGGCAGAATTGCCTAACTCTTGGAAGATAGTACCATGCAGATAGCATCAGCTAAGCATTTGATAATGAGCTTAATAACTTTGGACTTAACTCTGGTCTTACTAAAAACAGCGGGGATGTTCTCATTTTGATCATGGTACAAGTTTTAGGCAGAAAATAAAGGAAAAAAATGTCTCTCCAACAGAATAAGTCACATCCTACACCAGTATATCTGTACAACCCCAGATTTTCCCACCAATATTAAATTGAAAATTACAAAACGAGAAAAGCTATCTCAGAAGGCAAAGTCATCTTCCCCCTCCATAAATTCCTATTGAATTCAGAGATAGTATTTTAATAAACAATCCTGAAAACAGAGCTGTACAGATAGCCAGTCCTGTGATCCAACAGCTTTCTACAAAACACACCAACAGTAAGATAGATGCTGAATTTAAAGAGCAGGGAGAAATGTTATTTGGTGGATGAACTGATCTCTGCAGCACTGAATAAAGAAAAATTCCCAGCAGCTTAAATGCTTCATGCATTGAAGCTAATCTAGTTTCTGGCTCCCTCCACCACAATAACGTTGGACTTAATTGAGAATACTGTACTTCTGCATCTTCTCGGTAAAAGTAATCCAATTATTTTCAGTTTCTTGTTTGATAGGTGGCAAACCATATCAAAACACTGCTGACCATACCAGAATATGGCAGCACCTTGCTAATTTGCACTCTGGTAGGAATAAAAAAAACACAAAATATTTGGAGCTTTTTGTGTATGGACTAGCAGGGTAATGGTAGTGAATCCCCACTACAACCCATTTTACACAGCATATTAGTAAAGTGTACTTTTTTCAAAAAGTGCAACTGCACAGGAGGAAGAAAGACTTCAAGGTGACCATATATTTCAGTGCAAGCCACGTAACATCCTCTTAAATGTGAACTTTTCAATGAAAATAGATTCAAATAAGCACTGAAACAACCACTCTTATTGTCAAGGAATATAGCGAATGAAGATGTTCATTCATCGTAATGAGTGCTGTTCTTCTTAATCTGAACTGCAGTCTTTAGAAAAGGTACAGGTCATAGGATATTCTGAGGAAGAGGCAGGATTAGTAATTTCCTTTGTTTGCACATAGCAAAAGAAAGGCAAAAGCCAAGGATTAAAAATGACCAATTTTCATATATACATGACCCTGCAACCAATTCCTTTTTTTTTTTTTTCCCAGATTTATGTACATTGCATTAGAAATAAAACCTTATTCAGCCTGCTGGAAGAACTTCCCTGACCTAAATGCGATTTACATGATCTATTGCTCGCTCTAGGTAACGAAAGCAAGAAAGAACCCTACATTTGCACAGTTCTTTTAACAACAGATTGCCACAGGTTCTCCTTTTCTGTTGAGCTCAGCAAATACTCAGTCTCTCCGCGGCTGATGCCCGGGCGCTCCACCGGTTCCTCTTTGCAACAAGTGCTTTAACAGCTCTGGAGACAGCGCGCTCCACCTCCCGCCTCCCTTAGCGCGGGCATCATAAACTGATGCCTGCATATACGCTGTTGTCTCCTCACACTTCAGAGAAGTCGAACAAAAGGCAGTGGAGGATAATCATAAGAAGGGGAAAGAAAAAAAAAAAAAAAAAAAAAAGACAAAAAGTTTTCCACAACCTCCCCACGGGTCTCAGAAGAATCAACATTCTCTTTTCAAAGTATGTAAAGTTTCTAGGAAAACTTTTTTCCTACAGTTCTGAGGATAGGAACTGTTTCCTAACGTTTTGATAAATCAAACTACTGAGAAGCTATCGTTGCTTAATAACAGCTAGGTACAATATTCTAAAGGTATTCTAGTCAAATAAATAAAATTCGTTTGTGACGCATTTTCCCTATTTTATTGTTAGCTTACTCATTAATCAGCAAAATGCATTTCTTTGCAATGAGTTTCTCAGTCAGTGTGCATTAGTTAAGTGACACTGTATGGAAAGTTTAAAGCAGACTTCACCTCCTAATTAAATGCCTGTAAGAAGGAAGAGTTAGATCTACTTAGGAATAGTATACTCAAGTAAAGGAGAAATGCGCTACATATTAAAGACAGATTGAAGAAAAAAAAATTCTCAAATTAGAAAGCCCAAATGGACGCACATTGTTAATAAGGAGCTCCACACCCCTCCCAAGAACAAATCCCCCCCCAAATTATGAACATGCAAGCAATACGTTGATTTACTTGAAAATCAAGAAGTCACACAATTTAGCACTCACTACAAAATATGGTTAAAAAAGTCACAGGCTACAGCTTGAAAGCAAGGAAAAAAAAAAAAAAAAGACCCTTTGCTCCCCATGGCAAAGTCACTCCTCAACAACAAAAACAAAATTAAAAAGACCCCCCCAAAAAAACTTTCACTACAGCTCTTTCAATTAAATAAAAGCACACAGTTTAGCTATCAACACCACTTCATTACTGTAATAAATAAATAAAAAAAAGCACACGGAGGTCTATTGACTATATAAAAAAAACATACATGCATCGTTAATCACCATTTTAGCTTGTTTGTGTTTGAGTCTACTGGTTACAGAGTTTAATTCCAAACAGAACTATTCCACCTCTTATCATCATATCCTTCTGATCAGTTATCTTAACTGTAAACGATCCCTGTCAGATTAGAAAGAGATAAATAACATTGAGTCAAGCTGAGAAAAGAGAAATGGGGCACAGCAATCTTGCATCAAGTCATACCTCCTTGTTTTATCATAGGGTCAAACGGGACTGGACTGCTTAGGTGGAAGGGACACGTCCCACACAACTTGACTCAGCTGCGGCATTTAGAACATGACCGACAAGGTGAGCGCGTTTACGGGTATACATTTACAACTCTGAGGACTTCAGCATTGCTGTTGAGTTTATAAGGCTGCTACTGCAATAGGCCTTCAAAGATCATACTTTTTCTTTCCTTTTTTTTAAAAAAAAAAAAAAAAAAATTTTTTTCCTCCCCTATTTGAGGTCCCATTGAACAGACTTACCCAAAAGGCCTCTGTATGAGAGCTGGATGAAGCTGCTGGACACCAAAGGCAAAACCTATCAACAGAAACACATCACATTCTCTGTATGGGTGTTCTTTTGGCCACTTACTTATGCTATATACATATGCGCACACAAACGCGGAGTAACAGCCTTCACTAGCAACTTCCAGTGACGATGTCTGAAAGACTGCAGAACCACAAATTAGAAAACAAAACATATCAATCCATATGCACACACACACGTATACATGCATACAGAATTTAGAACAGCAAAGCCTTCCTAGAGATGTTTAGAACAACTTTTTCTCTAAACAATAAGCACAAGGTTTTTGTTTGCATTTTATTTTGTGCTCTGTTACGGTCCCTAACTTTAGCCTCTGAAGGACTATTTGGTACTTTATACTCATCAGGGTATTTGTGTACTTTCTACAGCCTTAAATCCGAGCCATGTCTACTCATGAGGACTTGGCATGGGGGTCAAATCCTAACTTCATTTCTATTCTTCAAGTGCCCAAGCATAAACCCCTTCTTTCTTCGGTGGCTGCTGAATTACTCACACAAGTGTTCCTCAGGCCAAGTGCAGGGGAATTCAGAGCAGCCTCCTTTAGGGCACAAATGTGCACACACTCTGCGCTCCTGCCCCCCGTGCTGCAAAGCAGCAGTTGGGGAAGTGGCTAGGACATCAGATTGGCTCAGATGTGGTTTTAGGAAGAGCCGTTTCATTTTCAAGTCTGCGTAATAGCTCCCATCTGTTCAAGGGGTTTGCATTAAGATATTGTTTGTATTAATAAGACCGCACACATTGGAAGTGATTCATTCCTAGGCCAATCTTTCCTTGCAACGATACTGTAAATGGTCAGTGCCACCACATTCCCAGCAGCAGGAATAACCAATGAAGCGTCTGAGCTGTGGAAGTCTTCCTGGGGAATGGCAGATACTTCTTTCTGATTGCTTTTGGTTTTTAAATGAGGCACATGTACAAAACAGCCAGAAAAGTTACTACACACTGCACTGAAAAACCAAAACCAAAGCGCACCCAGACAGCGAGTGTACTTCAGGAAAGTGCCAGACAGCACTACCTTTTTTATTTTTTTTTGGAGTTTCACGCTCTTCAGAGACCTGAGGTACAGAGAGAAAAGCCGTTCGGGGCCGCTTCCTCACCTGGCTGCATTATCCGCGGCTTGGCACCCAGGTACGCCAGGTTCACGTTGGCTTTCCTGCCATCGATGATGGGGTTGGGGTCTTTACAAGCCCTTTCAGCAGCAGCTCTGTCAGCCATGGTGACCTTAACGGGGCGATGCTGCGCATCAGATCCCTTCCCGCGGGGAAGGAAAAGCCTCTCTCTCCCCCACCACGACACACACCCGGCTTATTCCTCCCACCCCCCCAACCAAGGGCGGCGCTGGGGGCCATCCAGGGCGGCGGGGGACCGGAGCGGAGCGTGTCCCCGACGGCCGCGCCGGGAGAAGGGAGCCGGGTCCGGCGCAGGGCGGAGGGCGCGGACCGAGCTCGGCCGGCGGCAGATAAACCCCCGCCGCGGCCGTATCAGGGAGCAACAGGCGCGGTGCAGGCGCTGCGAGAAATTAGGCAATTCCGCCCCCCGTCCCCCCCCCCCCCCATCTCCTTTTTCAGTAATTCCTTCCCCTCCTCCCCTCTCCACCACCACCCCCCCGCGCCTCTCTCCAAACTCCCCATCAGGGAGAGGGGAAAAAAAAATTAAAAAAAAAGGAGAAAAAGCAAAAAAAGCCAACCGCTCTCCCGTGCTCCCCTCCCACCCCCACCCAGGCACGGCTCCTTCTTTCGGCGACCCCCGCAGAAGTTTCTCCGCCATGCCCATGCGGCCCGACCACCTGCCCCCTCCCCGGTCCCGCCCGGTCCCCCGCCCCGGCACTTACAAAGCCGTATCCCCGGGACTTGCCCGTCTGCCGGTCGGTGATGACCACCGCCTCCTCGATGTCTCCGAAGACCTCGAAGTACTTGCGCAGGCTGGAGTCGGTGGTGTGGTAGGGCAAGCCCCCGACGAAGATCTTGGTGTAAGTGGTGTCCTTCTGCGTCGTGTGCATCTTCCGCCCGGCCCTGCGCGACGCGCCGCGCTCTGCACCCACGCGTGGCCGCCGGGGCGTGCGGGTCCTGGGCGGCGAGACCCGCTTCCAGACTCAGCCCTTGTTCTTTTTTTTTTTAATTTTGTTTTGGTTTCCTCTCCTCTCTGCCCCCCACCCCGCTTTCCACCCTCCCCCCCACCCCCCCCGCCACCCAGTTACAAGGCAATTCCCTTTCGCCTTTGCCAAACCCAGCTTCCTCCTCCTTTCAAGAGCGGAGCCCCGCAGCCTCCGGAGGTTTTGAGGTAGGTACCGGCAAAAGGAGGAGGGGAGGCCGGGCAGCAGCCAGCCTGGCGGCCGTAGCGCTGGAAACGAGCAGAAGCGGCAGCTGGAAGAGGAGCGCAGGGCCCGGGCGCTAACAACTGAGTGGCCTCCCCCCCCCCTAAAAGCCACCGGGTCGGGCACTCTCGGTTCCTCCTCCTCCCCCTCCTCGCAGGGGCGGGGACGGCGGCGGGGCGGACCCCGCGCTCGGCCGCGGCCCAGCCGGGGCTGACACACAGCTGTTGGCAACAGCTGGATGCCCCCCCGTGCGTCGGAAGCCTGCCCTCGGAGCTGCCAGGCAAAGGGGCCGCCTCAGGCTGGGTGCCCTCCGGGGAGGGTTCGCCCGGGCTTGTGCAAATGGAAGTGCCGGGAGGCAGGGTCTTGCGGGGTCACCGCTGCCTGGCCGGCCGGAGAGCCCACGGGCACAGCCGGCTCACTGGGAGCTGGCGGTCCTCAAATGTTTCCATCCCTCCCCAAAGGCTTGTGGTGAAACCACTGCCACCCTCGCTTACCTCTCTCCCCAATGCTATGGTGCCGCAGCACTTCCATTATTATTGGTGGTGGTGGTGGTGGTGGTGGTGGTGGTGGTGGTTGTGGTTCTTGTTTTTGGTTTGGACACAGGATGAAAGAAAAAAACTGGTAAAGCTGCTTCCCTTTTTCTTTCTCTTCTCTTGCTGCCTCTGCCCTGTGCTGGGACTGGGAAGGACGCAGAGGAACAAAAAGAAAAGAACGTCTGTGTGACACGGAGAGGCAGAGGACTGTGGGAGTTGGGGGGAAGGGAGACTCACAAGGAGACAGGATGGATGGCAGGAAGGTTAAAGATTGGGGAAAACAGATGTGCACATGTGTATAGACTTCTAAACCATTCCCTTGTGGTCCCAAAGTCTTGATAAGTACTGGTGTCCCTTTTTCCTCTTTCTCCTACTTCCCCCGTCTGTTAGACTTTTTCCTGTGAAGTCCCTTTCTCCCTTAGAAAAAAGAGCAATACATCAATTGCAGGAGGGACTTTCACAAAGCTCTTCAGCCCCTCCAGTACCAACGGTTAATCATAATGACAACACTTAGCCCTAAACTTAGGCCCTGCTTGCCCAGTATCTTATCTCGGCCCCATTTGATTTTTTCAGCAGCGGTTGTCCTAGTTCTAATGGCCTGTACGATGCTAGGTCATGCTGTCACTAAACCCTACTTGATCCTTCAGACTCTCCAGATTAAATCATTTGGTTTAATATGTTGGGACTAACTCAGGTTGAAGCCTAGCAACCCTAGCAGGATCCAGATGTAAATGTTGCTTTTCAGCTCAAGCTACGAGAAGCCCTTAACCTTGGCCTGAATCCAGTTAGGCCAGCTAACTCTACCCCAAAATTTCTCCTGGCATGGCTTTCATGCTGGTCTGGAACATTGTGTTAAACCTGACACTCCATCCACTTCTGTTCCAAGGGCTAATCGTAACCTTAAACTCTGGCCCAGTTACCTGAACTTAAATCCTAGCCCAACTAAAGGTGTCAGCGCTCAGCAGAGCACTGCAGCATACAAACCGCTTAGGAGTACGTTTAAATTCTCAGCCCCTTGTGGACCTGAAAGATGAACTTCGCCTAAAACCAAATGTAGACCATCCCATCACATTTCCTTTCTCTTGCTGTGCCCAGTACTCCTGCGCGTCTTGCGGCATCTGCAGGAGTGGTGAATTAGTCTAGTTTTGCAGTCATTACACTGGCTATGCCAGAACTAATTGCAGATGTATTTAGGATTTCGCCTCTTTCAGCCCAAGTGGAAGATCCATGACTTTGACAGACCCAAACCCAAAACCTAACCTTTTGGTCTAACAGCAACAGCAGGTCTTCCAGGATTCCGAAACAAAACCTAACTTTCCACATTTATGTCCCAACAAAGGACAAACTTCTTGCATTTAGATAGGGTTCATCAGGCAGCCCTTGCTCTAGGCTGAGTCCTTCTGTCACAAATCCAAACACAACCACAATACTATGATTAACTTGAGGTCCAGGATACATTTCTTAATAAAAAACCCCACAATTTATTTCCCTCAAATGTCCTTAATCTGCTTACTATTTTTGCAGCATTTACAGGTTCCTGTAATGAACGAGCCTTTTCTGGCTTTTCCCTTCTAAGGCACAAACCTGATTCCAACCAAACGTAGCCTTAAACTAAGAAAGTTAGCCCCCAAAGGAATAGACCTAACTTGCACTACAACACTACCCTCATGCTACAGGCCTACAGACCCTACAAGAACTGAAAATATATCTTCAGCCCAAATTGTTGCCCATTAGATTTTTCTGTGTGCCAAACCTCATGCTATTTCAATGGTGCCTACAGGATTCACGTATAATATCGTCAGTCCTTGCCCTTCTTTTCCTAACCTTAAACTGAACCATAACTGCTGTCGGTACCGCAGCCATTGCAAAACCCGTGGTCATGGAACCACAATTCTGTAATCTCATTTCTCTCACAGCCTAATCCCAGTCTTCAGCCTAACCATAGTTTTAAGTTAAAAGAGGTGACGCTGCTGTCCTGTGAGTAACCCGTGCAGTCTCACTAGTACTGTACTCCTTGTTCGATATTCCCTAGAGGATTAAGATGGCCACACAATTCTCCATCCAGTTCTCTCTCAGAGCTTAGCTCTGTTCCTAATTCAACTGTTTCTCAGTCTTAATTGTCACGTTAACTCTAGGTTTATCCAAAGAGAGGTGACCTTTTATCATATGGAAGTGAATTAAAGCCCATTTGAACACTTTAGTGTTTAGGAATATATTGTATACTTCTCTCCTAAACTGTGTGTTAGCTCCAAATTTTAGGCTAGTCTTAACCCAAAGGAGGTGATCACAAACACTCCAGGAGGGTAGTTCTTTCACACGTCACCTATTTTGGATACATTCTGGCCTGATTAGGGCTTGGGTCTTTGTGCTAGGGCTAAGGGTCAGTACAGTGAAGCCTGACGAGCAAGGTTCATCTATGGAATCTGTAGGTACCACAGAAAACTGATGAAGATGGATGAATTCCAAGTTGAGGATGAGACTAAAGTTAGCTGTTGGTTGGACGGTGATTATCTGGCTGTGTTGGATGTATGACTAAGTTTGCAGTCGGACTAATGGGTTTGAAGGTTTAAGGGCATGGACTATTGTGCTGCACGGAGGTCAGTGGGCAACTTCACCAATGTCATTATCCCAGTTGCTTGAGATAATATGTTTTGTGTTTTGGGGTGGGTCAGCAGGATGACTTACTGCTATGGATCTGGTTCTGGCTTTGGAATGCAAGCGTGGAAGAAAGAAATTTATTCCTATATCCTGCAAATTTTGCAGTAGTGATGCCACTGGTGAAAGCGTGACAGTTCAGGCAAGCAGTGAGAACTTGTGGAAAGAGGGGTGTGTAGGTAGGGCATTCCTGGGAGAGATGTGAAACTGGGGTTCCTAAACCCGTAAAGAGATTTAGAAATTGAACCTGGGTCACCCATGTTCTGGTGAGTACCGCAAACAGTAGACCACTGTAAAACCTGAGAGAAGTATCGGTTTAGCCACCCTTAGGTGGCTATTTAGGCATTTTCAGGATCTCAGTTTTGAATCAAAGTAGAATGTAGGCCCGTAGGTCCTGCTGCACTCTTTTGTAACGCTGCGAGTCTCTCCCAGGTATGTAGATATTGTTGCTGAGGGCTGTTGTAGCTGACAATTACCTTCCATGTAATTTTAATGGTTTTAAAAATGTACATCAGAAGCTATACATTAAAAAGTGTTCTAATGTTTCTTTTGGAACCTAGTAACATGACTTAATGGGAGGAAGCCCCAAAAGCTATCAGGTACAATTAATTATTTTTACTCAGAGATTTTGTGGTTTTGCTGTCAAGGTAAGATAGAATAGACAACTTCCCAGCTTACCAAATGTTACCACTCACTGGTATCAGCGTAACTGTAATGTCATGCTTTTTATTTATTTATGAGCACCATATGCCTGTCATGTCGGAAACCAGCGGATGTTATGTGTTCATTCATTAGGTTTCTGAAAACAACAAAGACCCCTGATTATATTGCACACCCGTCGTTCTTGCTAGTGCTTTATTTCAGTAAATAACAGTGGTCTTCAGAACATTCAGTACACCATCAATTAAACGCAGTTGGAATTTCTCTATATATTTACATATACATATACATATACATATACATATACATATACATATACATACGGATGCATTTTATTTGCTAATGCTGTTATTAGAATGCCTAGGGCCTGAAACTCCATGATGTTTTAGGCAGGGCTGAAAAGAAAAGCAATTATTTTTCTGTTAACCCAGTAAGACCATCAGTTTGGTCAGTGAGACTTACATTTCTGCTGAAGTTCCATAATGCCATAGCTCCGTGAAAGCATTCGGCTAATAACATTAGGCATGGCTTTGTCTGCTAATCTGTGCGCTTCCACCAACCACATCCCATTACAGAGAGGAACAGAATGTCTAACCTCTGCTCTGCTCAGTGTATTTACATGGGCAATAGTTTGACTTTGTCTGGGGAAGCATAAAGTACAGTAGTAGGTAGCCCACTCGTGTTCTTAAACAGATCACAGCGTGAGAAACTTATAAGCCTCATCGTCTTCTCACTCTTCTGGCTGATGTACAATCTTATCTATGATTAGTTTTTGAATTGTCAATTTCTGCTAAAAATTTCCTAACTGGGGAAGCTTCCACCACCTCTCTTCCGATAGTGTATCCCCATTATAACAGATTTCATCGTATGATTCTTTTTTCCCGAAACCTATTAATCTTACTGTTTTCCGAAGTCCCTTTTGCTATGGTGTCTGAACTTTAATCCGCATAATCTTTGGCTATTGTAACCTCCTTATTTCCAATTAAATCACCAAATGTAGACCACCAAGGGTAGTTTCTGTTAGGAATATTCTTCCCTGTAAAGGGCGGTAGAGGAGGTGACATAAAATTTTGGCGATTCAGCAAACAAAATTCAAAGCTTGTGAAACTGTGGATGCATGACATATTGCCTATATATAGGAAAGTAACGGGCATGTCAGGTGAAGCAGGGGTGAATGGTCAGCGTACCCAGAAGGTTGAATGCATTCATAAAGGTTACAATGAGCACATGATGTTGGTAGGGGAGCACGTGGAAAGGAGCGGTAGAAAAAAAAACAACAACAAGGGAAAGGGTTTATGAATACCAAATCATGACTGCTATACTGAATAGTGCTTCCCAGTGCTAGAACAGGTCAGAAGGCAGAATGAGGCTAGTGCCTGGCATGGACTGAAGTTGTCCTATGATGCCGTAATGGAGGGAGGGCTGAAGCCAGAGGCTGAACATGCAAAATCACAAAGCTCCCACACCCGCCATGTGACACACTGAGAGTCAGGAGAACAATGATCCTTAATGTCGACCACAAGGCAGCTGTGCAGGGGAAGGAATAAACGTGGGTTTGCAGACTAGCCGAAGCTTAGAAATTGGCCTGTGAAGCACCAGACTCTCCTACTTACCTGTCCTGGTCACAGGAAACTAAGAGACATCTAACAAATCTGCAGAATCCCATTGACATTGATTTGTGCGGTGTAATACCTGGATGACTCTATGCTAAGCACACTCCTGTGCATCTTCAAGGTGTTGTACACCCGCCTCCATCGTGATACCTGATGGGAAAACCAGTGCTCAGAGCTGCCTGTTGAGCCACATACACGTAGCCTGGACTGATACAACCACGTAACTCGTTGCTTGCTTGTATTTTGTATGCAAAACAAGAAGTCCCAGTACAAGGAATATTTTTGAGAAAGAATTCTTAGCCAGTCTAAATTGGTGGAGTGCTGCTAAAAGCAAAGAAACTAAACCAAACTACATCAGGTTGCATCTGGCCTTCAGTCAATACAAGCAGAAAAAAGAAAGAAACAGAAATACAGGGATGCTGGTGAAAGACAGAGCCATTAAACCCTAGCCAGTTATTATTACAAGGGATTAAACTGACAGTCGACAAGCTGTATGCTAGACATTAGCCTCATAGAACAGCGCACATCTGTTAGTAGAAGTAGGTTAGTAGAAAAGAAAAAAGATGTGGGTAGGTGGATAGAAATGCAGAGAACTCATTCAAACACACGTCAGCCCCTCCAGTTCTTAAGCCATGTTGGAGAAAAATGGAGGTTTCAGTGTTCTTCAGTCCTCACCCAGGGACATGTCTGCAAATCCCAGTGTGAGCAGAGAAAGAGAGGGAGAACTGCTCCACAGAAATGTCCTCTCCTTTCCCTTGAAGGCGTCTGGGGCGCAAAGGCAGGTAGAGGAAGAGTGGATGAATTAAATTTGTGCTCTGTCTTCTTCACCCAGTGTCTGTTGCTGGGGGCTGTGGAGGAGTCCTTCATGTGGTCACTCAGATGCTCAGACAAGAGCTTGAGACTTCCGTTGCTAGGGCTGGAAGAGAGCATTTAGGAAGGAAGATGGGCTTTAGCCAGAGGTCATCCCATTTACATGCTGTCCTCTCTCAGGATAGACAGTATGTTGCCAGTCTAACCCATAAAGTGCTGGTGAGTTGTGTTGTAAGAGTATGTAACTTGTTTACTAGTTCAACCATGTTTTCTGATCCAAAGATATCATATGTTGCTGTCAAGTATTTTTAGTCTGAGCTTCTTAATATCCAGTTTACTTTGCAGTCTTGGTTTCTTCAACTAAAAATAGCTCCAAGACAACAATAGCTCTTAGGTGGTTCCACTTTTTGGATTAGACAGGATTCGTTAAAAGAAGTAGCAACATGTGATGGTAGTTTGGTGCCTTATTCCAGAAGGATCTTGGAGAGATTTACTAGCCTGCAGGGAGCCTCACCACCTGCTGCTGTGGGGCAGTTATCTCTCCACTATGACACAGCATTCCTCTTCTTCAAGGACTGTCAGAGCAGATTATCTTTTCTGGTTCACAGATATTTTTTTCTGGCTGGGATTTTTTTTTTTTTTTGGTAGGTAGAATGAGTTACATTAGAGTTTGGCCTGAACACTAAAGTGAAACAAACTTCTAGCTGAGGAAGATCACGGAGGCTTCCTTCGCAACCACCCAAAAGGTCAGGATCTCTGTAGTACATTCTCTTGGTAAGGTGACACCTGCAGGTATACAGCACCTCTCCCATCTTCCTGCGATATCCGAACAGAAGTGACTCAGAAGGGAGGAGCTCTGCCTGCACTGAATCACCATTGCTTTCTATATTTACGCTACAAATTTAAAAGTCAAATTCTGTCAAAAATTCTGTTTAGCCTGTGAGATCCTAGCCCTGAGGGCTACAGCTTCAAACCAATGCAGCAAGTTGTGGGTTTTTTTTTGTTTGTTTTGCAGTACAAGTGGAAATATGAGCATGTTACTGCTCGAGCAGTGGGAGTTTCGTCAATGTAGCATCTACGCACTCATTGCTGCCACCCAGTAAGGTAATGTGAGGTTTTTAAGCATTCTTATAGCCTTTATTGTCCTCTGTTGGAAAAGGCATGACTTTTGCCTTTAAGAAGTACAAAAACCCTTCTGACTTTGTAATGAGAATAAAAATAGTACTGTTTGGCTGGTTTGTGATGTTTGTCCCTTAGTCTTAAATTTCACAGTTCATCCGAGGTGTGAGGTTATGAAGCAGGGCACAGAAAACGTGTCATGCTCTAATGCCTCCATTTTCACCTCTGGAAAGGCCCTTTGCTAAGACACTACAGCTGTGAGTATGTTAACAGTCAGTGCTGCAGAAAAGATAGCACATTGCCCTGTGGTTAGCCATGTACAAGGATCAAATCAGATTTAATTCTACCAAAGAATTCTCATGGCTTTGAAAAATGGACCCTGTCAACACGAAGCAAATAACATTTCATATTAATTGCATATGAGGCTCAGGTACAGTGCTTGGATTTTCTAAGAGACAAAATCTAGACTACGTCTTCAGTCCTAAGATAAGCATCCTGCCTGCGCAATTAGCATTTGTCAAGGTCTGTTAATTTTCACTGAGGTTTACCAATTCATCACTTTTTTAAAGTTAGAGTCTGAGCAATAATTTTTCTGAGATTTGATGATTTGACAAAGATCTGCTAAGGGGGTTAGCAAGGTCAGGTAAGCAAGAATCACTCCACTTGCTCACGGGATCTTGCACCTTGCCTTCCCACTGGGAACTGCAAGTATGTTGCAGTGCACTGTCTCCCTAGGGGATTTGGAAAAAGGTAAGAAATACTGGATCTACTGCAGGAGTGTGTCTGGGACCTTGGTGAGGTCTGTGCAGAGCTGACTTCCTGTCGGATCTGTACATATTCTGCCATTTGAGTAAGCCTGGACTAGGCAGGATTGCCTCACTTCAAAGCACAATAGGAATTTAGGGGCCTAGAATGAAATATCATGAAGTCAGAATTATGAGAAGAAACTGGATTCCTGCACATGGATAAACAGGATTTTGCTATACTGGTTTGCTAGCTGCTGTCATATACAGACTGTCGTATATTGCCTATTGAAAACAGGTGTATTAAATAGGTGTATGAAATAATGAGACAACAAAACCTTTGCATTAAAGCATAATTGTTTTAAACCTCCCTGGGAAAAACTTTGGCCATTTCAGCCTATCAGCTCTTTCCTGGGTATTTGTTTTTCTCTCTTCATCTTTGAAACTCAGTAAGGAAATAAAATACCAACATAAATAAATGAAGAAGAAGGTTTCTCAACACCAATAAGCTAGACAAAAGAAACAGAACACTAGAGAATGTTTACTTATTCATGATATCTTCATGAATGCCGTACTTTGGAGGGAATGGGAGATCTTTGGTCATGTTTGACTCTCAAGCGTGTTAATTGGCTTTTATTAAAATGGGTGTGGGGGACAGTTAGCTTGGGAAAACTAGTGAAGCTAAATGCAACCAGATTAGAAGCTCATGTGAAATACTAGCAAGTAAGAGGAATTGTTTAAAGATGATATTATATGCAGGGGGAAAATATTTTCATAATCTTATTTAAGGGGAGGAAATCTTTGCGAAAGGATGCATGGTTGTGCGGTGGTAGTACAGGTTTGTTCTCAGGGGTTTGCTCTCTTCTCTGTTCTGTAAAAGCATCCTGTGTAAGTTATAGTAGTTTTGTCTGTGCTGTCATCCTAATAGGCGTCTTCTTAAAAATGTGAGAAGGCCCCTTGAAAATAATGAAGTTCCTTATAATGAGTTCAGTAAGTGCATAAGTGTTTTCCAGATTTCAGAGTATCTCTGCGTTTCAGATCCATACCGCCTGTCTCTCTCCGTGACTGTTTTGCGTTAGCGTGTAGCACAGGGAGTTCTGGCTTAGGGTTCCTCTGCACTGCCATGACTCTGGAAGCATCAGGAAAACAGTCCTAAAAGTGAAATCCAGGTATTATGCAACAGTTTTCTCATCTTGCTAATCGAGAATTGACAGCAAAGTACGAGAAGATAGAAGCAGGGAAAACCAACCCGCTGTACTGGCAAGGGCATAAATTAAAATGTCAGATCAGTTCTCGTCACGTGAAATTTCTCAGAGCGCTATCTTTGCAATATGCTGCTTAGCTTGTCTTTCCATAGGAGTTTATGGACTCAGGGCACGTCTAGCTGTCTTGAAGTCTATGCGTAGCATAACCACACTGCACCTCAGGATCGGGTTCAAGACTACACTCACCAGAGCCTGTTTGCTGTGTATGGTCTGTCTAATGTCATTTCAAGTTATCTGATAGCAGTTCTTAAAATGCTGGCAGTTTCCATGCTGTTAGGCAAATGAGGCTTGGAAGAGTTAACATATATATGGTCAGTGACACAATACGGAGCAATGTATGTGTTTTTCATCAAGTGGTTTCTTCGTATATCTTCTTCTTATCCCCAGGACTCCTCTGCATTTATTTACATTTTCATTATGCGTTTTTAGGCAGCATGTGCATTAGCAAACACATGCCAGATAACTCTAGGTTGCAGTTGTCACCCCACTAACAAACAGCCACACTGGGGGTGGGGGTACCCTCCCAATGCAAGGACTTGAGATTTTTATGAGCTACGTACTTCTGGGGGAAAGTGAGCTTATTCTTTAACACAGGACACGTCTGGTAACATTCAATTCTACTACAAATACTTGCTTTTTTAAAACTGTGTTGATAAATAAGGTAATATAATGCCAAAAGTCCAGCTGTAAGCTCCCGGAGCAGCCTGGGCTAATGCGCTGGTGCCCCTGCTGTGGGTGCCGATGTGGGTGAGAGGTCCTTAGTTTCCTTTGCTCTCTCTGCTGTCCCCAGAAGGTGACTTGTGTCAGGAGGGGCTTGAAAGCTGAAGATTAGAGGGAGAGTATCCGTGCCAGCTGCAGCATTTTGTTACTGATTTTCTAAATACCTTATTTCAGCCACAGCTCTTTTCGCTAGCGTGAATTTCTTGCATCGATGCAAAAAAAAAAAAAACAAAACCACGCCAAATTCTGCAAATCAGAGGCTAACCACGCGTTTCCTTTGCTCTGGCATCTTTGTACGGCTTCTCCGCAGTTGTGGCTGTGTGGAGGGTGTGGCTTGAGCTTTACAAACCCAATGCCTCTCTTGCGTAACAGATTTCTCTTCTGTTCTCCGAAATATCACAATAATTATAATAAATAAATAGATCTGCATTGGAGTGTGATCTCAGTCTAAAACCACACATCTGAATAGACACAGGTAACTGTGAAGAGACACTTAAAGATCAATATTTACTATTTAATTGTTTGTGTAAGACTGGCAAGGTCAGGCACACTGGGAGTTACCAAGGCTGATTTCATGCAGAGCCCTGATTGATATCAGCATCTAAAAAAGGTGTCAGCTCTCACTGAAGCTTCTCCCATGACTGAGGCAACCATGAGACTGTGTGCTTTTTTGCCTCTCGCCCCAGCGCTAACGTGGACCCTTGCACAGCTAACAAGACAGCGAACGAACTTTTCTAACAGTCAGGGCATGGGAAGGATCTCTCTTCTCTGCCAGAGAACTGTTTTCATGAAACTTGTACAGACTTAACTGTCTCTGAGAACTGACCTCCTTCGCTGCATTTGGTTGACACTGCCAGTGGATTTGCTAGTCATTAAGGGAAGGGAAAGAAATACCTGGACACAAGACACTGTGAACACATACCTTTGAAGCTACTGTTTAAAAAAAAAAACAAACAGGGAAGTAAAAACAGATGGAAAACATAGACCTGTCCTGGAAACTCCCTCTCATTTGGCAATGGGCAAGATTGGTGTTTGAAACCATTTTTAAAATGTTGGTTTACCTGTCTAAGAAAAAAGAAAGAGAAAAAGAAAAAAGAAAGCAAGCTCAGAAAACCCTTCGGTATCTTTGAGCTCCAACAAAGTGCAAACAAGCTCATGAAACCCTTTGAGATACCTACAACCCACCAAAGACCCAATCCACAAAGCATGACATTTGCAAAACTCCAAGGAGGCTGTGGCCACGTTTGGCGAGTTAAGATGCTATGCACAGACATGACTTGGACGTTTCCACCATGTACTGCACGTAGGGCCTCATTTTTGTGATTGACATGGCCAGCAGCATATTTTGCAGATGGGGACTGGCAAAGTGTCAGCACCTTTAATTTTCTATTTTTGCTTAATGTGGACACAGGGGTCAGCCAAGTCTGTCTGTTGAAAACAACAGGTTGTTTTGTGCCCTCATTTTTCTAGCCTTTCTTTCAGCTGATGTTAGTGGTGAAGGGGTCGCTTTAATATCTGAATTCAGAGTTGGAACCCATGGAATTTCTCAGTGTAGCAGAGGTTCTCGCTGTACCAGGGACGCAGAAGTGTGGTAAGAAGAAGGGAAAAAAATGGATCCCCATTTCAAGTTCTTAATAATTTTTAAACTAGTGTAAAATACTACTGAAAAGGGACCTTTGTCTGAAATACTTAGACATTACATTTATCGTCTTACTCTGTAGAAACACATTCAATACAAACAAACAAAGAAGAAAAGCCTGACAACTTTTGCCATTGTTAGGAACATGGGGAGGCCATTGCTGATTAGGCGCAAAACTACATCCAGGAAATATTTGTTGCCATAGTGACCGTATTTAGTTGATTCCTTTTTCTGCTGTACAGATCTGATTTAATTAATTCAGATATTTATAAATAGGTTCCCGTGGGGCCAAAACTAATGGCTGCAAAGTAAAGTTGCAAAGACTTGGGATGTGCAGCTCTATACGGACAGATGGAGACCCCACTTCAGCAAAGCAGTTAACGGGAGCACGCCGTTTTAAGCGTTACATCTCAGTCAACAGAATCATGTGTGTGCTTAAATTCATACATGCGCTGAAATAGTCTGCTGCTGTTGACAGCAGATAGTGAGCATTTCTATTTTAAACTTTGTGGTTTGTTTTGATCTAACTTTCGTAAACTCCAGTGGAAATAAGCCCTTAAGTAGTTACACCATTAGTCATACTAGGAGCGGCCAGTTGCTTACTCGGCAGTTGCTGTGAGCATTAGAGAAAATATGGGCATATACACCTTTCATGGTTTCGCGTTCCTTCCACTAATCCCCAGCCTCTGTGAGCCGTCCTCTGCAGCCCTTTTCTCCTTATTTTTGTTCATACTAGCGCTAGGGAAATGGTTGAAACACGTGCGTTTCACATTTGCCTAAAAGGGAATTGTTCTGGAGGTGTGCAGGTTGAGCATACAGTATGTGTAATCTCCAATAGTTCAGGACCCTTCAGTAGGAAATTCTCTTGAAAGCTTCATCATAGTCAGGTGCCAAAAGCCTTGCAGCTACTCTCCATCTTTGCTTGGAATACGAGTTCCACATCTTTTGACTCTGTGTTGTCCCAGGTGTTAATTCTGCCTTGTAAATGCAATCACACAGTCAGTTTGGGAGAGAAAGAAGCAAGAGGAAAAGGTTAAAAGATTTACCATTCCCACTGCTTTTCAGAGGTTTTATCCCCTCCAGTAAAGCATGGCATATGCTACTGGTTCTTTCCACATTTGGCACATCAGGGGGCATTAGCATGTTGTCCAGCATCAGGATAGCAAGGGACAGCTGAAACTGGAGGAAGAGAAAGGGAAGTCCAGAAGCAACATAAAAATTACAATGACACAAATTGCCATCGGCAAAGACAAATAATCAGAAAACTGGTTAACACTTCTAGCATCATCTTTATCCATACTCCTCTCACATATTTTCAGACCATATTTTGTATCAGACATTTGACACCTTTCCTAGCCTTCTGCACTCAGACTTTTCTAAAATCTGCCTTTCGCATTGCAAATCTGGTTTTGCCTAAGAGTCAGAATCCAGGTGGCATCTCTACACAAAAAGCTGGGGTTTTTTTATGCTCCTCGCCTTCCCTGAAGTGCTGTTCTCCACCCAGAGATTACATGGTCTTTGCCATTTTCTTGACCTACAGAGACCCAGACTCCAGATCCTTCAGACTGCATACAAAATCAGTGAACTGATTTTCAGAATGCAGACTTTCACCTGCACTGTGAATCCACAGGAACCAGCCAGGACATCCTGAGATTATATCTGCAAGCGTCCCATGGCAACACCTGGTCAGGGAAGTCTGTGGTGCAGAACGTCCCTCTTGAAGCTGTGCTGCTGGACGGGAGCTCGAGGTCTCTTGCTGCAGCATTTATTTTGGAATATCCATCAGCTGAGGAGGCCTGGTAACTACTTTCCTTACTTTACCATGCATGTTTGCGGGCAGCTTGCCTTCCATTTTACCCTGCTGAAGGATTCTGGGTGGTTTGCAATAGCCCTCTTCCTTGGAGGGGCTTTTCAGAGAGGAACAGCAGTCAGCCCAGAGCTGGGGTGAAGGCTGGGCAAGAAGGGCTGCCAAAGCTGTCTGTGTCCTGGTCCTTCTCCTGTCTCATGGGAACAGCGGGAACAGTCTCTCCACAGCAGGAGCCTTTCTGGGATAAGTATTTGATAATTGTGAGCTTTTCTGTTCTGCAGTCCTCACTATTTTTTTTCTCAGTATGATTGCATTGAACTTAGTGGGAGGGTGTTCAAATAAATAAGAAGTGTCTCCGTTTTTAACCCACTGAGTTCATGTCGTAGAGCAGCGATGTCACGACAACCAGATGCTTTTGTTCTCAGTGCCTTATTTATCAGACATTTGGAACTTTTACACCCCAAACCACTGCAATTGGTGTGGAAAGGAAAAGTCCTCTTCTATGCATCTCACCACACCTCTGGGTGAGGAGGGCCATTTTGTGTCAGAAACCGAAACAGGCTGAATCAAGTGAAGGAGGCAGGGACAGGCATTCCTCTGCCTCGGCAAAGCCAGAAAAGGACATGCTGGAGAACCCCTCACAGGAGGACCCAGACAATCCCAGAAGGATTAAGCTGTGAGATGCTGTACGCAGTAACCAGAGCTGAACCTGGCAACACGCAGCTCCACGGAGCATGGCTCCAGTGCTCTGTGTGCAAGGGGCTGTTGTCCATCAGCTCCAGCATGACCCCGTGCACGCTGTTATGACAGCTGTTGGAAACTGTTATGTCAGTGTACCCTTTCGGTCTCTTCAGGAATAGAAGATGCTGTGCTCTTTTGGATTTTTTTAATGCCCTGCTTAATCTGGATCACAAGTTAGTGAGACATTGATAATTTTAACCGTGTACTGCGCAGGCCTATTTGTTTATATTGCTGGGACATGCTCTTTGTTTCTGGCAAACGCTTCCAGAGGCAGCCTATGCGGAAAATGACTGGAATAACTTCTCTTTCCTTACGCCTTTAACTTATCTCCTTCTTTTGCAGAACATTGCTACTTTATCACTGTATTCTTTTAAAAGAAACTCCTCTGTCTGAAGTTTCGTTTTGGCACCGTGTTGTTTCTTTCCCAGTAATTTTGTAAGGGACAGTGTCAGTTTGGGTTTTACCTTCATAACAAATGCATTACAATTTGTTTCTGCTCTCAAACCTACACAAATCCTCTGTAATGCCAATTTTACAATTGCATTCCCTGCTTTTCTACCCCTGCTGCTATTTGATTTTCAGAGAGAAAGGGAGAAGCTAAATATTTATATAAGGGAAACTGAATTTACATAATAAATAAACAGAAAAAGCGGAGAAACAATCCCCCCCTCTGCTCTTTAAGTTTCAGCAACACCACATGTTGGCTGTTTCAAAGAGAAGTGTGCCTCCTACCCTTGTCCCAGCTTCGGCAGACATCCCTGTAACTGCTCGTACTCCTTTTTAACTCCTTTGCATAAAAGCAAAACTCCCATTGTGTCTCAGAAAGTCAATACGATATGGACACCAGATAGGTTGTTTGGGGTTTTTTTTAAAAAGAAATGTCTCCTGCCCAACTTTGGTATGGCAAGGAAATTTGATTATCACTTGTTGACAGGCATGCAGGTCATGTCAAGTGTTTCTGACATGTCTATTTTAAGTTAAGCTAGAATTTGTATTTTGATTATGGCAGAGTAAAAATACTTGGACAATAGATAGTCTTTGCCTGTGAATGAAAATTGGAATATGCAAGTTATGGTCAGACAGATTTCTATTAGGGAGATCAGGCTTTGGTTGGGTCACTGCCCAGATGTCCTAATTTAAAAAAAAAAAAAAGAAACAAAACCCCCATACCACCCTCCCTCCTGTTACTTTAAAAGAGAAAAACATGATCACAGCAACACAAGAGAACTAATATGAAATTAATTGTGAAAGACAACTAGAGATTTTCCTCTTGCCCGTTTTAGACAAGTGATAAAGTATCCACCTCCTTCTGCTTGTCCGTCTGTTTTATTCCACAAGCCTGCATTTCTGCAGCATCACAAGATGCTTTAAGTGTTAAATACCCTACGGGTCCTGGATCCTTTGGCTCGCAGCAGTAACTAACTCAATCAGAGTCAGCCGCTGGGACCCAGAAAGAAGCTGGTGCGTGGTCAGGAGCAGGGCTCCTCGCTGGCTTGCCGGCATGCTGAAAGCAGTTGGCCCCCTTCATGCCTTCGGAAGTCGGCGGCAGCAGCATCACTGCACAGCCCCCTGCAAGCCTGCAGCAGCTGGCTGGAGCAAGCTGACGTGCTTTACGTCTGTAGGTCTAAAATGGACCTACGGACCCCCTAAAAGGGGTTGTGTCTCTGTGTGGGGTCTGTAACGTTAGGAGCAAAGTAGAGAGCCCAGTTAGAGGCCATTTATGTGTGCCAATATTTGGGGTCAAGGGCTCACTAGAAGTGGAGTTGCAATTTGCAATGGGGTCGCGACCAGAAAGCATTTGAAAATGGCTAACAAGGACACGAGGTTTGAGAATAGTCCTTGGTAGAACAGACTTTGAGTGCTGCTTTCCAAGCAGTTTGTCATGTGAAGTCTGGAAGCAAGGACCGTGTTGGTCAGTGTTCAGCTCTCTCCTTTTAGAAGCAGACTGGTTCTTGGAAGAAAAGAATTGTCAGAGGATGTGAACGTTTCTGAAGAGGGAGATGCTGAAATTTCGCTGGATTCAGTGTCTGTTTGGTCTCTATCCAGCTCTGAGCTCAAAGGCAACACTTGTGATAATACATTTTCTTCACCATAGAGACAAATGCACCTCCTGAGGGAAAAACAGTTGCTTTGACATTTCAGGCTGGGAAACCTGTCCTTGACACATGCACAGGCCCTGATACATGGTGTCTTGGCTTCGCATGCTTACAGCTGTCTGGGAGGCTGGCACTGTCCCTGTTCAAAGGCAGTGGCATGCCAGCACCGCCGTGGTGAGGTCCCCAGCGGAGTTGTTTGCACTGGGAAGGCAGCAGAGCACAGCAAATATCATCTCCGTCATAGGAGATGATGTTCTCTGCATTAGCCGTGGCGTTGTGCACTTGCTCGCACATGGTAACATATTTATGTTAGCAAAAGCCCCGATGGGACAGGGAAAAAAAACAGAAACGGAGCTTATGTTATGTTGTGGCTGCCAGCAGTCACAAACTGCACCGTGGCAGGAAGCTGAGTGTGAGAATCAACTGTGTTTTCAGACTTCTTCTAGGAGCTGCAGCCTTGATTTGCAGAGCTGCCAAAGACCTGCAGTGCTCCTGCTTTCAGCTGGATGGGGGAGTAGCCATTCTGGAAATCTGTCCAAGGGATTTACAATCAAGCCCCTGGCTAGTAACAGTACTGTACGACTAAATATCGGTGCCCAAAGGAGTAGGTAGGAAAAAGCACAGAAAAAGTGACTGGGCAAAGAGGTGACTACGCTGGAACATAAATCACTAATATGAGTGATAAGGTGAAGCACAAATAAGGGAACATTCCTATTCTACAGTATTACTACTGTGGTTCTGCATCCATAGTCACCGTTTCATAACACTGGCTGGCCAAGACTACATAAAAACTTGACCCCAACAAATGTACTCTTGGCTCAGTGAAGGTGATGAGGCTCTGATAGTTACGGAGTATTGAATACAGCCAGCTTTACTGCCTGTTTGCGCTTCTTCACCATTATAATTCTCCTTCAGCAAAATAAGTGCTTACTGACTAGCTGAGAGGTTATAGGCCCATAAAACCAGAGGACACTAAGAGATGATCTGTACATGTGACAGTGAGATGAGCAATCACATCCCAACACAAGCTATGCCATTAGTATTACTTACTTTTAAAGTGCCATTATCCCTGCATTGTTCTCGCTCATTAACAATTAGTCATTCAGGCCCTTGAGAACTTTAATACAATAATCCCTACAAGCTCATCAAGCAAATCTCACACAGTCGCAATGCTGCATACAAGATTTATAAGACGGAACTGGCTGGATGTGAATGTGGGAGTAATGGTCCATAAGCAAATGTGACATAAAAAGAAGCCAGCCAGGAAAGCAGGCTACTGAACTCAGAAAGCCTAGCTGTAGTGGGAGATGCTGCTATTTCAAAATGGCTGTCATCTTTTGGGGTGGAAGGGAGTCATTTTGTCATAGGAGAAGAAGCAACTGCATCATGTCCATGGCATTTACATTCTGGTCAATGAAAAGTCAGTCCTGGTTTTGAAATCATGTAGCTGTATGCATTTTCCATTTGAATGCTGTATTAGGAGAGCCTGTGCTCCTCCATTCCCTCCCCCTTCTTTCCCTTCTCCTTTTCAGCAAAAAGAGACCTCACCAACAAAGAGAAAATAGATGGAAAGCTCTTGCATCCAGACTCTTTCAAGCAAAGCTTGAGAGAGGCTTTGGCACATTATGTCTCTAACATTATGTTCACTGCCCTTAGAAAGCAATAACCAAATACATTCTGCTGGCAGTTAGCAAGTGCAGTGATTTCAACACAGATGAGAGAAGAGAGGACAAAGAAAGAATATGCTTAGAGCATCCCTTTCACTATGAACCTATGGGCCAGCTGGAGTGTTTACAAAGCTCTAAGGCCAGCCAGCAGGGAGTTGCAATAATCTAATTTTAATTATGTGACAAAAGCATGAAGAATCATTTCAAGGGCTAACAGAGGAAAATGGTTGCAGCCTGCCAATATTCCTTAGATGGTAAAAGAAGACAAGTTAACTCACAGAATTTAGTTGTTTCTCAAAAGACTAAATGGGATCTATCACAGCTCCCAGCCTGTTGTTGTTAGAGAACAAACTGTTTGCCAGAAAAAGGCTTTAGATGTTAAGAAAGTTCCCAAGAGGATCTAGGCAGAACAGCAATACCTACGCTCCTCTTCTTAAATAAAAGATGTACTCTACTGGTGAGAAAACAAACTCCCATAATCATATTAAACTGGCTAATATGAAATGCAGAGTGTATAAGTTGCTAGGTATACATTGACAGACTTTCAGTCCCAGTTCTCCAGCATCACAGCCTTCTGGCAGGATCACAGTAATAAAACAGCTGTTTTGCTGTCCCAAAGCAAAGCACAGTTAATAACAGGAAAGGAGAGGGAAAGAGAAGGGAAGGGAGGGAGAGGGAAAGGAAGGGAAGGGAAAAGGGAAGGGAAGGGAAGGGAAAAGGGAAGGGAAAAGGGAAGGGAAGGGAAGGGAAGGGAAGGGAAGGGAAGGGAAGGGAAGGGAAGGGGCAAAGTTCAAATCCTCCTGCTTTGCACACATCCCAGCCTTCTGGCAGAAAAGGAGTGTTGTCTCCTGACAGTAACATAACAGAGCTCACAGCAAGAAGCCAAATCATTCTGACTCCATTGAGTAGAAGACCATAGTGAAAACATGGGGAAAGGAGTTGCATTTCATGCTACCGTAAGATGAATCCATAGGTTCTTATTTTAGGATGTTCTTCTTTATGGCTGCACTGAGTCCAAACTTTTCTTATTGCTTGAGACATCCTAGTAGTGAACAAAATTTCAGTCTTTTGCAAAGGCATTATTGGAAATGCTACATTTTCAAGCAATCCCCATTCAATAATTTAACAGTCACTGGGGCTTCATGGGAACTTTCACATAATAGCACAGTTTGTTTCAGAGCCTGGTGATGCGCTGGAGGTATTCTCCTTGCCACAGCATCACTTTGCTACATAGGATGCTAAAATGTCCAGGTAGGCTGGTTTAGCTTCTGCTCTTCATTATTCTGTTAAGTGAAATAACACACTGCTAAATAAGTGCATGGCTTTCAAGTTCATGAAATGTTAACCTTGATCTCCATATATAAAATCTTTAGTTAAGGTACCTTTTCATAATTCAGAGCAATTATCCTTTGAAATAGGAGCACGCTCCCATAATATGTGTATGTTAAGCAAACACAGAGCATGGTGTGTATAGTCACTGTTTTGGCATAGTCCTGTTTACATCTGGGTGTGCAATTCTGCAGAGAGAGTGTATCATGGAAATAGGATTTGTCTCCTGAGTAGCCAGTGGAAAAGCATGCGAAAGTGGTGTAATGTTCATTGTGCAAGTCCTCAAAATTAGTGAAGTTCTCTTCGTAGCATCAGTTAGGTCTCTCTGTAGAGTGGCTTTGTAATGAAAGCCTCTACACAAGTACAAATGATTATTAATAAGGTATTATACAAATCATTATTAACAAAGTAACAAACTTAAAACTTTTCTCTGCTAACATCCTATACTCCGCTCTTCTTTCAAATGGTCTCAGTGATCATTACTCAACTGAACCTCAGAGTAATTATTCTCAACAACATTGCCAGCAGATATTGCCATCTGCAATTGGCTTTCCCCATTACGTGACAGTGATGTTCTCATTCTTGATCAACACTGTCATTCAGATTTGCATAACTTGAGGTGTTTTTCTGTGAATTTAGCCACTCTTTAGCATGGGATTTTCTTCCAACACCAAGTGCTTTTGGCTCAGGTTAGTAGTGCCTTTTTGCATTTCTCTGGAGTAGGATTTAAGGTGTGATGTTAGCATTCCTCTGCATATTTTCAAACTTTCCCTGGCCCAGGTTTTAACGCAGACATCTTGCATACACTTTGAAAATATGTCTGCTGTCACATGTTAACGTGTACTGCCATCACACCTTGAATCAGGGCCAACTTCAGGCACAGATAAAGGAGGCAATCTCCTGTTGCCAGTAGTCTGTGCTCCTCAGTGACTGCCTATGGTACCTCTGCTAGGGGAGGTGAGAATGAGCTATTTGACCACTATACGCTGCCTGAGCATCAGTTCTTGTTACCAATGACTGAAGGTGTCAGGGCAAGAAAGGGAACAAGGTGAATGAAGCAATAATTACTGTTGTGAGGGCTGGGAATGGTTCTTCCTTGCAGCCAAAGTCACGGATGCATCTCGAGAGAGATGCTAATGGGGCTATCGAGAGAGACTTAGCATGATGCTACATTGGGTCTTAAAATGTAAAATAAATTTCTTTTGCAGCCAGACAACAACCATTAGCCTGCTGATGCTTGAATTCAGCTAACTAAGAGTTTTACGTGGGTAAACGAAACTTTTTTTTTTTTTGTGAGTCCTTCTAAGCAAGCTGTAAGGTGTTCCTGCCTCTTTGGACCATTTGGTAGGCAGAATGTCAGACTGATGAATTCATTGGACAAATTGAGGTAAATCATTGGACAAACTGAGGAAGCGCGTTAGAAAAGGGAGAGTGGGGAAAAAAATTTAGAGAAGAATTTGGGGGTACCGACAGCTTTCTGATGATATAGGTGTTTGTATAAAGGTTTATGCCTACCTGCTGACATGAATAATTCTTCAAATAACTCTCAAGTAATTGTTTTATACTCTACTGTTATTTTCTTAGTAATCTGGTGAGGGACATCTGCAGTTTCTGGAAAACTGCAGCCATTTGCCATGAAATTGGCAAACTAGGGTAGATTTTGATAAATAGTCCAGAGGCAAAAAAACAAGGAAAGGTGAGGCCTCAGAACAAGTGTAATTTGTTTAATTTTTCATTTTAAAAGTGACCCTCTTACATTTTTACGATGAGGTTTAAAATGTAGGGTCTTGAAGCGAGATTGAATAACTCCATATCTAACCCACAGGATTTTTTTTTCATTTATTCAATGTAGAGCCCAAAGTGAAAAGTCCATTATTCAATCAGCTCCAAAGGGTGTGAGTTTCAGAAGCCAGAACAGGGAACTGAGATGGGAGAGCAGGGCAGAGTGGAGCGAGTGATAAGCTCAGCATTAGCTGTTGGTTGACATTACAAAGATTGTTTTTGTCAGGGGAAGAGGTGGAAATATCCTTTCTCCTTCTCTATTTTTTTGGTCTTTAAAGAAAGCTGAAGTTCACCGTGCGCATTCCCAAATGCTTAAAAGCTTTATAGATCAGCGCTCCCCTCTCCCTCCAAGTTACCTTAAGAATCATGAGGCTGTTTTCTGACAATATGCTTTTTCCCCTCCAACAAGATAACCTTTTCTCCAACTGGGAAAAGGTCTGGAACCCAAAACAGATACCTTAAGAAAGCTTCTCCCTCTTCACGCACACTTTGAGTTCTCTAAAATCAGGGATGCTTTACATTGGGAATCTTCAAACACCAAGGCAGGCCAGAGTCTTTGTGGACTGCCAGCTGTGTACCACAGAGCTGTGGGATTTCTGTAAGGCAGACAAGGTGCAACGTACCACAGTTAAATAAAAGGGTCTTCTTTTGGTTTATGTTGGCTGAAGCCCTCAGCAGTCAAATGGCTAGTGGAATACTGTGGAATTATAGATCCTTAGTGAAAATCTTCAAAAAGCGTAAATATTGGTTAAAACTTTCAGACAAAGAAGAATGTACAAACATCTAAGAATATATCTAAGAATGTGGCCACCGGTTATAGATCAGCATTACTTGTACTGAATCCAAAGTATCTTGTAATATAGCCTAACGTTTCAGTCCTACACAAGGCAGACCTGCATCTTCACGAAGTACTGACCTGCAGTCAGCTTGACAGCTCAGATTCCAACCGGGCTATCTGGTAACTTCATGGATTGAATATAAGCAAGGAAAGAGTCCAGAAGTTTGCCCGCTGCTCCATCTAGTGCTTGTGTTCAGTATCCTGTAGGAAGTATCTTTTTCTTCTGAATACTGATATTCTAGGAGAGGCATGGATATGCCAAGGAGCAGCTTAATTGCTGGAGAGCACTTGTAGTCCACTGACTTCCTAGCTCATGAGGGCTATCCATTAGAAAGTCTTCTCTTTTACTGGCCTCCCTTTTTTTGCCCGACAGCCTGCTGTAGCGACCAAGTGTTCCCAAAAAATGGCGGAACTGCCTTTGCAAAGAGGTCATCTTCCAGGAACTCTTACAGAAAAAAAGTACATAAAGCATGAGACTTCTCAATCGCTACAGCTGTTGTGATAAAAACACAGTATTTGTGTCAAGCAGATTGTCTCCAGTTTAATGAATTTTTTATCTAATATGACTGTTTATTAACTAAAATAGCTCATTTCTACCAGGTAAGTAGCAAATCATGGGATAATTAAGTATTTTAGCAGTGTACTCAAAGACATATGATATAGAGGATAGAAGACGGAACATTACACTAGTCAGAAGGGTGAGGAAAACATAGTTTCAGGCAGACTGTGCCCGGTCTAGTAATTTAAACAGTGTCAGGGAAGGTTTCTGAATATAAACTATATTGTCCTAAATTCAGTTGTCAGAACAGTTTCTGGTAGTTGTTACATTGGCCAGCTACCACTTTCCCTGGCAGCTCCCAGGCACAATCCAGAAGATACTCTGGATCAAGGACCATTTAATAGGATGGATGTTGGCATTCCATACCACATCACCCCAGGCATGTTTAATTTCCCAGAGTAGATGAAGTCACAGTGTAACACAGCGTGTTACTGAGATCTTTGATCCCACATAGTCCTGGCCTGAGGGCTTTGTCTCTGTAACTCCAACTGTAATAGCTTGTGTTTCTAGCTCTAGGCATCCAGGGATTACATCCAGGAAAGGTAATGGCTCTCAGAGCTAGGTGAGAGTACAACTTCAGAAGGAAGTTTTTAGCGTTTAGCAGGACTTTCTACAGTTTGCAATTCTGCAGCTGGATCTTACTCATTTGATTTTTAAGTAAGACTCTAGTCCAAGCAGCTCTCAGGGATGCCATGGACAATAATCATCAACTTCCATATCACTAGCTGGCTTTAGTATCCTCTGGAATATAAATAGGCTCAAAGTAATGGAAGCAATCATATCAGCATAGTAGCCAGGCACTACATATTGCCACAGCACACTAAATACTCTCATATGGAGCAGAGAAAATTTTCCTTGTGCTGTCTTTGTAAATCTTTTTCTGAATTTGTTTATGTTTCCCTTATTCATTTTCTTTCTTCCACTTTCCTCTCCTCCAAAACAAAACACTTCTTATGCTAAAACTGCCAGAGAGGAAGAATGGATCTAGCACCTGCCAGAGGTGTTCAAATATTAAAAATAAGAGATGGCCCGTTGAAGACAAAGCCCAGAAGGACGAAGAGAAAACAGAACATCAGTGAAACCGGGAAGTGCTGTTAGAGGGCAAGTCCATTTTGCTGTTTATAAATCAGTCAGGTCTTTATTTCAGAACAAATCACTCCACAGAATAAAATCCCAGGCAGAAGGGTTAATGGGGTAGCTGTGAGCGAAGGCACGCAGGGGTCACACACCCGGGTAGGACATTCGAGCTCTTCTCTGTCCTCACCCTCCCGAGATAATGTCTATCAGCTGGAAACACATCTCCAGAGCTGGCTGCTTCGTGGTAAGGAGAGGCTGTGACCAGAGATTATGTATGATATCTCAAAATCTTGGCAGGAGAGATCCATTAATATCCCTGACAAGATCTCTTTATTCCATCCCTTCCTAATCTGCCAGACAACAGGAAAAGAGAGGGAATTCAATGTGCTAAACTGAATTCATGCTGTGTGTGATTTATACTGGTTTCACTTTATAAAAGTTTCGTCTTTGTTTTATCAAATGCTTCGTGGTTGTTTGGTTTGATTTTTTTTTTTTTCCCAAAAGGAGGAGGGAAATATTTTTGTTATTCCCATTCTGGGAGGGGTTGCACAACAGAGACTTTTCTATCCTAAAGCATTCCAGTATCCAGCCCTCTCTCCTCTTTAATCCTTCCCTCTCCCTATGCCCCCAAACTTCCCCTTGTGCATTAGGACCTAGGAATCTTCTGCCAATTGGGATTTCTTCAGCAGGTGCTTATACAGTCACTGAAGTCTCTTTTCAGTACTTGCTGATCCTGTGCACAGAGATCCATGATCTTTGTGATCAAGAGAAATCATGGTTTCTCCTGATGTGCTGCCTGAAATAAGAACTTACTGGCTCCTCAAAGGAAACCAGGACTTCTGACATCACTTGAAAAGCAGCCGAGTTGTTTTGAAATGTAAAATTAACGTAGAAAAACAAAGGGAGGTTGAAGGCCCCTGATTTAGTTTTTTCATTTAAGATCCCTCTGTACCCTTAGTACCACACTCAGTAATTAAATGTAACGTTCTGTATATATATGAGGTCAGATGACATTATTTAATGGCCCTTCCTGGCATACGGCTTCCTGAATTCGTGCCAAAGCATTGCGTTGCGTAGCACAATTTCATCCCCACCATCTAGTAATTTGGCTTGGTCTGAGGTACATTGACCAAGGCAGGCAGCTGAATCAGCGCTTAAATAAAGCTCTAAGGACTGAATTTAGTTTCATCACGGCAGATAATATTAAAAGAGTGCATAGAGCAAATTAGGAAACAATGCAACTTCACAAGAGAGAGCTCCCGAGAGCTGCCTCTGCACACTGACTGGCCCAGCGCTACGGGCTGCTCATAAAGCAGAGACTTATGCAAGATACAACCATTTGGATGTCGAGGTCAAACACCTCAAAATCGGAGAGATCTCAGTTCCTGCCAGCTGCTCCTGTCTATTGAATATTAGGGACTTATTTGAGAATGCTCCTCTTGGTCAAGGTGTGTATTTTGATGTAGGTCATAGTGGTCAACTGTGTCTTGTTTTTTGTGAGAAAGCTGTTTGTCCCAGATGTTCACACACTGCCTTGAAATGGGAGGATTTTGGTGATCTAGCAAGGACCAACAAGGGCCAATATTTTAAATGGAACATTCTTCTTCAGCGTATAGAGAACTGCAGTGCAGCAAGGACAGGATCAGGAGAAGTGACTCCCCTGCATGCTGGAGAGAAGGCGAACTGGGCCAGAAAGGAGACCAGTGTCAGAGGAACAGATGAACAACATGAGGAAGGCAAGAGAAAGGTACAAAATCAGATGCTAGGGGAGAAGAAACGCAGACTGATGAAGGGAGCAGCTCTGACCATGTCACACAGGGAGCTCCAGCAGCACTCTTACCTGCCCAAGAACGAGCTCAATGGACAAACGTGGGTGTCAGCCTCACGCAAAGGGGCCTGACCCTGCACACTCACACCAGCACAAAATCCATGCTACTGCTTTTCCTTCAGACAGATACAAACCCCCATCAGAGCAAAACCTGGCCCTGATCCATTGATTATTTTGAATATTTCTTTCCTTTCCTTTGAACTCTTCATCTCACCGTCACACTGTCCTTCAATAGAGGTGTTTTGTACAGGAAAATGCTGGAAGGGAGATGGCTGGTATTGCTTCACGTGGTAGAGTTGTCTTTGTAGTAAGAGAAAAAGCAAACTGATAGTATATGCGTAATTTTTACTTCCCTTTAACTTGTCTTTCTGTATTCCTGGAACTCTTATTTTTTCCCCTTGCTTTTCTTCCTAGTGACAGCGTGAACAAATAGTTATTCACGTGTCTCTTTTAGCTAAGTATCTTAGGAAACTGTGACTGAAACGGACGGTAGCATAAATATTGTGTGTGCGATATATTCTCCCTTCCTGTTCAAAAACTCGTGGGGGAAAAAAAAAAGGGGGGGGGGGGGGCGGTCAGAAATAAATATCTAACCTCTCCGCTGGCGGTGTCGGAACAGGCGGTCAGGAGCCTGCGGACCGACCCCGGGAGATGGAGCGGCTGGGGACGGGCTCCTCCGCGTCCCTTTTATTCCCGGGGGAGGCGGCTTTTGCCTGAGCTTTGTGCTCCAGCCCGGGAGAGGCGTGGAGGGAAGGACGGGGAGCCCGGGGAGGGGAGTTTGTCGGCCCCGGGAGTTTCGGGGGAGTTCGGCGGGTCAGGGTGACACCTGCTGGGGGCGGAGAGGGACGGGGCGAGCCCGGCGCCTCCGGGAGGCTGCTTCCCTCTGCCCTCGGCTCCTCGGCCGGGTCGGGGGGTGTCTGCTGGGGATGGCCACGCCATGCCGGGAGTTATAACCGGCTCGCAAGAGACGAGGTGTCCTGCATGGACCGGGAGGAAGGTGAGGCTGGCTGGGGGTTGAAGATGCAGAAGCAGTGCGTGGGTCGAGGGAGGTGATTCTCCCCGCTCTGCTCTGCTCTCGTGAGACCCCACCTGGAGTACTGAGTCCAGCTCTGGAGCTGCCAACGTAAGAAGGACATGGACATGTTGGAGCGAGTCCAGAGGAGGGCCACGAAGATGATGATGAGAGGGCTGGAGCACCTCTCCTATGAAGACAGGCTGAGATTTGGAGTTGTTCAGCCTGGAGAAGAGAAGGCTCTGGGGAGACCTTATAGCGGCCTTCCAGTATCTGAAGGGTGCCTATAAGAAAGCTGGAGGACTTTTTACAAGGGCATGTAGTGATAGAATGAGGGGTTATGGTTCAAACTGGAAGAGAGTAGATTTAGGTTAGATATTAGGAAGAAATTTTTCACTATGAGGGTGGTGAGACACTGGAACAGGTTGCCCAGCAAAGTTGTGGAGGCCCCATCCCTGGAGGTGTTCAAGGCCAGGCTGGATGGGGCTTTGAGCAACCTGGTCTAGTGGGAGGTGTCCCTGCCCATGGCAGGGGGTTGGAACTAGATGATCTTTATGGTCCCTTCCAACCTAAACCATTCTATGAATGGGGAGATACCGAGAGCGCCGGTGAGGCCACCAACCTGCACCCATTGGCACCCCATGGGTGAGCTACCCCTTGTGCTTCCTCTGGCAGGCGGCACACAGGCCTGGCATGTTTTGTGCTGGAACTCCAGCAAAATCCTGGGGGAAATCCCTGTGACAGGGAGAGGCAAGAGCAGCAGGCATGCTGCAGAAAGCCCTACACTCAAAGGCGTTTGACTAGGTGTTACAGCATCGTACTCTGACCATTTCTTCATTGTGTGAACAGGAGGCTCCAAAATGCCTCCCTTCGCATATTACCTGAGACAAGGGCTCATTGCCTCTCACAAAGATATCTGAGGGGTTTAGAGCAGGGACTGAGAAGTCCCTGAATGCCAAGGGTATGAATCATATGGCTTGCACATAACCTGAGCACTAGTCATCCCAGCGCTTGCCATGCTCAGATGTCCGTAGCTCTGGCTCTGTTCACCCAGTTGCTCAGCCAGTTCAAGTTCAGTTTCAGAAAGTGGCTGCCCTCCGGTGAAGCTCAAGGGTGCAAATTCAAGCAAACCACTCTTATGGAAATAGGTCCATGATGGTTTTAAATGTCTGAGGAGAGCAAGCCCTGACTGGCGTGGCCTACGGAGATGCCTCCGCCTCCCTTCCTCTCTCTGCCTTAGTATGGGAGAAAAAGCATCTTTGCTCAAGTGACCCTTGCGTAGGCTTGTGTGTCTCTCTCCCTCCATTCATGGCTAGCAGAGAGAGATCAGTGCTGACAGGGAGACTGGTGCTCTCTTGCACAGTTGCTATGGTGCTGCAGGCTCCTTCTGCCTACCTGTTGCCTTTTCCAGATCTGTCAAGGGACAAGGATTAGTGCAAATGTGGCTGTGACACAAGTCAGTGGTGCCTGGTCGTGGGCACTGCTGAGCTGTGCGCGAAGGTCTTTGGTAGGAGACCTAGCAGTCAAACAGGAGAACGTTAAATACTTGAAGGCATTTTAAAAGCAGACACCTGTCACCTACTTGCTGCCCTGCTTCTTTTTTGTGCAAGCAGTTAGCCATGGCTAGGAGTCCTGCAGTTGTCAGCTGTATCTCAGTGTAATTTTATACACAGGAAGATTCACAACGTCCTGTTCCTTTGAACTCAGGCGAAACAGCAGACTGTTCCTTTGCTCAGAAATGTACCTTTGTTCTCCCTGCTTAGCTATTCTCTTACGCATCAAGAGAGAAGTCCAACATCCACTGAGGGTAACGGAAAAACATGGTTGGTTTTCAATGGGAGTTAGGTCAGTGTTCAGATAAATACACAATTCAGTAAGGCAGGCTTTAACTGCTTCTCATATTAGTAATACAAACATTAGTTTACCCAACAGAGAGATTCGATCTTTATTTTTAAATGATTTCCAAGTTCAGAAAAGATTTAAACTGTGTGCCCCACCAAGAGTTTGTATCTTCTATTGCAGAAAAAGGCTCAGAAACTTACTGTACCAAAAAGTATGAAATTGTGGGTTTCAGCAGATCTTCCTGACAGAGGCAATAATTAAAGTTGTTGTGAACAACACGCATTTTTTCTGAGATTGCCTTCCACTGCTTGTACAGTGTTCAGCCTCTTCCAACAGGCATCCTAGAAAGACTTAGAATGTTACTCCCACTGGTCTAATGGTGGCACCCAGAAAACACAAGAACCCCTTGGCAAAGCATATACCAGGCTATCTACTTTTCACACCCACCCTGCCCTGTGAGGTGGACATGGAAAAGGTGCCTGACGTAGGCTTAAACTCTAAGACGTGCTCAAGAGGAAGAATTGAGTGTTTCACTTCTGAAACAGGTCTGTCCCCTCCCCAAGTAAAGCTGACAAGCTAGACAGCATCACTTCTCGGCCCACCAGTTGAACTACACTGTGCCACAGCTTCATCTAAAGTCTCTGATTCTAGGCAGTTTTTCTAAGTAGACTGCTATTAGTCACCTTATTATGACACCTGCAAAAGCCCTCTATTTTCTTGTTGCCTTTTTCAGGGTATCTTTGCTGCATAGTTGGTTTGAGAGACAAGCAATCACGTCTGACAAACAGATGAGCCAGGCAGGAGCACATGAGTGGTCCTGTTGCAAAAAGGCACCTTTCCTGATGTTGTGCTTCTCTCTCTGTGTCACAAGGTGTCGTGGTTTTGGCCAAATTGGCCAATGGCCGGCAACAGATGCTCCCCCCCCCCCCACAGCCTCTCATGCACAGAGAAGAGGAGGAGAGATAAAGAGATTTACGAGTTTAGAAGAAACTAAACTACTTTAATAAAATATTAAGAATAAAATAAAAAGGAAAATAATTAAATAGATACAGTATATACAAAACCGTATTAAGCTCCCAGGATGACATCACCGTCAGGCACTGGGCAAGTCCCAGACTGGACCCAGCGACGGGTGGGAACCAGGTTCCAGAGTTGGAGTCAGGAACTTATCGGGCTTTGTGCTGCAGGGAGCTAAGATCCTCATCCATGAAATAGTGGAAGAAATGGCATTGGCTGTGGACAGACCATCGTTTGTCCTTCTGAAACTCTGGGAAGGCACTGGGAGACTATTAGCACTTGAGTAACTTCACTGGATGGGGAGGCAAATTACTCTAACTTGTAGCAGTCTTATGGAGATAGATATATATATATACACACACATATATATACACACACCAGTTTTTATTCCAAGCCTGGCCAGGTAGCCTTAGCTTAAAGTACCTAAGAGACAAAAGTCAGTGAACAGCCTAGGTTAACTCTGTGGTGAGAACATACCCTCAGATCTCTTACTTCTTCTATTTGCCAGATTGTGGGATGATTCTGAATCAGCTGAGTAAAGTGTCTCTGTTTCCTTAATTTTTTTTTTTTCTTTTTCCTGTTTTAATACTGTTCTTTCTGGGCAACACAGGGTGATTCTCATGTTTTCTTCTCTATTGCTAATAGAGTTTTTTCACAAAACCTGCCAATTTGGCCAGACCTGGAGCTCAGCTGAAAGAATAGGCTCTTTCTGATGAGCTGCCTTACTCAGCTCCTCAGGTGGGATCCCAGCTGCTCAGGAAACGAGATGAGCTCTTGCTCCTCCCCTTAGTGATTTCGTGCAAGTCTGGCAAGAGAAGAGGTAGTGGAAAGCTTTTTTCTTCCTTAGAATGACAAGGAGAACTACCACGAGACTGTAAAAATAGGGACTACCTTTTTGTCTGTTCTGCAGTGTCTGGCCTGTGATTTAAGAGAGGAGCCGTCCTGTGCTGCAGCTGAATTTCCTTGGCTTGGAAGGTGGAAAGGAAGAATGTGTTACCTGTAGCTGGAGGTAAGAAAGTAAAAAGCCGGGGTAGGAGCAGAGGTGAGCATGGTGCAGGACTGATGGGGAGGGAGGTGGGTAGAGCCTGTGGCCCAAATGGAAATGGGGATGGACATATTTAGAGATGGACCAGAACAGCGTGGCAGGGCTGGTAGCAGGGAGAGCAGGAATGGCATGATTGCTCTACCTGCAGCTTGTGGAAGAGCCGGCTTTAGTAAATGCGTGCACGTTGGAGGTAGGGCGTGGGGGATTCCAAAGTCAAAAGACTGACCATTCTGTAACAGAAACAGTCATCTCCTTCCATGGGGACAACCCACCTGTGCTTTGTATATCTCAGCCCATTAGTTGTTTTCTCTGTTGTAGTTTCAGTATTTGTTCTGTCCTTCCCTTGTACGCTGAATGCTTGTCACACAGATGTTCTTGGGGCCTGTTGTCACCTTACTATCTGAAGCTTTCACCTCTTTGCTAGTTGCTGTGCACAGTAAGTTAAAAGTCTTACTTTTAGGGTCCCACCATGTTCTGCTACCCCAAATCCCTGCTGGTCGCAACTTTTTCCCTGCACAGTTTTGTGCCTTTCTATGTGTATGTAATGCCTTTCCCAACCTCCTGTTCCCTACTCCCTAGGGAAAGGATATCTTTTCATGGAGCCATCCAAAAAGTGAGCTAAATTTAATAATATTTAATAATAATAAAAAAATAAATTTGATAGAATCATAATAACATGTAGATGCTGGAACTTAGTGACTGTCTGGTTACCAGTTTGCATCTTCCTGGCTCTTCTCATTTGTTTTGTTACTTTCAATTAGTGTGTAACGATTAAGATTAGATACCATTTTTTGCAGGTGAGAGACGTAGCAGCAAGACTCAGCTGTGCTCCATGATAAATCATTCACTCATGCCCCAAAAAGACAGCTGCAAGGAGCAGAGCTATTCTTCACTTTTGCAAGACAGCTTAGATCCAGATTGCTTCATTGATGCAGCTGTAAGTTATCCGACTCGATGACGGAGTCCTCACTATAATTGTTTGTGGCTTCTACTGTGGCTATTTCCTTCAGTAGTACCCTTGGCTTGCCATCGAAAGGTGAGGGCTAAGGGGCGTTTGTACCTCCTTGAGTTTCAAAACTTGGGCAGTCCTTTTCAGTCTGTTTACCTGTAATTTGGTGGAGAGTTGCTGGAAAAAATGTGATATGTTACGGCATTTTGTTCAGTTCCTCTTCCCTAACGTATAACAGAAAACCCCAATGCTTTGTAATGAGGGATGGAAGTAGATATGTGTCAAACACATACAGCAGTTCTTTCTATCTTTCCACCCAAATGTGATCTGAATGTTACTCCAGTTAGCACTGAATTTAGTCAATTTATTCTGGTGGTCGTGGAAGATGCATCTTTTGCTATAGGAGAAAAAAAACAACAAACCTGTTCCAGAAGTTTCTTCTCTTATGCATATTTTTAGAGTAATCTTCCAGGCTTTCCAGAAAAATAAACCTGGACTTCCAGCATCTATGAAATGAATATAGGACCCCCTGTGCTGATATTAATCAGGTTTTGGTAGTAGGTTGTACATAAACTGTATGCATTAGCTTGATTTATAAAAAATAGAGGGGTTTAGGTGATAAAGCAAACAGTGGAAAAGTACACAGCAGAATTAGATGACCTGTTTTTTTGCTTCAGCAGAAGTCTTCATTGTCCTTCGCTGTAAAATCACCCGCTTTCTTGTTTCCAAACTGAATTTTTTCCAGCATAGTTGGTGGCTTCTTCTGCGTCTTTTCCAGGGCGTCTCTCTGTAGAGACATTAAAAAATTTCAGCAGAGTGTATTTTGATGTTGGAGTGACACTCTGCTTCTTGCCTTCTGCTTTTTTCCTGTATGGAGGTGATGGACTGTGATACCGATGAAAGCATAGAAATAATGATGTGCTCGTAACCTCAGCGCCTGCTGATGAACAAGTGGTGTCTGCAGCGAGAATTCCCATTTTCTGCTGAGTAATGCGTCTGTGAAGCTTGCGATGCTGCTGTACACCCAGCAGATGTGGGGATTTGGTAATGAGGCCCAAAGTATTTAGGGAAGTTACTTTATTACTGCTGAAGAGACTTAAGAATGATTTTGTTAGAGCTTCATAATCATGGTACTGCTGGCCTCTGCTGCATACAAATGAGCAGTCCAATGCAGCCCAGTCCTAAAGCTCCACTGCTGACGGTAGCATTTACTCCCAGAAAGATGTGGTGATTATTTGATCAGTCAGGAGGCTGAATTCTACCATTTTCTGTATGATAGGCAGTTTTAGCAGTGTTAAACCCAAACTGAGGACCTGTGGTTGAAATAATCACTATCCTGTTACAAGTTTCCTGAGTTATCTGCTCCCCAGACTTTTGTTGCCATAAATAACGCTAGAAGTCAGGCCTCGCTGCCAGAAGTGTGAAGTGCTGCAAATAGTATAGAGTATGACTCATTTAGTGAGATGAAGGTGGAGCATGATTCAGTAGGAAGAAAACCGATATACAAAGGAGACGTTTTGAATACAGATGACACACACAAAATCCGAACAAAGCCATGTTCAGTCATCATAAAAATGAAACAAAAGACTCTTTCAAAAGGAGAAAAGAAACTCTTCTTTCTAATGACAAAGGCCATTCTAGCAAAAGCCCAAAGTGGGAAGGTATGACTGAATATGCCATTCCTTACCCATGATAAACTCTGGACTCCATAGGAAGAGATGAATGGAAAATTCTTCCCAATATGTCCAAATTAAACAGAGTATTCAGCAAGCAGGTTGCTTTCCAGATTGTTCTGTGTCTGTATAAGCTGAGAAAAGAACTTAGCTTTGAGCTAAACAGTATTGAGAGATCAAGAGTCCTCAAAGCTTCAAGAAACTCACATTAAAAGCTAAAAGCAATGGAAACGCTAAAATAATAACTTGTGTGTGTCCCTTGTAAATGATAACCCATGATAAATGGATCAAATTCCCATAGACCACTCTGAAACTACAGCTTTTGGTCCTTTTCCTTACCCTCTAGCTTACACAGATTGGAGTGCCTTTAAAGGTAGACTTGGTGAAAAAAAGGTGCCCAATAGACTTTCTTACAGCTGCTTGTGGGCTAACAAACTAAAGTGTCAGGTACTGCCTATAATTCAACTCCTGCTGCTTCTTGGGAGTAGGGGTGTTTATTAAGAGCTTAATGTAACTCTTTAGGGGTGAGAATTAAACTTTTTCACATTTGACATCAGCTAGAATATTTTTTTGAAGCACTGGAGGGAAAAAGAGCAGTTACTTCCCACCTCCCTTTCCCACCCCCCAAATGCTGAAACATAACCATACAAAGAAGCCTAGATACCTGTATCGTGGGTGGAAGCTCTGGCTCTGCTGGCATTTTTAGTAAAAGCCGTGGTTAAAATTGTAGAGACTGGCTTAGCCTGTGGCATGTATCGCTCTTCCTTGGCTTTGTTGCACTAGACCCGTAAAATGTCGCTCAAAAGTAGCGCTCCTTTAGAGCAGTAACACTTAAAACCAGGTATAATGGGGTGTTTTAACCTGTAGTGCTTGAAGTTCCGTGTTCGGGATAAAGTGAGGGATGGTCAAAAGACTGAAGGCTTCTAGCTTAGCTGTTTCACAGTGTTGGCAATGGCAAGAAATCCTGAGAAGACAGGTAATGCTGCCAAGGATTAAGGGATGCAGATACTTATACAGAGCAGAACTATGCACAGGAAAGGCGAGCTTTTGCAAGGATATCTCTACCTCCAATATTATTGTAAAAATAATCTTAGACTTGGTTGCACTAGTCTTTCGTAGTGAGCTGTGAGCCCACTTCTTCGTTGAACCTAGTGGTGGACTGAAACTCAGCGTAGAGTTTCATGCTTATTCTCAGCCAATTCCAAAATTTCAGCTGTGACTTTACCTGTGTGTTAATGCTCAAAATCCAGAGCTGCATGTTGTAATTTGGAATACGTCTGGGTAACAAACCTTTTCTACTGCATCTGTGTTCAGTGCATAAGTAATCTGCTGGATTTGAGCTCTAAGGGAATAAATCATTCTTACAGGAGGTAGCAAAGGCCAAATTTTCTATTGCTACTAAGGGAGAGCTAATAGTTAACAGCTAGTGATAGATTTATGTTTTCACTTGCAGGTTGCCCAGCAGTAGGCCCAGCTCAAATGCAAAATATCATTTGGAAAAGTTGGCTTTGTTAGTGAAAAGTACAAGGTTCATTTTTAAAAGCTGTACTGATTTTTAAGGGAGGAAAAAAAAAAAAAAGGCGCCTTCCTCCTGTTGGGAGGATAGAAATTCTTTAAGGAGAAATAGCACAGACTGAGTTTCTGTCAATAAAAGAGTAGGTGTAATTTAATACCAGACAGCTTTTTAATACAGGAGGAAAAATAGAACAGACACTCGCCTATTTTATGAAGGGGGAAAAATACAAAAACCTGCCTGCAGTGTGTTACCTAAATTTAGCCAAAGAGGGGATAATCCTCTCAGAGACTCAAAAAGATCTGTCTGAGGTAAGTAAGGAAAGCCTGTGGAGATGCTGGGCTCGGAGACCCTCCAGCCCCGTTTTCCCAAGTGCCGGCAATAGGAAATGTGTTAGGCAGCATCAGTGGCCAGACTGTACAGTGGCATTTGCTCGTTTAGTCCTTCTTATGCAAGTTTCTGTTTGATCTTCAATAACGTAAATGGCCAAGGTTAGAGACTTGTGAATGGCTTGCCTCAAATGACAAAGCTACTCAGAATCATCCTTGGTTTAAGCTTTAATTGTTCCTGTGTCCAAGCAGAGGTGGTGGGATCATGCTTTGGGTGACACACATCTGCTAATGTGTTAAACTTCTTACAAACTCCCTGAATACCTTCTTCCTCCTGACATCTGTACTTGAAAACCTATCTGGAAGAGGCATCTAATCCTTAACATAATGTTTGGACAACAAAGAATAAGCTTGAATTCAGAAGCCAAAATAAACCTCAGGTTATGATTCAGAATGAAAAAACAGATGCTAGCTTCTTAGTCAAATACCAGTTCTGTAATTTTCTAAAAAAATCCATTTTGTAGTGGTTTCTAAGTCTGAGATCAACTGTGAATTGTAGATTTCTCATAAGTGTGAATATTTAGGATTTCTGAGGCCTTAATTTAAGTGTCATTATAAGCCCTGACAGCAGTATTTCTTCTAGTTTCGTAGACTTGAGAAACAAGTTTGTGGCATGTAACTTCCAGTGAGTTTTCCGAAAAGCAAGTACTGTCGTGTCTCCTTTGTCCCTATTTTAAACAAGCCCAAAAGCTGTAAGCATCTGAAAACTGCTGCCAGCTTCTCTTCTATTAACATCTCTGTAATACGGTTCTCTGATTAACTACTTGCTTCTGAAGTCTTAGAGAAGATATGCCTGGATGCTTCGCGTGTGCAGAGATTGAATCTCGGGGTTCTCACAGCAGAGAGCTGTAGCAGGGGCCCTGTAGCAGGGGTCAGAGCTGTAGCAGGAGTCCTGTCTCATATAGTGACACTTACCTTGTTTTCATACATTTCTGCGGTCCTGGCAGTAGTACTTGGGCTCTTGATTATTCCCTGCATCCTCAGCTCCTCAAGAATGTCTGATGGTTTTTGCCTCTCTGTTTCCTGTAAGGGCCACGATTTACTGACGAACTTGCTGGTGAGCAGCGCATCTTCAAAAGATGAAAACATTAAAACTTGTAGAGCACTTGGCATTCAAACAAAACTTCGTGATAATACTTCCAGTGACAGAGTTTTTATTGAAGAGGTTACATACTGAGAACGTCTGGCGGAGAAGGCCCGCTTGAGGCTCTCTTCGCTGCTTAAACTTTGCAGTAAGCTTTTTGGTGGCTTGACAAACAGTGCAGGCACCTAGTTCAGTTTCTCACTGTAGTCAGTTGCGCCCAGAGGGGCACGTTCAGGAAAGTGTGGAAGTGTGTGCTAAAGGCCTGAGAAGCCAATTTTTGAGCATGTTCCAAAAAAAGGGTCCATACGGAAGCTCTTTACAATTCAAGTTCTCAAGGGTCCTCTGAGCTGGTCAGAGAAAGCCAGGCTGGGATGGGATAGTATAGGCCTACTAATAGGCCTTCTTGTAAAGATCACTGTGCTCTTCTGTTAAATGAACCCAAACTTTCACGTGCTTTCGTGGTCTATGATTTTTGTGGTAACAGCATTGCTACATTTGAGTCTGATCATAAGCATTCTAACACTTAACTATATATTTATAAACAGCAATGAAGAATAAAAACCAGATTATTTTGATAACCAAACAACCACTCAGAAAGGTTTCCACCTATTAGACATGAATAAACAACGAACAACTTTATTGCCAAGACCCATCAGGTTTTTCAGTCCTCAGTTGGCGGTTCTACCATCTGCCCAACCTCTATTGGCAGAAGTTAGAGCTCTTGTATGAAGAATGCTTGGACCGAATCAAAATCGCGGTTATTTGATGTCTGCCAGTCTTTATAAGCAGGGGGGAGTATGACAATGTTGGCTTATTTCTAAGTTGTAAAACAAAAATACAGAATATCTACCATCTTGTAGGAGCTGACTCCATACCTCTCCTAAAATAACAGAACCGGTCACACAAAAAGCACTGGGGTTCAGCTGTCAGTCAGCACACGTAAATGTTAGAAGCCAGTATACAGCAAAACATATCTTGGCAAAAAATAAAAGCATGATGAGTGGGCAACGTTGACAAGTGATGTGAATTTGTACTGATTTTACTAATCTATTCATTCAGGAGAAAAATGTAGTTGAAATATTGTGGTGTGGTATGGTTTTTTTGTCTTGAAACAGAAGATTGAAATGCAATTTAAAATTTTTTCTGTTTAGAAGTTTCCTGTGAAGTTATCTTTTAGGCAAGTGTGATGAAAAGGAGCTTGAAAGCAAATGAAACACTATATTTCAGAACAAGCAAATAATTTTGTTCGATATGAAATGAAATCCTTTCGTCACATCCTTCTGTGGCATTGGGAGTCAAGTCCTCTTTAATGAATAGCAAACACCAGTAATTATTCCTTTTGTGTTCAATTTGAAATATTGTATTACAACCCTTGTTTATACAAAGAGTAAACAACTACTGTAGATCTTCCAGTTAGTGTGTTTGTGAAACGTAAGCTGTTCATGGCACTTGAAATATACAAGAGTTAAACTACAAAATTAGGGGGGTTGAATGTGCCAGAGATGGTGCTGCTTTTCCATTAGCAATTCTTACTACAGTGGTATCCTGAGATTATAGAAAAGTTTGGGTTTACGTGTTCACTTGTACTCAAAAAAAAAAAAAAAAATTTGCAGCAGACCTTTGCTTATCGTCATGATGACTTCTGAAATGTTTGTAGCTTTCTCTATGTGATAACTGGCCCTGCAATTTTTGCGAACTTGCAGAATAACATAGTATTTACTTACTGTCTCTATCTGATGCTGGTCACGGGCATTGTATGGACCATTCTGTTGTAAAAAACGCCTCACAGTAGCAGCAGACTGACAGTGTTCGTGTGGGCAATGCCTCTTCCCAGTGTGCTGTAATCCCAGTTAGAGAGGGCTACTTCTGGGGACAAGGCTGAGTTTGTGCTCTTGGTCTGTTCCAGGCTTCTGCCAGGAAAAATATCTACCCTGCTGCCTGTTCTGGTAGTGAGGGTTGAGTCATGCTGCAGAACATAATCATCAGCTAGGATAAACCTTCTGCAACTATTGCATGGTTTTAAACCAGTGCTAAGAACTCAATCCTTGCTGCGTGGCAGCAGAATGTTTCTGGGTATAGAAGGTGGCTGTAGCAGTAGACTTTCAAGATTATTTGCTCCTGGGTCCCCATTTGTGGAGCTGGTAGGAACTTCAGTTAGTGTTTACCTGTGCTTTGTGCATTGCTGCTTTTCTGAGAAGATGTAAAGCTTTCCTCATGGGAGTCTGCCTCACTGGTCTCATCTTCAAGTTTGTCTCCATCCTCTGAAGTGCCCCTTGGCCAAGCTGCCCCATCCTGTGAGGGGACAGCCTCTGTTCCAGCAATGCTGTCATTTTTAGTCTACAAGAAAATGGGGAAACAAATGAGAAAAGCTCCTTGGGCTTATAAACATTTAAGGTAGTATCTAAATTGTCTCGTAGAATCGGCAGCTTCAGAGGGGAGTGGAAGACAGAGGTGTTCCTCATACGTATCTATGTTCTGTCACAGGTGGATGTTGATGGTGAGGAAAGGTCTCTTGTAGCATTTTGGAAAGGAAGCAATGACCTTAAACCTAAGTGTGTCCATAATGCCGTGGCCTGCATTGGAGTATTTTTTCAGCACTTTAAGTGCCTTCTGTATGTGGCTCATTGTTAGAAATTTAAAATTGTTTAAAATTAGCACTTGGTGTTAACTTCTGCACCGTCTAAACAATAGCTTTGAACCTCCAAAGAATGCAGGATTAGAGTCTAAATGTATTCTTGTCTCTTCTCTGTATGTTTGGGCTTGAGCCAACTCAACTCTGCAAACTTCACAAAGTGGCTGTGCACGTTTATCCTAGAATATTTGCGCATATATACGAGCCCCCTGCCTCATAATAACTTTTTGAGGCAAACCCCACCTTGCTGCAATGTTGTAATTCATCACTGGTGTGGGAGGTAGATGCCTCTAATCCTATCTTTAATGAGGCAAGTGAGACAGACTGTGAAAAGACACTTTTCAGGTCCTGCAAAATCAGGTCATGCGCGTGGCCAAATGGTGTGAGTCCGCTTCCCCTATAGCATTAAGGGTTGTATTAAGCTGAGTGAGTGATAGCACTTCTCTTAAAGAGCTCCCTGACAGATTCAGAGCTACCGTTAACACCAGCAAAACCACTTCTCTATATGTATATGTCCTTGTACACTCGCACAGACATAGAAGACATCTCCTAACATACTTTCTACAGAGTCTGTTTGGAAGAAGTCACTACCTGGCTTTTGGCTTCCTGGTTGTTCTGTAGCTCCTCAGAAGACAGCTGTGCGACAGCGACCCTGTTAGAAATATTGCAGCCCATGGTGAAACTGTGACCATCTGCTTCTTGCTGCAAATCCAGGGAGTAGGAATGCCCTAGTCTCTTCTTGGGAGCTTGGTTAGTCGTTATCACCATGGAGTCTAATTGTTGCCAGGGCCTGTTGCTACAATAAATAACACCACAGAAGGCTTTCTTCTTATGTCCTGGTGTACAGACGTCATCATCTCTGCCCAGGCGCCCTCATCTGAAGTTGAGAGGGAATGGGTTTCTTCTGTGCAGCTTGGGATGTCGGTCTGAGCACAGCAAATCCCTGCAGGTCATGCAGGGGGTTAGTGAACCTCCCGTGGGAACTCAAGCAGAGACACTTGAGTATCTCCAGCCTCTTTTCCTTTTTCTTTTTTTCTTTTTTTTTTTTTTTTTAGGTCAACAAGATAGTGTCATGTAAAATACACACACATTTTAGTCTCTGTTTGGGTTTCTTCGGTATTCTTCAGCACCGTTAGCAATTGGAAAAGATCATTGCTGAATCTGGAATTCCAAGCCGCAAGGCAAGCTTTTAAATGGGGAGTAAATGGTAGTTCAGGCGACAGGGACAGGCTATGACTAGGGAAAATGTTTTAAGCATCCTTTGAGATCATTGTGCAATTTCTTGATAACTGTTTTGAGTCTGCCCACATCCTTAGAAGTAGATGTCTGTAGGAGATTTAAAAAAAAGAAAAAAAATCAGCTACGGTTTATACTTTTAAGGGGTTGTTATAAAAGATACCAGAGCAATGTTAAGGCAGTGTTGTCAGTTGAAGATCATGTCTTGGGTCACTTGTGGTGAGATCATCAGCTGTTATAGTTAGAAGAAATAATTAATCTTTTTTCCACAGATATTCATGTGAAACAGATTCTTCATATGAAATTGAAAGAGTCAAAAAACTCAAGTAATTATTAATACCTGTGAGGAATTATTTTCTTTTTTTTTTTTTTTTAACTTCCTGAGACCTCGGTAACAAATGAATGTCAGTTTGTGACCTTGCCCTGATTCATAGTGGAAAACTTTCTGTAAAACTTGCCAAATTTCTTTTCCATATAGGAGAAATGGGGATGTTTACATGACTAATGTCTTCCAAGTAGTAAGGCTGGTGAATTTCCAGAATCAAATGAACCCCAACACTGAGACAGGGTGACTCCAGTCTAAGAGATCACTCTGGATGGATGGCTGCAGGCAGCCCCATGTGTGTTCCTCTTGTCTCCAGTCCAAATCCTCGGCTGGTCTGGTTGGAAAGCTGAATAAACTCATTTGCATGGCAGTGAGCCTAAAGTGATCTTCCCCGCCTCAGTGCGCTGCCTTTCACCGCGCAAAGCACGGCAGGAAGGTTGCTGTAGGGCTTCCAAGTTGTAGCCAGCATCTCCACCCAGCTCAGAGCGTGCGTGTGTGTGACTGCTTCTACCTTCCTGCGCTGGCCGCCCAGTTTGCGGGTTGTATGTGATAATGCTGAAATAACGCGTGCTGCTTCGTGTACGGCAGAACATGACGTACGGGCTGAGCTTCTTGTTTGCATTCCTGATTAAATGCTTGCTGTGATGGTGCGGTTTGAAAACTTGTTTATAAGTAAATAATAGGCGGAGTTTTAATCCTTGCAAAAAGGTGACTTTTGTTTGTTCCTTCAAACACAAATAAGGTGATAAAATGGAAACTGAATGTCAGTTACCAAAGTAAGAAAATTGGCTAAATGTAAAATCGTAGGCTGTAGCATCATCAAAAACTGGATAAGCTTTATGATTTATGCTTTATAATTGATTATTGGCATATAGAAGAAAGACAAGTGATAGTTTGAAGAAATAAGAGCGCACAGGATGTAACAAGTGGCATGAAATTGGCCCTCATTCATATTTATGAAAAGAACCTTCTCAGATCTCGGCAGAATTTGCACTTAGAGCCTGATCTTTTAATATCTTATGCACATGATTAAACTGACGTGGTGAACAGTATGTTTTTGAACAATTGGAGCTACAGGCTTTCAAGATGCTGACGATAGAAATCTTCCTCTCATTTTAGCAGCTTTTCATCAATCTGTAAAATTAAGAGTGAGCAAGTTTCAGTACAGTCAAGACACCAGGATGTGTGGTGTTGGTTGAAAAATAGAGGATAGTTCTTCATAAATGCAAATACAGGATATTACCCTTTAAGGAAACCCATGGAAAACGGAGCCTATGTGAAGCACAACATTGAAAGGGGAGAGAAAGAAGAGCTGTGAGAAGGCTAGTAATGGTGGGAAGGGGAAAAAAAGTACAGGTCTTTTAATGCCTTGCCCCGTGAGAATGAAAACAAGAGCCAGTCTCAGGGATGTGCACACTGGAGAAAAATCTCTACAAAATCAGAAACAGCTATTTTTATAATTGCTGGGTGTTATGTGGAGGAAATCGAAACGTACGTAGATTGGAAAATGAGCAAAGTTGTTTTCAAAACTCTTAAGAGCTTAAGCTGTTTGGCTTGCAGGATGATTAGGAAAACTGAATGGGAGGTGGGACATGTTGGTGCCTACAGCCTTATCAGCTGTCTCTGATTTACGCTCCTAAATTAGTGAGCTGCTGCAGAGAGGTGAGAAAAAGGCTATCCGTGGAATGGCATTCCTGATACACAGCAGCACTTTGCTGGTCTCAGTAAGTGAAAGATTCCCACGTAGTATCATCAGCTTGACATGTACGCAGATACAAAGCACTCTCCTAAGGCTTGGAGGCTGGCTGAAGTTATTAAGAAAACAAAGCTTGGCTGATTGGAAGGAGAGAGGCAAATTTCTGACATTTTTAGCCTGATGATATTCCTACTGACTTCAAACAACAGAAAGCGACAGGGTGGATTTTTCAGGGACTCTAAGCAGCCACATTTCCCTTTGAAAATAGGACTGAATAGTTGGGCAGCTACAGAGGAAGTGACTATTGGTGAGCACAAGTAGCTGCTTGGGAGAGAGTTTGAGACCAAAGGGACTCTGAAAGACTGCAGCCCATACCGTGCCTGAAGAGGGAAAAGGGTGCCCGTTTTTCCCTTGTGCTCTGGTGACTCTTCCCCGGGGTGCTGCCATGGTCCCAAGGAGGAAACTGTCTGCTAGAGACATGGGTGACAGAGTTGGGGGGGAAAGATCTATCCCAGGAGATGGAGGCAGCAGCTGGGGCTGACTGGGGAGGCTGGTGGGTGTGCAAGACAAGAAATGAGCTGAGTTGTGGAGTGGGCAGAGGGAATGGACAGGGAGGGAGATGAGGAGGTTGGGCCTAGCTGCATAAGGTGGCTGGAAACCACAGATGCTGAACACAGACTGAAACTGGGAAATTTTGCAACTGAAGTCAAAGCCTCTGCAGACCACGTGAGAACTGCTACACTTCAAAGACTGGTTGCTTAGCTAAATCAAAGTAGACTTTCACAGACAGCATTGTATAGTGCCTTCTCTCCCTAGGGTTTTCTTCTGTTCCCAACTTGAAATCTTACCTGCGTGGTAGTGGGTAAATTTGTCAGGACTTCCATCTCAGGCTCTTCCATGTGAAGCTCTAGGTACCTCACAGATGGGCTAAACAGCTTGCAGAGCTGGCCTTTAACGTGGCACTTGATTTTTGACATATAACTTAATATTTGTAAGACTGGGAGGGGAAGATAGCTAAAGGGGAGCCGCTGACTGTGTGGCTGTAGTCAATGGAGAAGTGACTGTTGGCTGTGCAGCGCTAAACCAGCTCCATGGCTGTTTTGTGTGTGTGTTGTATTTCAGTGCCGCATGTGATCCAAATGCTGTACGTAATCTCTCCATGGTGACTGCACAGCATTTGTTTCTATTTAAGGAGCGAAAAGAGGTTTGGGTTTTCTGCCAGAATTCCCACTCAGGTAATTACACTTCTGCCTGCAGAATTTCCCTGTAGCTTCAATTGTAGTAGTCATTCTTCACTCCCGCTCCTAAAAAGTGCAAACGCAGACCTGCTGCTGTGTTTTGGGAACGCAGCAGTGGTTGCTCTGCTGAGGCAAGTGAAGTGACCCTGCCATGCATCATTTATGCTAGATTTGCCCCTCGTAGCGTGCTGCATCCAATCATGCCGCTCTGCAGCGCTCGTCTCTCTGCGCCTGGCTTTGGCATAACAAGTTGGTCTTGCTAGTGATACTGCTAGATGATAGTGAGACAGCCAGCTGGAAGCCAATGAAAAGATGATTAAGAGCCAAGAGAAAACCATATGGAGAGAGAGGGATTTCTCTTTACAGAGTTATAAGTAAAAGTGTTTATGTCTTTCGATCCCACTAGCTGTTTTTTCCCCTTCTTTGCATCAGTTTTATGGGTGGGAAGTGGTTGCAGTTGATTAGCAAATTCTATCAAATCTCTTTAGCTAGAACAAATGTTGTAAACAGTCGATGTTTCAGGCAGCTCTGTCAGTACTAGAAATCAACATGCCAACATTGTAACGGTAATAACAAATATTGAATAGTTATTAGGCTAATTTAACTACAATATTAAATAGGATACCAACATTATATAAATAGTATTGTTTTGCAGAATAGGAGATATATTAAATGAAGGGTCTCTTGTCTCAAATTTAGATGTGGTGATTTTTTTTTCCTGAACTTATGACAGCAGAGCTAGTAAAGTGCAGTTCAGTCTGGAAAACACTTCTGCAGATGCTTAATTCTCTTTGAAGTCAAAGTAAACACAGGCCTTGTTCACTCAGAGCCCCATGCAGAGATTTAAAACAGAGGATGTCCAACATTAATAAGTTAAGACTCATCAAACATGGTGTAGATAGTAAACAGAGCCAAGACAATTGAAACAAATTATTGATTCATGGAATTTAGTCTGTCTTTTCACAGAATGTTCGCATGCAGATTGTGTTGCTGTTGAATACAGTTGTTATTCAGATTTACTAAATGAATGTTATGGTGAGTGTGTGGGTTTAAAAAAAAAATTCTGTTAACTAATTCTGTATAGTTCACATCCTCAAGACTCAAGCTGTTTCACATATGTTATTGTTTCAGTCTCCCTGACTGAATGGTATTCAAATGAATAGCACTGAATCCCTGCTTGAATCGGTATTAGGAGTGGGGGTGCTTAAAGTCTGTCTTTGGGGTTGCAAGTTTCTCAGGAACATCGGGTAGTTTAAGGAAAGCCTGACAAGTAGGAAATGAGAATTTTTGACAAAACCCAGTGTCTTCCTTCCTCTCCGGTAAAATCAAGCTAATTCCACTAGTTACTATTCCTAGAAAAGTCAGGTTCTGTGCTACCTAGTTGAGAGCAGGGTATGCTAGTATGTTTTTCTCTTGCTGCCGTGTTCAAAGCAGCTTTTGCACAGTGCTTTCTTGAACAAGGATTCAGGTTGGCTTCTCGTGGTTTTAGTTGCAATATGGTGAAATACTAAGCGTGTGTGTAGGTGGGAGGCACTGCTATCTGACTGTGAAACTGCCCTGATGGCTTTGAAGGGCAGATCTTCATGGTGTTCAGAACCTCTGTATTGTGTCCCACCTCTGTATCCAATTCTGTGCCGAACAGATTGCCTAAGAGACACGAGCTTTTTCTTTCTCTATCCAACTGGAAAAACTTCATAAAGTTGGAGGATGGTGCTTATCTGAAGTAAGTCTCTTACCTGCACCCCTCTCTGTCCTTTTTCCCCTCCCAAGGAAAAGCAAAAACTTCCTGCTCCTCTGTTAAATTGATCTCTATGAAAGCTACTCACGCCTCCATCTTAGATGCTTTTGCTCTCAGCCCAAATACACCAGTCTCTTCCATCTTTGCTCAAACTGCCTATGAGCATTGTAAGAGATCCCATTGAGACCGACAGACGCACTTTTGTCGCCACTATTTGAATTGGTGGATGTTTTGGTTTTTTGAGGAAGCTTGCGTTTCTGCCACTGAAGAGTTCTGTGCTCTGCGTGGTAACTCGCAGTGGCATTTTTTCCCCCAAAAATATTCAATGCAGATGAAGACAGCTTCTGTATCGGGTGGGTTGGGAATAGTTCTGAAGTCTTGCCTCAGTTTGGGCTGAGCTTGCTTTTTCCCTAGGCCTGTTCAGACCCATACTGTTTTACTTGGAATACTTGATGCCAGGTTTGGCATCAAATTTGAAGCCAATGACACTAATGACTAAGTTCTCAAAGATAGAGCGGAAATTGCCAGGGGTTCTCCTTCTAAGATTTTGGGCTAAGGCAAAATAAAGTGTCCTAAGAGAATGCAGGAACCTGGAAGTGCAAACCCTTATAGAGGGGCAAATCAAAGCCCTATCAAAATAGGGGAACTCATATGTGTGGTTGGAAGGGTATGCATAAATAAGGATCTCTTGGCAATGTTTCTCCAATCCTGGGAACAAGCGATGTGAGATGCTGTGCTAATGGAGAAGGAAACGTGGATGTGCAGATGGCCGCACCTTGATCATCTGCTCACTACTGGGATAAGACTATGCTTAGGGGCGACTTACTCTATAGGGGATGAAATAGACCTGTGATCCCATGCGATTCTAGTTGCTGGAGCAGGCTGGGAATATTCCAGGCATCAACCTTGCTCTGTTGTGAAGTGATGCTAGAGGTCCTTTTGTGGGACAGTACAGCTGTGCTCCTGGGAGAGTGCTGTCCCAAGAGGGCACCACATGGCTCTGAAGTGACCTCGGAGGGTGGGCAGCCCTCCAGCCTGGGTCAGCTGGCATCCTCGCTTGTTCCTGGCTGCACTTTGGGCTTTGTGGAAAGGCTCAGGAGAAATGCTGTTGTCTGAAATCTAGATGTCTGGCAGAAATACAGAGAGGCACTGCCTGACTTGACTCCAATTTTCCTATGCTAGAGGTAAGGGAGATTTGTGAAGTTAATTAGACTCCAGATTTGAACTTTCCTCATGGGTGAAACTGGCATTTTCCTTTCAGCTTATCTCCATATAGAGCTGCTACATGTTGGACTTAAGATGCTCCTGGAATGAGAAACGGAGCGTATAATATAGCTGCTTTCCAGGGACTGCCTTGTCAGAGTCTGTGATTCAGCTCTTTGCCTTATGGATTGAACTTGGAGTATTCATGTACTTTTAAGTTTCTTTTAAAACAGTATGCTGAGATGAAGTCTGTGCTGTTAATTAGAGCTCTGCTGCTGTTCACAGAATGCTGGCTGTGCTGAGCAAAGCTCTTCAAACACAGTTTTCCTGAATTTGAACAGGCAAAGCACTGGTCCCTCTAACTCCCTGAGCAGGCAGGTGAGGTGAGATGAGGAGCTCCTTGTTCCTGGTGGCGTTTCTGTGCTGCTGGGAGACCAGCCATGCAACGAGGCAGATCCAGCACTGCTTGTCTCGTGGGTCTCACAGAAACATGGGGCAGGGAGCAGCTTGCTGCATTGCCAAACGCAGCTCATCGTTACTGTGAGCAACACGTCATAAACTTACTTTTTGCAGAGTGACCAAATACCATTTTAGCAGATGTTCAATGCAAAATTGTCAGAGCTTCTAAGGAAGCTGTGCCACAGCTTTGCTCCTCTGCTCAATGGCAGCTTCCTTCAGACTACCAGCCTCTACTACCTGTAACAGGTTCATAGTTGTATATTTGTATTTTAAACTTTTGTGATCGCTTCTCCCATCCCTTGATTTAGTGTGTCCCTTCCCTTTGTCAGGGAGCATCTCTCCAGCTTCTGCCCCCTTCTGAGCGAGGGACATTCATGCTCTGCCCATCCTTGCCCAGAGGCAGTTGTGTTTCATCTGTTGTTGTGTTTTGTTGTGGGACAGGGATTGCAACTGTCCCTGTTGCATAAGCCTGCATAGTATTGAGGTTGTCCTGCTAAGAGTTTTAGACTCTGATTCTATTTTTCTGTCTAAATGGGGAATGGTCCAGATTTGTGTATGACAGCTGAGATCAAAAACTTGTTGTTTGCTTTTATTTCAACAAAATATGTTTTTTAAAAAAATATCTGAAGAGGTTCCAAAACTTCTCCTGAAACATTTTTCACTTTCTTATATTTCAAAAAAGATTACCAGAAACACAGAGCTGCTTCGGCAGTTGTGGAGATAGAATTTAAAAAACATGAGTTAAAATACAACTGCTCAAGCTGGGGGTGGGGGAGGCTGAAGCATGTTTACTAGAAGCGTACTAGCTGTGTGGCTGGGATAGCTTTTAGGTTGGGGAAATATTACAAATCTATCCACTTTACATACGGACAAGTGGTGATATATCCCAGTGCTGTGTATCATGTGTACACCCCGAGTATAGAAATGCCTTGTTCTCGGGAAGCTTCCATCTCTGGAGTGGAAGGCAGCAGCTATTTTTAGTCGTGTGCTGCAGCATTACACGGGAGAGCACCGGATGATGCTGTTTCCCCAGCTCACTTCATGGATGACTTTTCTAATTTACTAAGGAAGGATTGATGACAAACTGGTACAACCAGATAAACGTGGACACAGCTTCATGCGTTTTTGAAAGCAGTCGGCAAGGCTGTGCTGGGGAACAGGCTAAAACAGAACAACAAAAGTTATTGCATTGGAGAAGCGCTCTTTAAGCTAAGCCCTGGAAGTGTAAGCACTTGAAATATCAGCTTCAGAAATAAGCATTACAGTGCGGAGTCTGGGCTGTTTCTGTCTGGTGCCCAGAACAGTGGGCACTGAGAGATAAGAAGCTGGTTGGTCTGTGTCAGGGTGGAAGATGTCCCCTGTGTAAAGGGACAGCAGGACACTTGCGTCTTGAACTCCTGTTTGAACCCCATTCCTGAAGATTTAACTGATTCTTAGACTAGGTACTGCCCTCTACGTACATGTGAGGTGTATTCTGCATTCCTAAGAGGTAACAACAATCCCATGCTTTTCTGATACGTGTGGTCAATCGGAGATGAAATCCTAACATGAAACCTTTAAAATAAAAGTTTGCAGTGGGCTTGTGGAGCCTTTGGTAAGCCTTGCCATGTTGCTGGAGTTTCTAAGTCAACATTTTGCTTGGGCGATGATACTGGGACCATCACGTTTACTCTTCTGTTGACAGCTGCTCTGCTGATTTCCCTCTGCAAACGACTCTGGATTTTGCAAGTGTAACTGGTGAAGAGCCATGTGAGTGCGACAGAACAGTCTGTTACTGCAGTAAATGGAAAAAGCAAAGCGCAAACACAGTTGAAATTCCTCCTCTTGTATTCTGATTGCTTGCTTTTAAAACTGGTGCAGATGATGTTTGGTGGAGTTATCTTATGTGTTTTCCTAGCGTGCAGTTGCGTATATTTTTCCCCACTCCAGACTAGCTTTATTATTACATAAAAAGTTATGTGCCCGAGAGCCTGCTGTTGCTGAGGGTGATAACGTGTGGATTTCAGTGAGTTAATTACTAAAGGACATGATTTCAGCAGTTACCAGAGAATAGGTACATAACATGTAAAACTGTAGAACTGTCTAAATTTGGCAAGAGCATCCAGGATCTGCGTTTTCCTGATTAACAGAAGTGCTAGAGCTATTGTAAAAGCAAAGCATAATTGTAGGTTACTCTGTTTAGATGGCTTTCTTCAAGAAAACTGAAATATACACACAAAAACATGTTTAAAAATTAGGGTTTTCAGCACAGTTCGAAGACTTAGGAATATCCAGCCTTTATGACTTTTATAAAGCCTTGCAGGAATGTTTTAGTAGTTTGTCCGGGTGCATTTATAACAATGCATGGTGGTGATATTGGGAGGGGAAACAATATTTCGTTGTGCTTTTGGGAGCAGGGACCTTCAGTTGTAATCACAATATAAATATGAAAAACACATTGATGAAATCATTCAGTCACATTATGAGCTCTGGAACTTGCATTGCTGTAAAGGAAGACTGCAAATAGTTTTCAGTCCATTTGGGACTGTGATTTGGTTTGCATACCTGTCACCGTAGATCTTTAATGCTGTATATGGTTTAACATATGACCAGCATAATGGTACTAGTAATGTTTCTCTTTAGAGTAAATTAAGCAAATGTTCAGCCTTTAAATATCCATGATAATTTCTCCTGTTGTTTACAAGAGACTCCCATTGTGGCCATTAAAGAAGAACATATGGCTTATTGATGTAATGTCAGCTTTTCAAAGTGTTTCACACTGTGCCTATTCTAGAGCTGATGGGTATCTGACATGCACTCTGGAGCGCTGAGAAAGAAAAATATCTTTAGATGTCAAAAACAGTTCCCAGGTGAGCACCTCACAGCCAGAAGGAGTAAAAAGTGCCCTCTGGCCTTCAACCATCAATTACCTCCTGTGCCCCGTGCTCTTCTTCTAAGATATATTGACTTATATTTAGCTTCCTCTAAAAGGAATTTCAAGCTTTTAATGCGGTTTGTTGTTTTATGCAAACCTTTACAACGCACTTTGTCATTAGTTAGAGGGTATCTGTGCTGGGTGGTGAAAGAGTGAGCACTCTCTGTCCTTCCTAAAGTTTATAACAGCCTTTAAAATAATAGTGCTAGAATAAATTTCAAAGTGTGACCCTAGTAGTTTTTTCTAAGAGATCTGGCAGGTTTTGCTGTGATCTTTTACAGCGTTATGTTCTTGCATACAACCAATGTCTTGTCATAAGCTGCCTGTGAAGACTACATAGAGGAACAGTATTTTGCCGCTCCTGTTATAGGAGTAGTAACCTCTGTCTGAAAGCAAGGTGGAGAAGGAAGGGTGACAATTTGGATTTACTATGACTAAATTCAGCAGTGCCTGTTTTGAGAGTTCGAAGCTTCTTGTTGGGTCATTCCGGATGCTGATGAATTTCTTGTTTTGTTTCTGTAATAGTCACCACGTCCAAATTCTCAGCATAATTCTACTTTTGGATACCTAAAGGCAGAGTCTTGCTTCTGAAGCCTGGGAGGTTGTTGCAGTCTGGCTGGTCTGAGACTGGAGTCTATACTGGCATGCATGATGGAAAGCATCCCGGAGCTTTAATTATTGACCTGTAAAGATCATCTTTGCTTCTTGTTACCCACCCTAATTAAAAAAAAAATAAATATAAAAATGCAAGAGGTTGGGAAGGTCATGCTGTATTTTATTTACGTGGGCTTTCTGATGTGAAAGCTGTTGTTTCTTGTGATGAAGGACCCTTGTTGTGTAGCTGGTTCAAACACTTAAAACTAGATTCACCTGCCAAGGTGCAAGCATTCTGGCAAAGGCGATACAAGCTAGATGAACTGGCAGCTTCAACTCCAGCTTAACCACAGAACTGAAATCAAGTCAGCAGGTGTCAACCACCTGTTAGTCACAGGGCACAAGACATGGCCTGGTCTTGGCACAAGGGCTGCTGTTTGTGTCACAGGGGCCCCGTCGTGTATGGTGCTTGGCAGCCCAGTGGTGTGGGTGGCCTTTTGGACATAATGTTCAATAAAATTAGCCCTAAGACAGGATTCAGATGATTCACTGAAGGCAAATTTTTTTGTTTGGTTTGGTTTTTTTTTTTTTTTTTGGATTGGGAAATCAAACCAGGTTGGCCTTATGAATCTCTGTCCTGCTTTGCAAACGGTCAGGTCAACACATGGGACTTAAAAAGGCATAAAAGTACTGGACTGCTGGCAGGGACCTGGCAGTGGTCTGCACCAAGCAGAAACAGTGTTTTCCAGAAGCACTGGTTCTTTCATGACCCAATCAAACTTTCTTTGTTGTAGAGTGCCTGCAGTATGGCTTTCCTGGGGCAAGTCCTTTAAAATTGGCGGACTCAGCTGGGCGTAACAAACTTTTGTCTGCATTCCTGTTCCCTGACCCAAGCCTGCTCTGCAATGACCATATCTTGGGCTAGGAGAAGAGTTTGGCTTGTCCTGTCTTCAATACATTCATCCATGGAAGACCCTTATAGGTAGGGAACTGCTGAATCTCCAGCACAGGGTTGGGTAACTAATCACATAGGAAAACTGTGACAGAAGTAGGACTCAAACGCGCTTTTCGTAAGGCCAAAGACAAGCGTCTAGGCATAGAATCATAGAATGGTTTGGGTGGGAAGGGACCATAAAGATCGTGTAGTTCCAACCCCGCTGCCATGGGCAGGGACACCTCCCACTAGACCAGGCTGCTCAAAGCCGCATCCAGCCTGGCCTTGAACACCTCCAGGGATGGGGCATCCACAGCTTCCCTGGGCAACCTGTTCCAGTGCCTCACCACCCTCACAGTAAAGAATTTCTTCCTAACATCTAATCTAAATCTCCCCTCTTTCAGTTTAAAACCATTACCCCTCGTCCTGTCATTACACTCCCCGATAGAGATTCCCTCCCCATCCTTCCTGTAAGCCCCCTTTAGGCATGGAGGTAGCCGCCTTCTCTTTGCCAGTCCTTGCCAGTCTTGCCAAAACTTCCAGTGGCAGCTGTGAGGGGAAAATGCTCACTTCTGGAAAGCCCTGCTTACAGCCCCTCTGAACATTAGTTCAAAGTGCGTTTTCATGCTTAGCGTGTTTCACTGCTGCCTCTTCAGTGATCATGTTAATATTATCACCTCTCATCAAACATTAATCTGTACATCATTTGCCAATTGAAGCATGAGTAGGTTGCGCAGACTTATTCAGCAAGCAACAATTGCTGCCTAGGCTCTGTGGTCTAGCTGTTAACAGCTGGCTGTTTGGGTTGTGTTTTTGTTAAGTGGAGAGCCTATTTATAGGCGGCAGAACACATGCACCTCCTTGTCTGTGCTACTGCAGATCCTGGTTAATCTCTTCTTGTACAAAAGCCTAGCCTACCAGCTAGCATACTGTGTATTAAAATTAGCGTGGGAGAGTCTTGGAGCATCGTGGGTTTTTTTTTTTCCCCTTTCCATCACTATCTTGGAGCTTTGGAGCAGACTGATAGCATAGTGACAGTCTGCTTGCCTAAAAACTGGGGGCAAATGTTTCCCTCACCACTGGTCTCTTCTAGGATACAGAGGAAGTGATTTGTGGTGGTACTGTCTGACACGAAATGTCATTAACGAGCATTCTTGTGGCAAGGGATCTGATTTTAAACAAGGTATTTAATGTGTGTGCGCATTGCACCCCAGTCTTTACCCAGAGGAGGGCAGAGTTAGATTTTTTTTTTTTTTTTTTGTTTGCTGCTTGAAAATTAGATGGCAGGCAAAGTATCTGTGGATGATAGGAGGCTGGGAGCTTGAGGGCTGGGGGAGAAAAGGGTGTTGGCTAACACCCAGCAGAGGAAAACCTATCTCTATCTGCACACTTGACACCACCGGTGACAGTATGGGGAGTATGGCCTAATGCCTCTAAACACCCAAGGAGGTTTTTTTTTCTAGGGCACTCTGCTATTTAGAGGCGCCGCTTGTTTGAGTCACTCTTGACATTGTTCATGCTTAAAATGAAAATGCTTTGATTCTAGCATAGCACACAATGAAGTGCTTAATTACAAAATTGAAAACAAAGTTAAAGAGCAAAAGGAGAACAGCACAATTTCAGATTACGTTAAATAGCAGGGTTTTTTTTCTTAGTTGCTTTCGTGTCCCTACTATTTTAGGGATTATGAGGGGTTATGGAGGAGAGTAGGAAACCAGATTTTTTTTCTCCCTCCACTTGCTTCTTGCAGGGTTCACACACCTCTCAGCTGCTTTTCTCTCCTTTTGTTCAAGAAGGAATTCCCCGATCTCATACGTCTTTCTTCACTGCTCTCTTCCCAACTCACGCTGTTGTTTCACACGTAAGAAGTGATATCTCCCATTGCTCCTGGCCCTGGAAGCTTCTCTGCTTTTATAGTCCTGCTGTGTTCCTTATTCATCACTTTCTACGCTGCTGGTCACAACATTTTCAGGGACTAGTGCAGCATTTTAGGAATCCCGGGCCAAAGGAAACATTTGGTGATGATAAATCTTACTGAATGCCAAGGCGCTGGTGCCTGTAAATCTGTTTCTAGGCTGTAAGGGTTGTCCTCTGATGCACGGCCTCCAGCTGTGTCAAGCATGGTTTCTCTCCCACCTGTGCACAAGAGTTTTCTACCTGAGAAATGGAGTGTGGGTGTATCGGGAGGGTTGGAATATGTCTGGATCTTAACCTATCATGACTAGTGTCCATGCACAAACCCGACAGCTGAGCATCACTCCAGGCCACACTACGGATGTAGCCATGGGGTTGTAGCTGAAGAAATTGTAATACAGGCTGGATGTTTGCCATTTAGAGAGCTTTTACTATGTCTTCTGTCAGTTTTGCAGATTCTTTCTATTACTTGATCAGCACTTACTAAATAGGGAGTGCTGTGTTTAGTTGCATTGCCCTATATTGGCAAATCCTCAGGGACTAGGTTCTGAATGGAGAAACTGGGGAGACTGAATATATTCCTTGGTGCAGCCTTGAAGTCTCTGCCAGTGCTGGAGGCAGGTTCTGAGGGATCTTTCTTTCATCCAAGTGACAGAGTTTGTGATTTGTGGTCCTGAAATAGCAGGTTTTATCTCTTGTGCCTTCATCTCTAAATGAATGAAAGAGATTCCTGGAGTGGGAGAGAGCTGCTTTTGCTTGTGAACAAGGTACAAATTAGCCGGGTAATTAGTAAATGTGCAAGCGTAGTTTGCTTTCCCAATTCAAAATGACTTAATCCTCAAACAGTTAAGATGACCAACCAAACAAAAAAAGCTGGCAGTTGTTCACTGTGTGCTTTAGAAAATGTGACTCGTTACTTCATGGGTTGTCAGGGGAATTTCCAGGGCCTTCTTCTGATCTCCTGGCTGAGCTGTGTGGGGCGCATATGGGCATGAAGTCTCTGCTCTGGGGTGTTGTCCAGGAACTTCCTTTGGGAAGAGTGGCTGTCTTTCCCCACAAGAAGACTCTAGCTCTGTCTACATCAGCAATGCATTCAGTTCCTGAACAGAATTTGCATTTTGGTATCATTCTGCTGAACAGGTGGGAGCTGAGATGTAACAGATGTGCACTTTTTAAAGGAACTTTTCAAGGAAGACGCGTTTTCAAACTGTTGGCCAAATCTTACATAAATCAGTGTTTGGGATACCGCTGAGTAACGTGCCCTAAAAGAGGGAAGGAGAACGATGTTCTGTCTGGCTGTCCCCTTTGTGAAAAGAGTGCTGGAAGCTGCTCAGACAGAAAGCACAGGGGTGCTTCGGGAATACCCAGAGAGGGAACAACGCTCTGATAATAGGGCAAGGGAAAGCAGTGGACTTGCAGAGACCAGTGTCCAGAGAAATCCAGTTATCCAGCCTTCAAGGCACTGTCTACTATGAACAGCACCTGAAGATGGAAACAAATTGTTACAGGAGTAGAATCGCTTTTTTGTTTGAAGTGTTGTCGTTTCTGAGACTTGCCTCACACAAATATCTCGTAATTCAAGAAAAACAGTGACGGTTCACATTGTTGGACATTCACGGGTATGTTTTTATTTTAATTCCATCACAGCAGTTATTCTATGCGTCTGGGGAAAAAAAAAAACCAGCACAGGACAGCTGCTGTTCTGTATTGTGCAGAATGTGTAACAACCTGGTTTGTCTGTCCCTTCCTTGTCACACGAGTCCCTGCAATAGAGAGTTTGGAAATACCTTCCATATGCGCCTGTGGAGCAGGAGAACGAAGAAGTTCTGCGGGGCACTGGGGTGAGCGCAGGTACAGACTGGACTCCAGATAGGATAATGAGAGTGTGCACTTCAGTTCTTATAACCGTTTTTCACAGCTTGGTCCTTTAGTGAACGTGGACAGCCTAAGAGATGTGCATAAACTTTAAATTAATTGTTTCAATCAGTTATCTGTTTATACCTCTCCTAAAGCAGTATGTGCTTTGGTAAGTACTATATACATCTGTCTGCATTTCATATTCAGACATACAGCCATAAATATTGATACACAAATTCAAACATAAATGAGTAGCATCCATGACATCCCAGGGATTCACTTACAGAATCATAGTACAACATGCCCTGAGCATCACCTGTGAAGATGGCATTAATGTACCTGGCGTATATTCTGTACCGACTGGCAATCTACTGCCAGCAAAGCATGCAAACAGACAGGTTCTGCTGCTTTCTGCAGGGCACTATGGCAGCATGATACAGATAATGGGAAAGAGCTGAGCAGATACTGAACATCTCTCTGTAAAGCCTCCCTGTTCTGTTACAAGAGCACCTCGTGTAAATAAATCAAAGGGATGCAGCTAAATCAAGCCAGTCACAAAAAAAAAAAAAAGTCTGAAGACTGACTCTGGCTGCCTGCTCGGTTGTGCTAGGTTTTTTTCCAGGCTATGAAGCGTATACTTGTGTCTGGGAAAGTATTTAACTTGTGGTCCATGGACTTCTGAAGGCTTGGGATGATTCCTGAAGGATCTGCAAAACGTAAATAAGAGAAGTGAGACTCTTTATCATGGGGCTTAAATCTAGTGTGCAGGAGTCAGCACCTCTGTTAAAAAATGCTGAGGTCTATAAATTGTAAAAAGCCGACAGCTATGTGGCTGGAGTTTTCTTATTTATTGAAAACTTGAAGGAATGCTGTAGGCTTTCTGGCACTCAATGCCAAGACAGTTCTGCCTTCTCTACGTCAAACTGACATCGGTAGGACTTGACTTTGGTTAGTAAAAGGAGATCTGTTGGCAATTCATGTGTTATTTGGTTTTCCCCTCAAAGTGCTGATAAGTTCCTCCTGCCTGGGTGTTGATCAAGCTGCCATCATTCAGTTTCATGTATTGTGCCATTGTATTTTTTTTTTAAACTTCCTACATCTGAGCAGGCTGCAAGTCTATTTTTTTTTTTCCTGGATGGGTAGTCCCTTAGGCTTTTTAGGCTCCCAGTAGAAGTGCTGAACTAGTGAGGATCTCCCAGTTGCTTAAGTGCAAGTTCCCTCAGAGCTACAAGGAGGTGAGCACTCTATATTTACAGTTCTTCATAGACAAATGGTAGTGAAGATAAGTAAACCCATAGGCTCTGTTGAGAGTTTTCAGAACCAGTCTCTTGGAAGCATAAGAAATAGGATGAGGGAGTTGGGGTTATTCAGCCTGGAGAAGAGAAGACTCTGGGGAGACCTTATTGTGGCCTTTCAGTACTTAAAGGGGGCCTACAGGAATGACAGGGACAAACTTCTTAGCAGGACCTGGACCTGCAGTGACAGCACAAGGGGTAATGGTTTTAAACTAAAAGAGGGTAGATTTAGACTAAACAGAAGGAAGAAATTTTTTACAATGAGGGTGGTGAAACACTGGCATAGGTTGCCCTGAGAGGTGGTAGATACCCCATCACTGGAAGGATTCAAGGTCAGGTTGGATAGGGCTCTGAGCAACCTGATCTAGTTGACGATGTTCCTGCCCACGGCAGGAGGGTTGGACTAACTAACCCAAACTATTCTATGAAATACACAGATCCAAGATATATGATACAACATCTGGATATTTTTCCTCATCTTGGCTTTCTTGCCACTTTTGTGTGCTCTTTAGAGTTAGAGACTGTGAGTGAACTCCAAAATGAAAGGCTTATCTACTTGGTCAGATTGGTTTGTTGGTAAAGAACCTTCGGTTGGCCCTGTGCTTAGGGAGGACCCCTTTATTATGGTGGGCATGAAGGCAGCACTTGGCAGAAAGCATGCAAAGTAAATCAGAGTTGGTAAATAACAGGGTACAGGTATTCTTAAATAGGTTAAATCAAGCTGATTTTCAAGTTGTATGTAGGCAGATTCTCAAACATATGTCCTTTAGGAAGACCTTGAAAATGGGAGATGAGGTGGGTTTGTTGCACAGCGTTTGTAAGAAGTGAACTTTGCAAAATGGGGGTCGCAGCTGCAGTACTGAAAGCATGAAATTCAGAACGAAATCTCCTACCTTGCAGGTCTAAGAAGGCTCCCTGGTTCTCTTGTGATCCTCCTGGGGGGAAACAGGAGCCCCCTGTACTCCTTTAGAATGGGTTACATAGGGGTTGTGTAGGCAGCTTAGCTTGATATGGTCATGACGTGTGTCCTGGTTTGAGGTAAAACAGAACTAACTTTCTGTTTAGTAATTTTATTTCTTAGCTAGGCCTCTTCTAACTCTCTGAAATTAACAGCATGTTGTGTCTAAAATGGTTCATTCAGAGTGATAAGATAGTTGGTGCCAAGGAGTGGTATGCAGAGAGGCTCTTGCTTATACTTATTGCTATAACAACCAAGGTCAGCTAATTTCATTATTTGCTCCGTTGGAGGGTCGGAAGCGGAAAAGTGTAGAGGTGTCACACCTGTAGGGAGGAGTGGACAGGACAGGTGACCCAAAACTGACCAACAGGGGTATTCATCCCATCTGCCCCATGCTCAGTATAAAAGCTGAGGGATCAAAGGGTCAGCGCTCTTCCTTCAATGGCCAACGTCCAAGGAGGACCCTGTCTGTTCATCTGTCTTTGATCCCCATCGGTGTGTTCCTGACTCTAACTCTGGAACCCGGTTCCCACCCGTTTCCAGCCTGGGACTTCCCCAGTGCCTGCCGGTGACATCATCCTGGGAACTTAATATGGTTTCGTATATACTGTATCTATTTCATTATTTTCCTTTTTATCTTATTATTAATATTTCAATAAAGTAGTTTAGTTTCTTCTAAACTCATAAATCTCTTTATCTCTCTTCCTCCTCTCCGTGCACAAGAGGTTGGGGGGAGCATCTGTCACTGGCCATTGGCCAGTTTGACCAAAACCACGACAATGTGAAAAAAAGGACTGTTTTAAACAGAAAAATTAAACTGGAAACACGGGCTGTTTCAAAGAACCTGTCTCTTTCCTGAACTAAATAAATACTGTCAGATATTCTTGAATCTTACACCTATGGGAGTGAGGATGGTGAGGAAGGACTTGGCTTGGTTAGACAAAGATGCTGCCAGAGCAGGAAGCTGTAACTATTCCATGCTTGCAGTTCCCTCTGCCAGTTGGAATGGACTTGCGTGTGTTTCTTTCTCTCCACCTAGGGCTGGTAACAAGTAACTTTTTCCTCAGTTAAGTGACCCCCTGTGGGTTGGAATTTGGAAATCAAGACATTTTTGTATTGTTTTACTCTGCTGTCCTTGAATCTCTTCTAGGAAGTTGGTATCGCTGAACCATCTCTAGAGTAATCAGAGGACAAACATTCGGTGAGGTTTGTGCTTGTTTAAACAGCTAAATTAAATTGCAGGGAAGCTATACTCTCTTGCATAATGGGATGATGATCATGTTCAAATTTTATTGGTAGACTCATGCCTCCAGCCCCATGGGAGTCATTAGCAGAAAATAACTAGCTGCAAGATCACAGTCCGGCATGCAATGTGACCTGAGGGGGGAGGAACACCTTCAGCACCAAGATGACCAAACCTCCTCCCCTCCCTCATGCCAGGCAGGCAGTTCAAGACCTCAGGCTTCAATGAAGAAGCCGCGTAGGGATAGGTCTTGCTGAGGAGAAAACACAAGGGGAAACATTTGTGGGAATGTTTCCAGAGCAGAAGCGAGGACCTGATGGCTTTCAAATGCGTGTAAATTTTAAATGAAAATGAGAAAACGGCCCAAGCTGAGTTTCAATTATCAGAAAATATAAATTAAAAATAGAGTTGAAACTTAAGGTTGAAATGTTCATTTTGACTACCTGGTGTTAACTTTAAGATACTGAGTTTTCCTAGTGGTTTGATATTGTCAAAATCACTTTACAGCAACAGGTCCCAGCAGATTACAATAATATCTTTGTAATGTTTAGTCTGTTAAAGCTTTACGGCAGCAGGATATGGTTTGAAAACCGTTCTTTCAGGAGTCTGGGAGTGGGGAGGAGGAACTGGGCTGCTGGTTCCTAATGGGAAAGGGCAGGTAGGTAACCTCATAGCTGCAGCGGGCTGGCCGGGGAGGGGAGCTGTGGTGTGCCTTAGTGTTAGGTGCTTGGCGAGGCTTTGACTTGGAGTTGAAGCAGAAGTGCAGGACAGCAAAGTCCCTGCTGGTGCTACACCTGCAACTTCAAAAAAAAAATATTAATCCCTTCCTGGTTGTGTGAGTTGAAGCCATCCCAGGCTTGCCCCTCCCTGTGTTCCTCCGCAGCATCTTTCCCTGATAATCCCTTCTGTGCTCCTCTGCACTCGCTGCCTGTTCTGCTTCATAGAATTATAGAATGGTTCGGGTTGGAAGGCACCTTGAAGATCATGTAGTTCCAACCCCCTGCCATGGGCAGGGACACCTCCCACTAGACCAGGCTGCTCAAAGCCCCATCCAGCCTGGCCTTGAACACCTCCAGGGATGGGGCATCCACAGCTTCCCTGGGCAACCTGTTCCAGTGTCTCACCGCCCTCACAGTGAAGAATTTCTTCCTGATATCTAATCTAAATCTCCCTTCTTTCAGTTTAAAACCGTTACCCCTCATCCTACCGCTACGCTCCCTCATAAAGAGCCCCCCCCATCTCTCCTGCAGGCTTCACTTCCCTCCAGCCCCTGCCTGGCCTCCCTCGCCCCTCTTCGCTCTCTCAGGGGTTGGACTCGGGGAAGAGCCAGCTCGGAGAGGGCTTCCCCTTCCCCTCCGCCGTGCTTTTGGGCGGGGGTTAACTGAATCGTCTGCTCCTTGACCGCCGCTTCCTCCCCACGGGTGGCTCTGCGGCCTGACCGCTCGCTGCCCGCCCGCCCGTGTGCTGGGTGCTCTCTCTTGTGCTGGGATTCCGTTCCGTCTTTCGCCCCCCCGCCTCCTTTCGCTAGTTCAGCCCCGCGTTCGCTCTTTAATCCCTCAGTGGAGGCGAAGCTGTGCCTCCGGCCGAGGGGCTGCTCGCCCCCGCGGCCGCCAGGGGGCGCCCCGCTCCCGCGGCCTCCCCGCGCCGCGGGCGGGGGGGTGTTCGGGGCGCCGTGCGGGCACCTCCGCTGAGTTCGTGGGGCTTCGCTTTAGGCTTCCACCCCCAGAAATGACATATCGCGGGGCGTAATGTCCTGCGATTAATTCCAGCTAAAGGTAAATTCTCTCTCTCTTTTATCTCTTCTTTTTTTTTTTTTTAATTTTTGTAATTTTAAAAATATTTTTTTACTTTTTTTTTTTTTTTTTTAATGCACTTGACTTGGTAGCTTGGTGCAGCACCCAGGGCAGCATAGCTGATCCGCTGTTCGCCTTGTCACAGCCCATCTCCCTGCGCACCGGTGCAAGGGCTCGGTGGCCCTGAGCTCTGCCTGGCGCCGAGCTGGCCCCACTCCTCACATTCCTGGCATCAATGCCCACGGAAGAGGCAACTGGTGGCCGGCACAGCTAGGGTCATACCTAGAGGCAACAATGTGTCACTTGGACCACCGAGTATGACAAAGGGGGGGAGAAGACTGCATTCAGTAACACAACTTTTTGCGTGAAATGGGTTTGTTTCATACTGATGCTGGGGCACTGAGAGCACTACCTGCTAATGTAGCTGAAACGCTCAGGAGGCCAGCTCTCTAAATTGGAGGAATAAGGACCTGGATGATAACTGCCACGTTGACATCTATCCAAGTTATGAAGCACTGCTGAAACACAAGACCGGAGTGCCCTTCAGGAAGTCATCTTGTACGTCACCAGCTTTTAGGCAGGATCTGTACTTAAACTCTCCCAACAGATGAATTTCTAACGTAAAACCCTCCAGTGAGAAAGATACCGTGACCCCCTGAGTAGCTGAGTCTACTGTTTGTTTATACCTACAGTTAGTAAGGTTTTTCCCCCTAATATTTAACTAAATTCTCTTTACTGAAAATTACGTTCAAGGTAGTACGTGAACAAAGGGTCGTGTAAAGTCTTTCCTTGTTTAATAAAAACGGCCTTCACATCTTGGAACCCTATTATCATCTCTCATCACTTCTCTGTTTCTCTGACTAAACAATTGTTTTAACCTTTCCTTTTCATTAATGTTTTCCAAACCCTTTCAGTCGTACTGTCCCTTTCTGTATTCTCTCTAATTTATCTACGTGTTTCTTAGTTTGCTGCACCAAAGTGGATGCAAGTAGCACATGGTTCCCAGAGTGACATGTAGTGATTATATCTACTCTGAATGCCTGCAGCACGCACTTATGAAATCATTGGGAGCATTTCTACATTTATTATGGTGTAGGGTTTTTTTTCAGGCTGGCATCCTTACAGCAACATTTTATATTGGAGGAAAAAATAGCTGAGCTTTTATCCCTAGATAAAACCTCTTCCTCAATCACCTTATTTCAAGTAACTACCTAATAAAATTAAAGTGAATCTATATCCCTCATGTGCCATAAAGTGTTGCTTTGGGCTTGAACAAGGCTATCTCTGTTCAATTAGTCTCTAGCATGTTGAAAAGGAAATCATGAATATTTATTTTTTTTTCTTCTGCATGGATATAAGTTTCAACAAGACTTCTTATAGCAAAGGTTACAACAACATATGCTCTTTATGTGCCGCTTTCTTTGGAATTTGCTTCTCTCGTAAGCAATATGAGCCCCAGGTCTCAGGGGGTACGTATGTGTGCTCCAGGCTGTTCTAGTCCCCCGCTGTCCAGGCTGAGCATTCAAATGCTGCTTACAGAGCCTTCCGTCAATACGATTGATTGTGGGTCTCTCGTGAAACAGAAGCATCCATACGCTGTGAGGGGGGAGTGAGTTCCCTCGCTCAGGGTCAGCAGATGTCAAGTTGGCACGTCTCTCTTGAAGGCCTACCTTGCCTTGCATAGGGGCAGCGGTGGGGACATTAATTGGGCTGTAATTGGATTTTTAGGGTGTTCTGACGAGTCGCTCCTGCTCTTCTTGGATGGCACAACCAGTCTGTGTAAATCTGTTACGCGCCAATGGTGAGAAGGGCAGGCTGACAGCGACGAATGATAATCTGTCACTTCTCAATTCCTCCTGCTCCTGGCTGCCCTGCAGTGCTCGCTCTCTGTGGGAAGGAGGACCTCGTTTGCTAGCTGCTCCCGTCAGCTCAGGCAGAACGCCTCCATCCCTGGGGAACTCTTAAGGGTGTGCTGTATGGAAGGACGTTGGCAGTAGACTGCTGCTGAAGTCAGAAGAGGTGGGAAAACAGCAAGCAGCCAATCCTACAACTCCCAGGCTGACTTTAATGTTTCATGGGACAGTTGAAAATATGCCTTCTGGTCTGTGCCTTTAATGTAAAACTGGTGGGTTTTTTTCCCCTGTGAGAGCGTTGCAGAAAACGCAATACAAAGCAACATGCACTACTTACCCTTGTGTTGTCTCCGCGTGCACGTGAGAGATTGCACAGGAACATGTGTGTATAACATAATTGTGCTTCAGCTATGGGTCCTCAGCTGGCATTTTATGCTGCTTTGTCCACCTCTGCCAGCACTCTGCTGGTCTGCAGAGCAGGACTGCAGAACGGCAGCCGCGGGCCTGAGCTAGGTCTTATACCAGAGGGCACAGACAGTGTCTCTTATATCCCTTTACTCAGAAGACCAGTGATCCTCTTTGTACTGCTAGCTGTTCATATACACAATTAAGATACTCTTTCTCTGAAGTAGATTTGATATATTTATATACATCTTTCTGGGAATCTTGTTTATCTTGTCCTCTTGCCGCATGCTAAGCCCTGTGTTGACGTTTGTAGCGCCCCAGCCATTTGGATGATGATTTCTTTTTCCTGTTGGCATATTGTTGTGTAACCCACCAGGCACAACACTTCAGCTTTAATTTTATCTGCAGCTTAAAAATCTTCTGTGTCTGTGTTGACGTTTAGAGTAGCATCACATCTGCCTGTTACATTCTGCCTGTTACAGCGTAACCACTTTTACCTGGTGCTTTATTCTGAGTTTTAGTAATTTATTTTGGCAAATGCAGATGCTGCAATAGGGAAGTGGCTTGTTATTACCCTTGGATTTTATTCAGACACTGCAACTGGAGTTGTTTTGTGCTTAATCTCGAGGAAAAAGGCTGGAACTTGACCTGTAAAGGCACAGCTTCCGAGCAACACTGCTGTGCAGGGGAAGAGTGGGGAGGAAACGACCAAAAAAAAACCCCAACCGCCCCTAAAAGGTGCTTGGTAGTTGCCAAATAGAACTATTTCCTCATAATATCAGACTCACTTTTTACCTGATCATGTTCCTCAACCACAAGGTCTTAGGGGGGGATCAGAAGTGGGATATGAAAGATGCAAATTTGTGTGTGTGTAGGTATGTGTGTATATATATATATATATAAGCGTGTGTACATATAAATCTGTTGTCATAATACAAAGAAGAGGGTGCTTTCTTTTCCCCCCCCCATTATTCTTTGAGGTTTCTTTCATCCTCTGCAACCTCATAGAGGGATGGACACACATAACACACCTGTCCGGTGGGGATGGTACTCCTCCATCTCCGGTACTGAGCTTCGGCAACCCTGAGTGTTGGTAACAGGACGTGGGCAGCCCTGCTGCCCCCAGGTTATGGACGTGAAGCAGATCTATGTAGTAGAGCTGTAGAAGAGCAGGGAGCAGTCTCAAATATCAAACTACTGTTCTAGCCACTTACGGGCCTTAACTTGTGCGTTCACAACCTGTGAATGTTTTTGTTATGAGAAAGGGAGCATTCACCTCGGAAAAGAGCAAAAAGTGAGGCTGGAGGGTGGGTGGGATGCTTGGTGGGGGCGTTTTTTAACGCTGCTTAGTTTGGCTTTTTTTTTCGTCTCAATGTATTACTCCTCTGAAAACTCTGCCAGTATTCTGGCTCTGGTCTTGATGTGGACCTCATGGCTTTCACGTTAAATTTATTTTAAACTGCTTTGTTTTCGCATGGTCTTAATACCCAATTCAGATATTACAATAAATTCGACAGAACTCTGAACAATTTCGTAATTTCATAGCTTAAATGCAGTTAGTGTAAACTTGTAGTTTCCAGTTAAAAAAAGATTACTTCTCTGATCCTTTTCTGTTTTCCCCTTCTGAAATAAGAGCAGATTTACTAGTTGCACGTTGTATACTTAACCCTGTTAAACACTGACTTGCTATGTGACTACCTACACAGGGCAGATATAAATATCTCAAGCTGAATGCCTTTCAGCATCATGGTTATGTGGTCCTTTGGTGTTCTGCCCCTAAATGTGAGCCCTACGGGAGTCTCATCATCTGTCAAATTTGTGTCTTTAGCTTTAGGCTTAGCAGGCCTCAGTTCTGCAGCCACTGCAGTTGAATATGCTGGACTGCCTTCTGTAAGCATGAATGTTTTTAGTGATATTTCCAATCAGGGACACTTTAGAATTAAAAATAATAGTAATAATTATCCCTCCTGATGCTTTCTCTTTTTTTCCCCCGCTTTGACAGAATTTTTGTAGAGAAATGTTACCAATTTGTTACCAGTTCCTAAGTATTTTGATGGAAGTTTTAAATACAAAAAATACTTGCCTTAAAAAAAAAAAAAAAAAGGGTTTGCTATGTAATTTTTTTAATACTATCCCTATACAAAACCACAGACACCAGAGAGAGTAGCAGCAGAGATTTCCTACTTAGTTTTGAGCAACAGTGAATAAAAAAAAAATAATTATGTATTTTTCTTCTGAGGTCCTAACTTTCCAGTTTTCCTGCTAACTCTCTAAAGCGTACACTCTAAAACTCAGTTTGTTCAAATTCACAGAAATCTGCAGTCCATGTTGGACATGAGACTTTTTACAGCTATTAAGCCAAGCAATTCTAGAAAATATGGGCTTGAAATTAATATAGCGTGAATAGAGCAACAAAATATCTTTGAATTATTTCTGCGAAAATCCTCAACCTTAATTCACAGCTTCTTGGCGTACATAATTAACGGCTTATAAGACTTTCAAAATAATTGAATGAAATATGTGGCGTGGTTGGGTTGGGTTTTTTCCCCCCCCAACATGCAAAGGTGCAACTTTCCCCTCTGATCTGTCCGAAAGATTGTGTGAACAACATCACAGAATAAAGGCAGTGCCTTATGCAGCCTCATGGTTTGAGATGACAGGGAAAACCAGAAATATAACTTTTGCTTATTTCACCAAAGTAAACATTTGAAGTACAGTGCCGCTTAGTAAATGAGGCTGAAAGATGTCTATTGAAGAGAAATCGTTTGACTGTGTGTCTGTCTCTGTTCATTACCAATTTTGAGATAAAGCTGCTGGGGTTGCTGTGACGATGAATGATCGTGTGCTATAGTCCTATGTGCTCAGCTTATGATTTTTGCACACAAATATGGACAGCGCGTGAAACATATCTGTTGTTATTTGTTTTTTAAAAGGTAATGTCTAATTAGCAGACATAATTACTTTGGTGCTTCTATTGAAAGCAACAGCAAGGCTTCCAATATATTGCTTTTTATTTTTCCCCAGTGCTCATTACAATGTTTCCTGGCATTCATCAACACTTCTAAATTACTAGGAAGAATGTGATTAATCATTCACTTCCTTGTGCTTCCTACCAGACATACCCAGATCATTGCAGGCATGTTGAAGTAAGCCATTTTAAATTTTCAAAACATGCTGCAGCTAGTGGAAATTTGGGGTAAGCACCAGTTTAAACAATCTATCAACAGATTACAGTACAAAAGGTAACTCGCTGTCTGACTTACTGAGGATCTGATGACTAACAGTTGATGAGTTGCCTTTTGAGGAAGGATTTCTCTGTCACTAAATCAATAAAAATCCAGGGAAGGAGTTTATGGAATTCATTTTGAGTCCAGGCCAAATACATCTCAAAGCAACTTGAGAAACCAGAGTTCAAATGTCAGAAGCCCCAAATTCTGAGCCAAGCCTTGAGAGCTGATAGTCCCATGTTTGCATTGGGATTTACAAGGGTTTGCTGGATTAAATCAGAATTCATCTATAGAAAAGTTCTGCTTAGGCCAAAAAGGAACAGTAAACAAAATAGACAAGTCCAAACTACAAAGATTAGAGTTTTCGTCTTTATTCTGCAAATATGGAACATTTGGAAAGCCTTGCGTAAACTGAACTTCTGCCAAGTTTTCTGAAATAGTTACCATCTAATTTGTCTGCATTATATTTACTTGGTAAAAACACATGTTGCTCTGTTTTTGGAAGTGAGAGCTTACGCGTGAACTGCAACCTGTAGGGACGGAAAATGTCTTCTGAAACTGTTTGTCAGCAAAAGTTTAAGTCTGCTCCTGTCCCTATCCACCCATGCTACTTGCATCGCCACTGGAATGAAAGCACCCCCGGCAGTCAAAGAACAGCAGCCAAATGCATTTAATGTGCTGCCCGACAAGGAGGGGAGGGAACAATCTGGCCAAGAACCGAGTGTGAGTTCGTAGCCTGATTTCTTCAGAAAGAATGAAACAATCCTTTTATGTCCTCGTAGGAAAGTAACAGCTTTCTATTCTCTCTCTGCAGCCTCCTTTTCTAGAAACTGTTCTTCAAACGAGCAGAGTGCAGCACCGTGCTTCAGCCTCCAAGATTCACACCTGTAGCTATAGGAATAAGAGTATTTATGAGTTATTGCTTAGATGAACAACAATAATAAAAGCCCACTGGCTTAGAAAAAAAAGCACCTTCAAGTGTTGTCATTTAAACATAATAATCACTGTTGTTAACAGTTATCTCACAAGTCTTAATGTGGTATTAACTACCGTGTTTCAGCCTAGATTCTGGGCTATAAGAAATCCATGTTAAAATGAACATAAACTTGTCTTGGCAAAGGCTCCCAGCTGAACGTAAGCCACAAAGGCTTTCTTTTAAGTTGGATATGAGCCCTCCCTGCTCCCCCCTGCTTCCTTTCCTCTGAAGGAGAGAAAGCAAGTTCTGGAAGCTTGGTTGCTGGTTTGAAACATCAATAATGTGAAGTCTGTTCAGTGTTTCTGTGTTAAACACTATTTTGAGCCGCTACTACTTAAACGAAGGGATCTGTTTGTTGGAGACTTACTGAAGACCTGTTTTCTCAATTAAATATATGAATTGACCTTAGCACATATGGACCAACTGTAGCTTTTTTTTTTGCTTTTTTTTTTCTGACTAGTCCCTTCTTAGTACTTAATTACAGAATGTCATTAGGTCTCAGAAGGGTAAAACCTGCTGTTGTAATGGAAGTAGAACCACCAGATGAGGGAGAGTGTCTGTCCTCGCCTTGCAGCTGACTGACGTGCGAAGTATCGGAGCCTGCTTCGGGCTATGGGGCTTAGACTCAGCTTGTCGAAGGCATTTGGCCAAAGACAGTCTCACACCTGCACTGTGAAGGCCAGCCACGGAGGCTCGCCAGGGGAATAACAGGACATGTATGTTCCTTGTTTAGTCCTGTTATAGCGCAAGTACATTATTTTTCTTAACCTGCACCCTTTAGAGTTAAATCTTGTTCCTTTATATACCTGATAATAAAGGAAGCTAAGTGTTCTAAGTACTACAAGAGTTCTAGAAGTAGATCCAAGTGAATCTCCATACTGGGGAATTCTAAGGAATTGGGTCCCATGGGCTTTTAAAAAGGTAAGGAAAAAAGAAAAAGAAAAAAAAAAAGAATGTAATCGCTATGTTGGTCATGATTCCTGCCCACGGAGGAATGGCTATCATGGGAGGGCTGCCTGTCAGACAGGGTGAACTTGTCATCTGTTTATAGTAGCAAAGGTGAAATAAACCATGGCGAATTCTCTGTTTGGCTCATTGCAGCACTTCAGTCTGGGTTAATTATAGAGTTTGAGGTGAAAAAAAGCCAGGAACGAAAGCCCCTCTCAGAAAACCTAATTCAAAGGAAAGCAGAGTGCGATTCAGTACCTTTTCTTCTGTCTGACACTTCAGCTGCCGAAAGCGCCGCACCCTTATTCACACAGACAGCGCAGTCCCTGGAAGGTCCTGGCGTAAGAACCACGTGAAGCAGCCTATTGTTGCGTGCAGTTCTGCGTTGGGCACGCTTCGGGGTTATAAACATTACCGAGATGTTCCAGCGTTACTTATTTTCAGATCGCTCTGATATTGATGCATTCCCTTGCATGTTCTCTGTTTGTGACCTATTTTTGATGAGTTTCACATCTGCTTTAGCAGCTCTTTGACAACCAGAAAACAGAGCTGTTTACTGAGTTCACAGCTGCTGCTAATATTGATGCAACTAGCCAGAAACAACTGTTTTCTTGGTTAGCTCATCCTGTTGAATGAACCTCTCCACAGGGTTTGTTACAAGTTTGTTTCAACTGGAATGCTATCAAAAGTTCCCACATCTGTGAAATTCTCATGCTTCAGCCTTCCTAGAAACCCAGAAACATATGCAGCCTCACTAATTCCAGTAACTTTCTCATATTTCCCATGGTTTAGCTACATCACAGGTAGTGAAAACACGATAGCCTGTTACGAATGGGACGAGATTCCTACTGTCATTAGTTAATACTGATGCTACTGACAGCTTTGCACTTGAACAGAGTCTTTGAGGAAATGAGTATTCTAGTCCAGTTTCAGGACACCGTTACCTAACATTTCATGTGGTAGTGTTTCAGTATGGTAACTGAATTACCTTATTTTTCACGTTATTATTTTGTATACGGGTGAGGTTTGAACGGGTGGGAATGTAAATTAATCGTGCAATGATATGTGTGTCCGTGCATCACTGCAACTGGTTTGCTCCTGGTGCGTCATTTCTCGGTGAGGCTGCGTTCTTTTAAGGCTGAATTCCTACCTGCGCTGTCATCTGAGTGTTTGTGGGCAGTCTGGTCCTCTTGCGCTTTATTCCTCTATGGATTAGTTACTCCTGGAAAACTTGTTCCTACTGATCAAAGAGATTATTGGACCTTTGTGGTTTAGGTGGAAGAAGTTGCAGCTGCGTGAAGTCTGGACGCAGGTTTGTGGGTTTTTTGTTGGTTTTTTTTTTTTTTTTTTTGGTTTTGCACTTAGGCGTTGATTAATAGCACAATATTGCAGGGAGTCTGTGTGCGCTGCTGGAGGCAAACGGGTCCCAGGCTCTGTGAAGTGATTAGCCTGGAGACACGCTGCTTCAGTTGCAGCTGTATGGGCCTGTGCCTGGAGACTGCCTTTCCTGATTCAAAAAGACTGTTCAGAGGTGTTATTTATCATCTCCCAAGTGCTCACGTTTTTAATAATTGTATTTCCTAAGCCAGGTCTTGAATCTCAAAAAAACCTTGAAGCCTTTCTATGTCCTAATGGGGTAAATGTTACAGGTTAAGTGCGATCTGAATTACAGTTGTGGAAACAAAGGCGTAAAGGGTATGAAAGATTTGCTGGAGTCATTTCAGTACATCAGAGACAAAAAGATTTCTGACTCCCACCTGTGTCCTACTCTTCCAGCAATTTTCACACTTGATTCCATTTGGGAACTTTTGCTGTCATGGTATCTCACAGGTAGCTTTCATTTCTTAATGGTTTTAAAGATTGATATCTCCTCTCCTCCCCCCGCCCCGTTCATTTCCAGTTGTTAATGAAGCATATATTGAATTTTCTTTGGTCCGCTGTGACGCTTGTGATGGTAACTCTGAAGTACTTTCTGATCCCTACCTGCTTATCCTTAGAGAATGATAGAAAATGTGCTGACCAGCCTTTTTTCTCATTTTGTCAGCTACAGCCAACAGGAGATACCAAAATGTTGGTTTGGGCTCGTCTTAGATGGACTAAAATGTTTAATTGCTAATGTGCGTTTCAGTCCAGATGACCAGTGTTGTGTGGCAGCTTAAAAATGTTCATTGTGGTAGATAACTAAACTTGTAATGCCATGTTTGTTTGTACTGTGACGGCAAGGGGAGACGCTAACAAAGTGAGTCCCTGTCGTAGGAAGTGCTGTTCCAATAACCCTATAATCTTACCAGAATGCTCATAACCAATTTTTGGTACCTAAAAGTTATTCTCTGCTGATATTAAAGGAAACCTAGATGCGTAACAGCCCCCTCTGGAACTGTGTTTATTCTACCGGTCTCAAGTACTTATTCTGGGAAGTGAAGTCTTGTTCTTTTGAGATGTCTGGTGCTTTTGATTTGCAGTAAGGGGAGCCAGGATGAGTAGCTGATGCTAAGCTTCTAAATCTGAGATGGCTAAATCTGTCCAATGCAAATCCCACCTGAGTTTAAGGCAAAACGTAATGGTGGTAGAATAAATGGATTGCAAGTGGGCAGAGTGGAGTCGAAAGTGGGCAATGAAGTGCCTTATGTTATCATTACACAAGCCTCAGTGTTGCCTCGCTTTACTGAGAGGTAGGAAGAACTAGAAATTAATCCGGTCAAGACAGCTCTTTGTGGGGGCCATAGTACGACATGAACACAGCTCCCTGACCCATAGATTCCTTGCCAGCGTGTTACTGCTCCTACATCTGCAAGTCTCCTCTAATCTTTCTGCACCAAAACTCGTTTTTTTTTCTTTAGCTTTCTCCCTCTCTGTGAACTCTTTCAGGCTGTGGAGATGGTAGGTGTTCATCAAAGTAGCTCTCTGCCTCCTACCCAGACAAATCTGATAAACTCTTAGCACCCTTCCATATAGACAGGAAAATGTCTTTCATGGTTTCATAGGGCTTTGCCAGTGTTATCATTTTCCAGCTGCAGTAGGGCAGTGTATTGACTGGTGAGCTGAGGCCTGTGGCCTGTAGATGCTCATTAGGTCCCGAGGTTGTTGCTGAAGGGGTCCATGGAACAGTGCAGAAAGAACAAATGCTACAATACGGCAAACATCTTCCTCGGTGGAGAAATTTACCCAGCCGCAGAACAGCTGAGGTGAGAAGAGACCACTGGAAATAGTCCACACCCACTGCTCAGAGTGGGGGCAGCTCTGCCCAGGACCTTGTCCAGCCACGTTATGCGTGTCTGCAAGGATGGAAATTCCATGCCCTCTCTGGGCAACCTGTGTTGGTGGCTGATTGCCCTCATGGTAAAAGTTTTCTCTTAAATGGTCGGTTCCCCGTATTTCAGTTTGTGCCCATTGCAATTGGAGAGGAAGAGGCAGACCTATACGTAGATTTTAGCAAAGTTGTGAGAAAGGAAATAAAGTATTAGATTGCAATAACGCAGGGAATTTAGTAGCAAAAATGCTGAATTTCCATGTCACGGTACAAATCAGCAGATTCTACAGATGGGAAGAGGGGAATCCTTCCAGCCCCAACTGAGATAGATGAGGTAGTTCACGCCTTTCGGAATTGCAATTTAAGGCAGCCTGAAAAATGATGGAGAGTGCGCTATGTCAGCATATGCTCAATGTGTGTTCTCAACTTTATCTGTACATGTGAGCGCAAGAAAACTCTCTAATTTTTCAGATGCATGCTGGGTTTCTCCAGCACAATTCTGTGGCAATGGGAGAATTCCACAGGAAAGCTTTACAGCCACAGAACATATAAAGTCTGGAACGTGGATAAACTGGTTAGGATAAAATAGAAACCAGCAAAACCCTCTGCCAAAAGCTGAAGTGAAATGAATAGAGGTTCAAAAAAAGTTCATTCAGTACGCCTGGCTCCTTGTTTCCATCATTTAGGAATAATTACATTTTTGTCGCTAACATTGTTTTTAAATGTCAATAGAAACCAGACAAGTAGATTTGTAAATCCAGCCCTGTCATATTGAATGTATTAGGTTTTCCAATAACAGTCTCTTTTAAGTAAGGGTGAGGAAGCACTAAAAGCTCAGTAACTCTCGAGCGTGAGGAAGCTATTGAAATAGCTCGTTAGGCTTTATGACAAGCAGGCTGGAATATAATAGGCCCGGAGCTTTGTGAAGGAGCCGGCAAGCCGTGGTTGAAGGGAGGACAGTACCCAAAAATTTGAAGGCCAGATGATTTGTGCAAAGGGGATGTTGGAAGGTTCAAGGCAAAATAAACAAATGGGGCTACCCACAGGGACAGTGTTAGGCTGAGACCAAAATGCTTTCTTAGCTTGGTTTCTAAACATAAGTTAGTCTGCCTAACCAAAGAAGGCATTTTCAGTTACTGTTTCTCCCTTTCCATACACGGGCCAAGGGGCCATTTTCTGTTACCTAATTCGCATTTGTTCTGACACCAGCTTTCCTTCGCCTTTTGCCTAGTGAGTCTGTGGTCTTCCTGCTAATCCAGAACAGCGTGTGATTCTCTTCTTGCAGTCCTAGCTGGGGTGTATTAACTCTGTCCTGCCTTCCTGGCTCTGTTCTTATCCCTCTGCTTTGGTATTCTGCTTAAACATGTCGCCTCCTTTGCACCTGTAATTCACTTTCCGTTGGAAATCAGAAGATTTTTGGTTCCAATGTCTTCTGCTGGACCAGCTTGGGTACCTGGGAAAGCTAGCTTCTGGCAACACATATCCTACTAACAAAACAGACATTTTTCCGTCAAGCACCATGGCTCGAGAAACAAGACAAATACATGAATAAAATGTTGTACATAGCATTTATAGCTTTGAATGCAATTTGAAGATGTGAGCTGAGTGTTACCAGGTGCAGTGATAACTTACGTGACTTTTGCAGGTCTCCTTGAGCTATAGCTTAGAGGTGTGTCCCCAGTCTCGTTCATATTAGCAGGGGATTGAGACCTCCCCAGGAATTTTCCTTTAAAAAAGACCTTGGTCTTCAATGGAGAGGCATTGTAAAGAAAACGTAACTCTACAGGGACAGCTTGGACTTGTATTAATCACTGCACTCAGTTATTCGGGTTTAGTTGTATCTAATTCATAGACCTGACAAAATGCAACAGAGCTTAAGTTATCTACTACTTAAAAACTAGGTTCTAGAGACCCTGAGCGTAGGTATCATCATTAGAATATGTCAGCTCAAGAAAGAGTCCCTTTAAAAGTAGATCAGGAAGCTGTTGCAGCTAAGCAGTTATAGCTGGTGACGGTTAGCTAGAGAATATTACATTATACTAGCTCAATTTTTCCCAAAGGATAGGAATTTTTTACGCTTATTTCCTTTTTTACAGATATGACAGAACTGGGATATGTAAAACAGAAGAGAACAGGGAAGCAGGAACACTTTAAAAAAACAGTGGTTTGAAATCCTAGCTTTCTAATACCTTATTGAATTATATATGTGTTCTCTCTCTTTTACATAACATAGCTGGCTGCAAAAGAAACACCTTTCCTGTTAAGGTTGTAAATTACCTGTGTCCGTTACTGAACGTTCCAGATCATCCCCTATCAATGTAAGATTACTTTCCCTAATCCCTGCTGCACCTTAAATGCACCACCAGGCATTCGCTGAAGAACGGTTAGTCCCAACTGCCTCTGCAAGCACAATATCTCTGAGTCACTGCAGACATTCTTCATGTAATCCCGCGGTCCCTGAGCGGTTCAGAATAGGCCGACTCATTCCAGTCCCACCAACATATTCCTAGCTGAGTCAGGGAGGACGCGGAGCCTTTGTATAACCCTGCTATCCTGCAGAAATGTCACTGTCTATGAACAATACCAAATGGCAGTCAACAGATCTTCATGCAGGAAACTTACAATAAGATGGGAAAGAAGCTTTGTCTCCAGCCTGTATGGAAACTGGTCTGATCTGCCTGCTTTATTACACCAGATAAAGCCTAGTTTGAGGAATGAAAGGAATTCCATCATTAAAAACCAGAACAAAACTAAATGGGAACATGCTCTATCCAGAATACAGGCAACCTGACAGCTATCTGCTGTATAAACCTACATTCCTCCAAAGCCACATGCTTTGGGGTGTAAGGAACCATCCTGCACAGCAGGGCATGGTCACACCACAAAACAGGGACAAATCTCTTGACTCCATGTTTATATATACCACACTTCTTTGGATGCTATCCTTTTCCTGAGCGCATTAGGTAGAACTTTGTTGTGCTGCTTCATTATATGCTAATGGACCTGGTGAAAGTCCCAACTTTAGAAACCAGCATTGCTGAACTTGAAAAGCATCATCTTCTCCCATCTCATGGCTCAGGAACACGTATTCTGCTACTGACCTACTCAATAATTTTCCTGTAACTGCAGTTCTGTTTTGGTAAGTTAAAGAATTCTGTGAAAATCTAGAACTATCTTTATCTTTTCTTTGTCACATGACGTATTTCCTAGCCTTTCTTTGAGAATTGTGCTGGAGGGATAATGAAGTAATCTCAGAAGAGCATCTTATTTGCTGATTGTGTTGTAATTGCTGTATGCCCATCACAAAGTGTGTATTTCTCATCTTAATAATATCCTTCTGGAACAGAGGTTGGAGTCAGGGAAAAATTCCTGCGTAGCTAACCTTGGCAGCATCCAATGTGTCTAGCAGATGCCAAGTGGAATATTCTGTAATAAATCTTCTCTAGCTAAATCTTTGCTAATATTGCAAGTAAAATATATGAATATGTTATTTTAGCAAATGCATACTGTCAGAACCTAATTCTGGTTTTCTAGCCTCTAAAAATGCAGGTGATGCATATTAGTGCTGAAGTGAATGATTTGAGGAGGAAGGAACTTAAACTGAAAGTATCTTAAATTCAGGTTACTTGGTGTAGATACTTCAAACACTGCTATCTATGGGAAATGTTTTGGTTTGTTTTTTTTTTAAAAAACCGCTCAACTGCAGACACATTTCTTCCTTGTTTTTCTGTCACTTGCTTGTGGGGAGCCTGAGGTTTTGAAAAACTGAGAAAACAACTTGTAGTTCTGTAGAACTTTCACTAGCTCTGTCTGGGGTATAACTTGCACCAGCCTTAAAGACACAGATCAAAAGAGAACATTTCCAGGAGATTACATGGCTTAGAGTAATCAATGTTGCTGCACATGCTCAAATCAATTATTCAGAGGAAATCCAAAACTTTTTAACTGTTTATAGTACCTAAATACAGTACAAATAAAGTACTGATCTCCAAAACTTGGAAAAGTATTTATCTTAGCAGGATTAAGTGGGTTCACTTATTTTCTTTAAAGGAAACAAACCTAGTTTTCTGGCCCTTTTCTCATCTTTTTCAAGATTAAATTTGTTCTTTATAAAAAGAAAGAAAATGAATGGGCACAGTTGATACTAAAGATTAAAGTAACTTCATACTTTTGTTGGGCAGTAATTTGTTTAGTTTTCATACTGACAAATTTTGAGGTAGTATGATTTATCTGGGTCCAGTTTCTCTTTTTAGGGATATTCAATAGCAAAAAAAAAAAAGAAATAAAATTGGAAAGGCTGGGGTTGGATGTGGGTGTGGAAATGGGAGAGAAAATTAAGTGAACTTTAAGGTCAGTGTCATAAGGATACCAACCTAACCTGATTATTGCCTGCCCTCTGGAGAGGGGAAAATCTTACACAACTACAGTAAAGTTGAGAAAAATGAGAAGCTGAAAAGAGGAGGAAATTGTATTACTCTCTGAGGTAGATTGTTTTACAGTTAACAAATGATGGTCACTTACATGCCTTAAAAAAAAAAAAAAGCTTTGAAGTGATGTAACTGAACAAGAGAAGGCAACTATAAAAATCCTGTACCATATCCAAGAAAGTGAGGTGGAATATCACTTAATATACAACTGGTTTCTCTTTCATAGGAAACCAAAGGCTCTCCACGAAGAGGAGTGCATTATTGACAGGTTTGGAAAGGTCTGTTCTGTATCCTAACAATTACTCAGTAATCTTTTTATGTTGATGGCATTGCAAAAGCTAAATATTGCCCCACTGACTGTTTCCACGGATTGCAGCTTCACTTTCTTGAGCACCCAAGGTTACTTCTAGGCTGACGTGCAGTTCAGCAAAGAGAAATTCTTAGGGAACTGAAGAGCACGTCTCTCTCTCTGCTGTGCTATATATCCCGTGTCATTCAGCTGAGCCACAGGGCTTGTGTCACCCTGGGGGAGAAGAGCACTAGGGACAGGCACCGCTTTGATGCAAAGTCTGAGTCTGTCTTGCTGGCTCATGGGTTGGAGTCTCAGCCTGTCTCTTCCCTGCTCTTGGGCACTATCTGGAGTTTTTCCTCTTGGCGGATGGGTGTAAGGGGTGCTGAGCCAGGCTTGGAAAATGGAAGAGTAGAGGGAGTGCGCCTTCACTGGATCTTTGTCATGGTGTCCAAGTACAAAGGGACCTTGCTTTCTGATTTTTTTTTCTGGGGGAAACGAGCTTTTCTTCCTTGAGCAGCCCAGCTTTATGTAGAGCCTCTATCCTCTTACTCTATTCAGAAAGCACAAGACGTGTTTTATTGATTCAGACTGAAGTGCTCACAGTGGAAACATTTCCAGAGTTATACAGCATGGAAGAAGTACAAAATTAGAATCCTTCAGTGTAAAAGTATACATGAAATGAAGGCTATTTCTGCAACTTTTGATAACCAAGTTGCCCTTCAATTACTTCAAATCCATTCTGGGAAACTTTTTCAGTAAATGAGCACTGTTAGATCCCTCTGTCTCTTTACTGGAAGCATGGTCAGCAACATTTTTACAAGTTGCTACCTCACGGTTGAAATGTGCTTAACAACAGCACTTAAATTACTTGTCTCTTGCAAAGTAAAATAGGTGCGTTTAAATGAACAGTTGGTCATGCACTAAATACACTATTTTGTCTTTCACCTATGCTTGGACTTGAAATGCAAAACTGTACAAGCTGCTAATTTTGTCACATTTATTTGTGAAGTAGCGTGTACATTTCTGGTATTTACCTTAATTTTACGTATAATATTTAGCATACCTGTTTGCCTTAATTATTAGAGGGGCAAGGCAAGAGGTGTACTGGTCTCAGTAGCACAGTTGCTACTATTATCCTATCCATTGAGAGGATAATAATACCATTGTATTTCTTGGAAGTGTTTTTGGTGCAGGATGCTTGAAAATGATTAAGTAGAAATGTTGCTGTACAAGACACCATCATCTTTTAGCTAAGCCTGATATGAGTTATTTGCTGCACTGCTTTGAAATGCAAGAACTTAAAATACAGGCATTGGTTTACTTTGCCTTTTGTTAGACTGAGAGCTTTAGAAATGTGCAGAGCAGAGAACACACATTCTTTTTTTTTTTTTTTTTTTTCCTTTTAACAACTGGGGGTTTAGTGCGGCTGCCGTCGCAGGAGGAAATACCATTAGATAGATACAAGAAAGCCAATATTCTGCATTATTCGTGCAGACAACTAACATTTGAAACTTGCACGAACTGCTTCCACTTAAAAGCTGTCAGTCACATTGGTTATAAAAAGCCCAAAGCACTTAGGGACTGTCAATCACTTCCTAGAAGAGAGAGCTGACATCTTAACATTTACTTTGCCAGTATTTACCAAATGCAGAAAACCAAAGGGTGAAAATGCAAATGCAAACACACATTCTCGCTGATCGTATAATACAAGGGAAACATTTGGATCGGTTACTGAAGCTGCTCACCTAGGAGCCTCCAATCCTGAGCAGATTTTTCTCTTGCTCTATGAATAGAACTGTTGCAGGCTGGCTCTGCTGCGTTGCAGGGAAAAGGCTTTTGCAGACAGCTTCTGCACGGGGGGGGCTGTCATGGAGTCATCAGGTGAGGAAACAGGTTGACTCTGGCCTGTTATGGCTGGGGGAACAGCAAGAAACGTGCAGAGGACTTCAGAAGGGTACATAAAGGGCATTTACTTTGCCTTTTTTATCTTATGGTAATAGGGATGTGGGTGTTGTAATTAAACTGATGACATATTCTCACGTAAGAAGGGGATCGGCAAGGAAAGAAATAGGAGGAACCAGTTAATTCAAATACATCTTCTGCTCTTTTTCTGTATGTTTCTAGATCTAGTTATCCCTGGGTTGCTCTGAGAACTGATCCTTTAGATATTGGTCCTGGTGCTTCAGCGGGACTGCAGCTGTGGGTAGCGCTCTGCTAGAATTGGGCAGCTGGGACCCTCTGGCCAGGACCACTGTTACTGTCACTGAGCAGGAGGTCAAGGTGTAGCAGTGCGCAGGGTGCAGAGCTGGTGTGTTCACAAGTCACAGGCCCATACACATTGTTGTGCTGCTCTACTGCCGAGCCCAGTCTCACAGGATACCCTTTTGAGATGTATGGTTGTAAAGGTAAAAAGGATGTTGTCCTTGAGGCTGCCTCCAGCAGTTCACTGGACCTGAGTACAAAGTGTCATGTTCCCACAACCACATGCACCTGAAGGGATCCATATGACAGTCTGTAAGTCAGCACAGCCAACACAGCAACAAAGGAAATGTTACAGAACTCTATTTATAAAGTCACTCATGTTGGGTGCGTCTTTACCATAGTCTTCTGGAAGGTCCAGTCCAACACTTACTCCTCCTGGAGTGGTTCAGCCAACATCTGCAGCATGTCATTCACCAGTGAGTCCAGAGGTTTTGCTCACAGTGAGCATCCAAGTGTTAACAATCTCATAATCCTAACACAGCCTTTGGCCCCACGGGTCTTCTCCCTGGAGGGTTCCTCCTGCTATTTGGAGTGGAATTCAGCCCTGGATTAAACCCCCTAAATGAGGTTTCTAAATGAGACCTACTGTAACTGGAGATACTTATGTATAAATTCATAGAATCAGTCATATTTCCATTTAATTCCCATTGTAGTTAATGGAAGTCAAGCCAATGCAGTTAATGAAACCAAATGATTTAGTTTACCTTGGAGTAGACACCTCTCAGATATCATCAGAATGGTTCTATAGCCTTTATGGACTATATTAAGTAGGTTTCCCTTGGCTGTAATAGCAATTCAGACACTTATTCCATATTAAGTGCCTTAATCTTGAACCAAATCCCATCCTTGCAGCCAGCCACTTAAGTCAGTCTGACCATTTGGGGGACTTCCCCACTGGGATCATAGCCTGGTCTTAAAACACGGAGCTACCGTGTTTTATTTCATAATTTGGCTGTCTGACATGGTTTATGCATACTTTAACCTTTCTGGCATCTTTAGCTTGGACATAGGTAGTCCTACAGCTGTGGCAACCCAGAGCTCACTGGATAAGTAGACCAAGTATTTACGGATTATTCCTGATTTCTCTCTCTGATTTATATATTAACCAGTGGTATGAAGAATACCGATGTAGATTATGGCATATGGATACACTAATTACATGTCAGTCAAGAAGGTATTGCTGCTGAGTGTGTATAAGTGCGTGCACCTGTGCTGAAGGAAACTATGTGTCACAAGCAGATTACAGTAGGCTTCGGGTAGAATCATTTAGGTTGGAAAAGACCTTTAAGATCATTGAGTACAACCATAAACCTAACACTAAACCATGTCCCTAACTGCCACATCTACATGTCTTTTAAATACCTCCAGGGATGGTAACTCCACCACTTTCCTGGGCAGCCTGTTCCAATGCTTGATAACCCTTTCAGTGAAGAAATTTTTCCTAACAGCCAATCTAAACCTCCCCTCATGCAAATTGAGGCAGTTTCCTCTTTTCCTATCACCTATTACTTGGGAAAAGAGAGCGACCCCCACCTCACTACAACTTCATTTCAGGTAGTTGTAAAGAGCAATAAGGTCTTCCCCTGAACCAAATTTTCTCCAGGCTAAACAACCCCCGTTCCCTGAGCCACTCCTCATAGGACTTGTTCTCTAGACCCCTCACCAGCTTCATTGCCCTTCTTGGCTACCTGGGCACACTGCTGGCTCATATTCAGCTGGCAGTCGACCAACACCCCCAGGTCCTTTTCCGGCAGGCAGCTTTTCAGCCACTCTTCGCCAAGCCTGTAGCATTGTATGGGGTTGTTGTGAGTCAAGAGCAGGACCTGGCACTTAGCCTTGTTGAACCTCATAAAATTGGCCTCAGCCCATCGATCCAGCCTGTCCAGATCCCTCTGTAGAGCCTTCCTACCCTCAGGCAGCTCAACACTCCCACCCAACTCGGTGTGGTCTTCAAACTTACTGAGGGTGCACTTGATCCCCTTGTCTAGATCATTGATAAAGATGTTAAACAGAGACAGCCCTAATACTGAGCCTTGTGAGGTAGTACAATAAGTTCAAAGGATAGATATGTTTGGGGACTTGACTGAAGGTATAGGCTTCCTCGGTTTGTGACCTTTACTTACCAAGGAAAACGCATTTTTCCATTTTTTCTTATATGGTATCTCTTTATAAATGGACTAGGCCTGTATTCTCTAGTACTTTATTTTCATATTAGGAAGTCCTTTCTTCCCTTAGGGAGACTCTTCATTCTCCTTTTAAGGGTAAATATAGAACGCTTTTCACCATAACAATGAGTCTAGAAAGAGGAACAAAAACTAAAATGTCCCTGTATACATCTTGAATAGCTATAAATTTATTACATCAGTGCTCTGCTAATCATCCTCAGATTTTAATGTCAAAAACCAAAAGGATGTGTTTAGTATGGAGCAGAGGTTGGGGCTAAGGGAAAGCTTAATGTAAGAAAAAGTTAGGCTGAATGTATATTTGAGTAATTTCCTAATAGAAATATCCACTGGTATGTGGAATAGACTTCTGTGGTCCACAGAGGATGTAAAATAAAATGGGTAACTTTTGTTTTCATTTCCCCAAATACTAGGGAACTTATGTGCGAAGAATACAGTGCAGAAGGGAGCTGCTGTTATATCCTCATCTCCTCTACGCCCTGCGGTCCATGTCTGGTGTCCCTTTTCTGTATGACAGTTAAGATACATGGCTCATAGGGTCAGGGAAACAGGTCGTGGTCTCCTATATGCATTGATTATCCTTTTGTTCCTTCCTCTAATAATACAGAAAATCAGAAAATTCCCAAAGTTGTAACCTGGAATTCTATCAAACAAAGAGGTGATGGCAGCTGAGAGAGTTTAGGACTTGCCTGCTTCCAGTCTGCGGCATAGGTTTGGGTGAGATACAGCATTCCCTGCTGGTTCCTTGTCTGCAGATCGTGAGCTGGAGACCTGTCTGGGTGCCGTGCAAGTTATTGCTACTGGTTGAACGACCAGTGTGTGGTATGGGCAATCCCCTTGTGAAGTTTCTTCCAAGAATTAAATGCAAATTCCATTAATTTGTTCTTATCAGAGAATGTGGGGGTTAACTAGTTGTGCCTTAATTTTTAAACATTCAGTCTGAGGCAGTTTAAAGAGATGTAATACTCAAATAAAATCAAATTTGGTGTTTCAGGTATCGTGTCATCAGTGCCTTTGGAAAAGTGGATTATTCTAAATTGTTGGAACAGGTCCCGTATTTTTGATCTAATGATCATAACCATAATACAAGAGGAACTCCACCAAAATTATCCAGAGGAAGAACAGGAACTGACCTACAATATTGAGTTCATTCTGGGAAAATCATCAGCTAACAAGGGCAGCACGTACTTAAGACGGTTTCTCTCTCTGAACAGTATCCAAACTTTTAAACATGATCTTAATATGAAAATGACTTCTGAATATTGAATATGGCTTCTGAAATGGTCATTTTATTTGATGTTTTTTGAGAATTAACAGATTTTTATAATACACCTTTTAGAAGTCCTTTTATTGAAAGCAGCTGTGACTGTTGGTCAGAAGCAATGCTCATGATGTTTTAGGAAAACTTTTACAATACTTATGTGTGCAGATACTAAAAAGTGGCACATTTTTCTCCAATCTACTGTAAAAAGCTAATTTTGTCTTAAAATGACATATAGAATGGAATTCTAATATATGTGGGGATCTAAGAAAATCAAACATTAAACGTATTATAAAAAGACCTTGGAGCAAGACACAAGGTAAATGTAGGTATTCCTTTTGCAAATTTCAAATGAGTTCTCAGACTATTGCAGTAAGACAGAGTCGAGTTTTGCTAGTGTCAAGCTCTGAAATACTGTGAGTTTGGCCTTAAAGAAAAGCTGTAGTAATTCTGACTTTTATTTTGTCTTTTCTTCCCTCCTTTTTTTTAATCTCTGGACTTCATATTGTGAAGTTTTCTCCAACACAGCAAGGCACATTATATATATATATTATATATATAAAAATCATAATTACATATATATATTTAGCAAAAGTCAAGATTACTGTATAACTAACTGACTTCAGAAAAAGGGCCTTCAAGAGAAACCTCAAATACTATGAGATGTATAATAAAATCTTAGCAGGACAAAAGGAAGGGGGTATTTGCAAAGGCTCCCTAGACAGCAGTGAATAAAGAGAGAGGGCCACCAGAATAGTTAAGTTAGGCTTCAGTTCTGGATCACCATGTTCTCCATTGGAGTCGCTTCTCTACTGACTATAGAAAGAAACGTGGTCTCGCCAGGCTGAAGTTAGCTTTTGTGAATAGCTCTTCCAGTGAACATGAAGAGAGGCTTTTAATGTAAGGAGCTGCACTTCTAATCCCGCATGACTGTACGGATCTCAAAATACATGAGGGCTGTAATTCTGCTCTGAATTAGATGCAGTGGTCCAGCCTGCCAGAGAGCTAACGCTTACATGTGCATATATCCATACTGAGTAGTTGCTGCTGGATACCTGCCTGAACGTGGGAAAGGGGTGATAAACAGGTTTGTGACAGACAGTTTGATATGCTATGACGCTAATAGCTCGAAAGAGCGCTCAGTAGGTAGAGAACCGCTGTGCAGAATTAGTCAGTCACCAATATGCTCACAGCGCCGTACTAGTAGTGGGCTGCAAATTTGAGCCAGACGGTTGGTGTGCTCTCCTGTAGGCATCCAGACAAGCCTGTTCCGAGATGACATTTGCTTCACTACAGATATGTCATGGATCATTTTTCACAGCCCTGTTGAAGTGGCTTATTTATTATCATCTGCTCTGGTGTTATATCCTGGACATGGGAGAACTGTTTACTGTACCGTAGTGCCAGGAATTCCTTGTTACTGTGCAATCTGACTCCAGGAGACGGCCTAGGGTAAGGCTGGATGCTTTCCTCGAGGCTGCTGCTGCTGCTAAAGCAGGGCTCTCTGTATTGAACTGAGGAGGCAAATCCCAGGAGTTAGAGCAGAAGTTGGTGGTTTGATATTTAAGTGACCTCTAAGTGAAGAGGTACTGGATTCTTCACCGTTCCACTTGCCCCAGCTTTAGAAATCAGATGCAAAATTGCAGCCAGCAGAACAACTTGACCTTGGATGTAGGCAGCTCTGTCCTTAGTCCGCTCGAGATTTGTTGAAGTCGCATTATCAAGAGCAGTGATTCTCAGCTACGCTCCACAGATCACTAGCGGCCTGCAAAGCCATGCTGCCTTAAAAGGCTGGTGTTAGAAGGCAGTGTGGTAGCGCAGAGTGCGTTCAGAAAGTTGACAGTGATCCACGAACAAAATGCCAGGGAATTGCTGCCGTTACTGCCCTAGAGCGTCAGGAGTTTTCAGTGTTACTTTCCACAGGGAAAGGAGCTAATGAGTTTAAGGAATGGCAACAGGACTGCCTGTTGTGTTTTCTAGACTTACTGTATCATTCTTACACTTTTCTTTCCTCGCCCTGTATCAAAATGACATTCACAACCCTTGAATATTGTAAAATCACATTTCTGGGAAAGTCACTCGCCTTTCTCTGGGTCTGCTTGTCCGATTCGAGTTGTGTTGCTATGCTAGCATAATGTTTCCCCAAATCTCTATCAGTACGATCAATTAAGTTAGAGGCTGAAATCCGTCATCCAAGATGACTCTCTGTGGTTATTAGGAAGGAGTCAGATTGATCTTCATTGAAAGTGAGCTAGTGCAAATGTCAGTTACCACGGGTAAAAGCACACCGCTGTGTATGCTGCAGAAAACGAAGCTGAAGCTACTGGAGAACACTTACATTCACGGCATAGGTTTTAAAGTGAACCAGCCTAAGAATAGCTTTGTTTCTAGTTGTTGTTACTGCTGTCTGTATAAGGGTAGGTTGGAAGACTCCAAACAAAAGCATGGCCCCGTTGTGCCAGGTCTTGCGCAAACACACGCTGACCTCTGGAAGAGTCTATGATGGGAACAGACAATAAAAGCGTTGTCCCTAAATAAGGGTTCTTCACCCAGTATGCGAGATCCGATCAACACACTGAGTAGAGATATTTGTTTTTATTTCAATTCTGCAGGATCAGGTGCTGGACATTTAACAACAGCCAGCTCACACACATTTCAAACTGCTCAATATTTATAACGATAAAATACAGCTGATTGGTTAATAATGATTCATTCACCACTCCTAACTCTACATACATATCCACCTAAGCTCATGTTTAAAACATTTAGGGAGGTTACCTGATTAGCATGCTCATTATTCACAAAGGGGTGTGTATTTTAGCATTATAATTACCCAAGGTTAGTTTGGGATGCACTCTTGGCTCGAATTTGGTCCAGAAGGTTTTTGGGGTATTTTTTTGCTATCTTATGTCTAAGCAACTTCAAAAGAATACATAAGACACATTGTTTTGTTTCACATCCTAATCGAGGTTAGGTACATTCTTTGATGCCTCAACCATGTCCCAGCTCAAACTTCTTGATAAACTTTTAACTTTGTTCTTTAGACATCAAAACCAGTTGTCTTTTCTCTAGTCTGCAGCTAGGAGGTAGGACAGATGGGTTGCCTGAGATTACATGGAGGGAAACCGATCCTTGTTTTCCTTAGGTCCAGAGCTTCAGCCGTGTCCCTTTTTTGCCATGCCTGGTAGAGCCCAGTCCAGGACAGCGCGGGCTGGGACCTGGCGGGGGGGACACCTCCTGTGACTTACCTGCTGGCTTCCAGCTGGTGAAATGAAAGGCCAGCAATCCACCTGATTAAGGACAGAAGGTGGGCAGGCTGCCTGGGGGATTTTTGTTTTCATAGGAGCCCTTGGGACAGACAGGGAGAGGGTGCTGGTGTGCCCCAGCGGCTGAGCCCTGCCTCGCAGAGGTACCTGCTGGGGTGGCGACCACACGAGTTCCCCCCAGTTCAAAGTCAGGAGAGGCTGCGTGTCGGGGGGCTGGCTTCCCTGCTTTCCACGGGACACGGCAACGCTGTCCTGACCAGCAGGGTGGTTTTCAGGGCAAGTGGAGATGCAATCTGATGGGTGAGGGGAGGCCCGTAAGGCTCTCTTTAAAACACGAAGCCACGTCTTGTTCTTCCTCTGCAGTAGCAGAGGTTTTCCTGTCAGAGCAGTCAACGATGGGCTAAGAGCAAGAATTCAGCTAGCTAGCTAGAATAAATGATCTGGGGCTTGAAGCAATGAAGTGGTATAAAGTGTTAAAAAAATGGGCTGAAGACAACTATCTGAAGAAGTGTTGTCACTTACTGAGAAATTTGCTTTGCCAGCTAGTCTAAGTCCAAATATTAAAGTTGTTAAGATTTATTTTTTTAAGCAACTGTAGCATGAATGGAAAATTTATGGAAGATGTTGAGACTTTGTTCTTTTTTAAAAAATGGAGCCTTGTTATTGAGCCAGGACATGAAAAGTGGCTAGAAAGAAAACTAAAATTAATCTACTCTAATCCAATAGAATACAAAAGTAGGCCTAAAACAATGATAGGAAAAAATGAACCCAGATTTATAATTCTTTAGCAGTAGTCAGTAACAAAGGAGACTCATTCTGCTTTGCTTATTTTGTGATGTTTGTTGGATTAGCAACGTCCTGTAAAAATAATGTACCTCAGGCAACAGAGTACAGGTTTTTCCAGAATGGGTTTGAATATTCTTATTCCTTGTGTGCTACTAAAAAGGGAAAACTAAGATATGCCATACAGTGTTCTGAATTCTAACCTGCTATTTCAGATGTTTTAATTTGCAAACACAAGCAAGGAGTTCTTCAAAGATTTCATATGTGCTGCCCCGATCATTTCTCCTAAACACGCACTGTTACCCACCAGGTAGAGAACTGCGGTAGTTAGATGGTGTGTATATGTCAGTCTAGTTAGGTATTTGGAGTTATTCTCCACTGTCACTGAAGTTATCTGGTGAATCACCGGGCTCACATCTATATAACTAGGAGCAAAACCTGGCCTGTAAATGGTTGTTAATAGAGAAGGAATGTGTTTATCTCATTTTGTTAGGCATGCTTCCTAATGAAAAAAGTTGTTATGCATTGGGACAGACTGTATGAATTCTTAATCTCTCCTTCCACATGATGTGACCAATCTTTTATGAACTAATGGTCTCTTTCAACCAAATTTGTCTGTGGCCTGGGATGTATTAAGTGTCTGGGAGGTTCTCGAGAGCAGGTGGCTGGGGAGGAGAGAAGGTAGCCAGAAGGTTTCCAGGCGGCAGGATCCAGAGCTCTGTGCCTATCAGACATCCCAGTGGCTATGGCAGAAGGAAACCCCGAGATGCAGTTGCTCATGGGCTCTGCCACTCACGGAGCTATTGCTCTGTAAGGAAGGCAAAAAACACATTGGTCCAGATGAATTCTGCCTCTGCTCGTGGTTCTAAAAATTTTTACATTTTAAAAATATGTACTGCTTTCTGTTTGAGAGAGAGAGGGGATACCTAGGACTTTGCACACACCAGTGCTACAGTTTTGTAAATGTTGGAGCTGATCTTAACAGCACACTATCTGCAATGGGGAGTCCCCACTCCCTGCCTTCCCTCTGCTACTTTCCATCACCCCCACCCTGGCTGCACCAGGCTTCCTTTCCGTCAGCTCCAGCCCTCACCAACTTTCCAACCTCTTCTTTTTAGCTGAGTTCATTTTTCTGCAGGTTAGTGAGTTGAACCAGCACACAGGGATAGAAAGAGTCACCCTCCCCGCCCCACACCCCCAGTTTCATAGAGTCAGTCCCAAATCCCCAGCGTGGTGTAAGACACTTGGATGCTCACTCAGGCCCTTCTGCTGGCCTAGGAATGGGAAGCAGAAACAACCTATTTGGGATGTGGTAGGGCCTGGTTATGCAGCTGTGTCTCATGGTTAGTTTGAACAGAATCCAACAGGGCAAGAGCTCTGAGAGTGTTTTCTTCTCTACCTGCCTGTCATTTTACAACAGTTGATACAGCCTGCTATGCTGTAGGAAACAAGGTAAAGTCTGAGTTGGTGGAAAACCCTCAGCTCCTCCACTGGCTTCAGAGATGTTACAGGTACTAACAGCAGAAATGGTTAAGCTACAATAAGAGGCGCAGAAAAAGCATCTGGGGTTTCCATGTGCTTGTGCCTAATGGCTTAAAAAGCATGTCAACACCAGTTGTAAGATCTGAAATAAGTACTAGTGCTATCCACTGTGACCCTGCCATGGTTCTCGTTTGATCAAACAAAACCCAGTCATACACATTTTGCGATCTGTGTGATGTTTCTGTGCATGGCAGTTGTCTTGGCAAACCAGAGAACGCTTTGTTTAAATCTGTTCCTTGTGGATTCAATGGTTTTAACTAATTTCCTTTGTGCAGCGAATTGCAGTACCTTTCCCTTGTATTCGGGGAGCAATATACTGCTTGTGGCTAATTGTAACATCTCTCTTCCTGTGCACAGAAAGCTAAAAGATTCTGCTTTCTTGGCAGAAAACAGTAGTGAGTTAAAATCCTATTGAACTTGAGCCAGTAGGGTGATTCTATTGCAATGGGAGAAGCATTCAGAGGAAACAATTGTACCAAGCCCACAGCTAAGGCAAAGACAAAGATTATCTACTAAAAGATTCTGACTAACTGAGAGACCGCGGTCGCATTTTCAAAAATGCCTTAACCTCCTGGGTGTCCTGCAAACCTTGGACACCTACAAGTGAGGTCTTGTCATGTGGAGCTCCTTATAGCTTTGGGATGGGGTGGAGTCTAGAGCTGCCATTCAGCCCTTCAGCTCTAAACATAGGGATAACAAATCCATGGTCCAGGTGCCAGATCTGCTGTCCGTACCCTCCTGCTGTCTTTCTTGAGGGTCCCACAGGTCTGTCAGCGTCACCTGATGGGGAAATCTCTTGGTTCTGGTGACTCAGTGCTTGTGGCTTGTCACTCAGTGGCTTGTCCTGCAGCACCAGCCTTACCACCCAGTTTCCCACCCATCCTGCCACCTTTACAAGAGGCTGTCCACCCTATAGGTCACCGACAAAAAAGCTGCTGTATAAAGTGCGAGGGCATTTTGAGTGGATGTCTGGCTTCACTAAGGCAGATTTTTGAATGGGGTGCACTGACAGTACCAAGACCAGCCACCACAGCTGAAGCTCAGGTACTTTGTGTTTTATCTCTTTCTGACATTAGTTCTAAGCAAGGTTGTTCTCACAGTCCTGCCTCACAGCCTGTGTTTACTTCACAGGGCATGGAAGCGTGTCACAAATTAATATAGATGGAAATAGAGGGTCAAAAAGGTATGAGGTCTCGTGTCATATCTGTTTCCTCTGGCACTACGCTAATTGAGTCTCACTTCTCCCTGTTTCTGTTCTGTGATGGTATTCCCTGTCCTCTTACTCTGTTTTTCTAGTTGCTGCACCTTTTCTGAGCATCCATATTAATTCAATCAACAAGTAAACCATTAAGTGAGGAATCCTGCAGTTTAAATATGAAACTCTGATTCATACGGGAAGTGGTTTTTTCTTTGTTTTAATGAAAACAGTCTCAGCAGCTCAGAGACACAAAAAAACCCACACATGGAAAATGTGCGTAAGCTGTTTGTGCTTAGCTTTGAGGAAAATGTTTATGTTGTGCCATGGTTAATACAAATTAAATTATTGTTAAATCCCCAAATGATTTTTTTGTTGTTTGAAAATGGGACGGGCCCATGCCTTTCTTTATTTGTAGGAACAAGCAGAAAACAGAAAATGATCTTACTGAAATGATTTGTTGTTTTGGTTTACAACCATGAAAGGGAATGGCGTTTTCAGAGCTGCATGTGTGCCTGGCTGTGGGCAGCTCGCATGTCTATGGTTAGGATATAAGATTATTCCTAGAAAAAACTATTGAGTTATCTTCAGTCACACTTTAAATACCCATCAGAAGTTTGCTCCCAGCACTAACCAGCCATGCTTTGCTGTCATGCATTTATGAAAGTAAGTGGCTAATGTGTGCATGCAATAAACTTCATCTTCCCAAAACTGATTATCATAAGCATACTTCAGCACGTTTCCCACAGAACCGCCTGCTCTCTTTTCCTTAAAGTTTCTAAAATTTACATTAAATTTATGAATGATCAGAATATGTATGATACACAATTTAGTTTAAGTATCTTCTACCTATATTGCTTCCAAAACTAGTAGTTTTGCTTAAAAGAGTAGCACTTTCCTGATTTAAAACATTGACAGAGGCTAAAACAATGTACCATTTTTTCCCTTTTGCTTTGTGAATCCAAAATTCAATTATGCTTTCTGGGAGGCTGAGTAAAGTTACATTTCAAATTCAAGAGTTCAAGTACAATTTTTTGGGGGCACTTACAAGGTACATATACATACAACACTTAACCAAAGGTAAAAGGGAGCCACGCCACTATCTTTACTTTTTGCCAGAGACCCCTAAATATCTACAAGTCAGGCAAAGAGGTGAACTTTGTAGCGAGACCTGCAGGGTCCTTGGGACCAGTGTAGAATATTGCTTCTAAACCCATGAAAGAATATCCTTCTGTACAGGCTTCTTTGTCCTTAATTTTGTAGCAGTTTGCCAATCAAAAGCTCAAAAATCATGAGGTTTTCCTCTCTCTACTAAAGTTCTCGGATTTTTTTCATTTTGTGTGACTGTGAGAGTTATAAACTTTACTTGGTTTTTGTTCATTACTTCTGGCTCTCTGTTTTTCTCTGCAGGCACAAACAACCAAAACTTCCCTTTCTGTAAGGTCACTGAAATTTTCCCATGAGTGTGGTAACTTGTGATCTTCAGAAAATTTAGACTTGTTCAAAATTTCAGTTTCACGGGAAATAGACTCCTTAAAATTTGGATTTTATTGTCGTCAGAAAAAATATCTAAAATTCAATTAGCATTTGGGAAGTATGTCCTATAGTAATTGAGATTCTGAAAAAAAATTTCATTATGAAAAAAAGCCGTAGCTTTCTGAGCATGCAGGATTTTATGATGTAACTTGAGAAATAAGCTTAATCTTCATTGCAATGAGTTGTTTAAAATCAGCAATTAAGTTTTGAGCATAGAGACAGCAATACCGTGGAAAATATGGAAGGCTTACAATTTCAGTTCTATACTAGCTGTACATATGGAACTAGGACACTACAGATCACAAGGGGTAGTGAATCCAGTCCTTGCTTCTAAAGAGGACTTCTGATTCTCAAAAAATTATGTGCTTTTGTCTGAGAGAAGCTTTGGCATCTGCATGATGTACTGGAATGTATTGCCTTTCTTGCAAAGCTGGAACGATGTATTATGTTCAAGATTTTCTTTCGTAATTCTTTTTCCATTCTAGTTTTCTGGAAATTTTAAAATGGCCTTTACATGTTTACTTAGAGATGCATTGAAAATAGCCTTATATACCTTTTTACCCGTATATCATTTCCTTTAGCAGTTTAAAGAAACTAGTGTTCTTGTTGGGTGTGATTATTTTCTTTTTTCCTTTTATTTTTTCCTTCTTTTTTCTGGACTTAAGTAGTCTTTTCTTAAATGAGAAGGTTGTTTTGATTTCTTTTGTTTTCTTTTCTTTCTTTCCCTCTGTCTGTACCCTCCCATGGAATTCTAGTAGCAGAACCAAGATTTTTGTCTCTATAATCATCCATTGTCAACAATGACAAGAGGTGTAATTAGCTTCATAACCAGATTATATCATGAATCACAATCTCTCAAATGTTTAATTCCATTGGCTGTGAGTCCAGACAGCTACCAGTAATTGCCAAGTACATAAATGTTTGCAGGTCTGTTACTGGTTTCCATAAAGTCAAGTAAGACTAATTTGTTAAAAAGTGTTAGTCTTCTGTTTAGGTTTTAAATAGCTCTCTTCCTATAGCAAAGATGATTCAGTCACTCTAAAATCAGCACAGGTGCAAGTATCAGCCTCAGATTTCAACAGGGAAGGATTTTTATTTTTTAAACTTGGTTTGGGGTAAATTCTCACTCTGTGCAAAGTTAAAAGTGCTGCCACGTAGAAGGCAAGGGAGCATGAGAGAACCCAGCTTACTGGATTTGTCTGAACAAGGCTGAGTGAATTGGATAAAGCCTAATGAATTAAACAGGCTTTTGAAAAATCACTGGTATTTTAAATAGCAACTTTGGACTTGGTCGTTCACTCCAGACACTTAAAGTGGTGCGGTAGGCCACTGTTGGAGGCTCTAGCTGTTAAGAATAAGCATCAAATCTTGGTGCCATGGAAATGAACACAAAAGTCCCACCGATCTCAGAAAGGGGCCGTGATTTAACTCAGCATCCAGCTTTTTCCCCTTGCCAAAGCAGACACTAAAACGCAAAGCAATTGCAGGAGAGAGCAAGGGAGAGGAGAGAATTTTCCATGCAAACAGGCATTAATCAAACAAGCCATTTTATAAAGAAAGACATAATAATGAGAGCTTACTCACAGTTAAGGGAATTTTTGTGTCCCAGGGTTTTTCCAGTTTTGCCAGATGCTAAGTCAAAAACAAGGCGGGAGGAGGAAGGAGAAGGCCATAGAAAGAAATATCTTGGCTACTTCTAGGCTGTGCAGCGAATCAAGCCTCTCAAGTTCTTGAACTATTTTTTAAGTATTATACATCCAAAGGGGAATATCAGAAAGAAGCACGGCATTGTAATGAAAGTATAAGTGGACTCAGATCAATGGGAAGTTTGCTGTGATTCTAACAAGCTTTAATTTGCCAAAACCTTGCTTGAACTGCAGTAGTTTCCCTTGTATCCCCACAGTGCAGATGTCTTCAGGAGTAGGAGGGATGCTCCTCCCATTCCACTTTCCTAGAAATGGATGAAAACTTAAAGATTTCTACATGCAGCATCATCCTATCCCCCAGCAGACCTATTTCTCAATTGGAAATTTTCATTTCTCTTTGCAAAAATCTTTTACAATTCCTTGCCGCTGGGGGCAATCTAATACAGATATTGAGGTGGCCAGCGCTGCTTGTGCTTTGCAACCGCAGTCCTGTGGAGTTCGTTAGAGTTCAACCATCTGACTTAAAAGAAAGAAACGATACAGTAAATCCAGATAAAAAAACACATCTACTGTGTTTCAGTAGAAAATGAGAAGATATTTATCTCTGAGTAAGAAGGAAAGATGATAGCGACTTTAAGATTTAAATTGATCCAAGTATATGATGCTAAAGATCCTAAATGGTTTCAAATTGTGGAAGATTATCTTGTAATTTGTATATATTGCTTCTGTAGGCTGCTGAGGAAGCTAATTGCGATACATCCTGTGGTTAAGTTATCATCTTTCTCAATGACTGAAGATCATAATTTTATCTTTAGGTGAGTTTAATGCTATCTGCCTGTTACATTCATTTGTATGCTAGAGCAGTGCTGATGAGCCTCCTGTTGTTCCCTGTACAATTTGTGTCAGCCAACCAGGTTAGTGGAAGATTCACCTCTCTGAAATTACTATATAGGAAACAAGCTCAGCCCCCCAGAGAGCAGCTTTTCTTTTTCTTTCTTTTTTTTTTTTTTTTTTTTGTGTGTGTGTGTGTGGCCAGTGAATAGTGGCTGAGGCTGGATCCAGGCTCTTGGGCTGCATTCATGTAGATTCTGACCTGACTGCACATTTACAAATAACAAAGTATGCGATATCAAAGCAGGTGCTTATTAACTGCACAGCTGTAGTGGAGATGAGATATCCCCATGGCAGGGGGGGGAAGGGCTGGTTGGTTTGTTGAACGGCATTCGCCTTGCTGCAGAGCGACTCCATGACAAGAGGAAAATACACAGGACGACTGCCGAGAAAACGGGATTGCTGCTTACCTCCGTTTGCCCTCACCTCAGCAGCGGGAGCGCTGGCACGTGGAGGAGCAGTCACACACACCGGATTCATTCCAGTCTGATATTTTATTCTTTAACCAGCATACTAAGTACAGATCGGAGAGACTGTCAGGGAAAGTTTTGTTTCCTTAAGTAGAAAGGGTAAATGAAACAGTGGAAGGATTTCTTAATTGTCAAATTGGTTGTGGTTTTTTTTTTTTTTTAATGTAGTCAGTGTGAAAAAAGGAGGGCCCTGTGAGAGACGAGGTGAGTTCTGTGTATGTAGTGTACAGGTGGATGGCTGGGGACTGACGGTAGAGGACAATAGGTTCTTTTGCTACCGTGTTCTCTTTTCCTTTTAAAACTCTCTCATAGCTCTTTTCTAGCACAAATTTGGATCCCTTGCACATGATACTATTTTCTTAGCTTCCTGAAGTGAAAAGGGTGTGGGGAATGATGAAGGAAGATGCACATAAATACAAAAAAAAGGGCAGCAGCAAATGAATTCCAACTATATTACAAAGGCAGGTAGGTTTGCAAAAGAAATACACAACCCAAAACAAACCACAACCAAACCCCAGTACAAACAAAAGAATAATCTAGGTATGTATGGTTGTTTTTTCAAGTACTCATACTTCAGTGTTGTGTTTCTGACTAGCCCAAATGAGACAAGGCAATTCTGTGAAGAGTGCTCTGTAAGTGAAGTCTAAGGAAAAAATGCTAGCATAAAAATAAGAAAATATTTTAGCAGTCTTGCGTGCAGAATCAGTTTATGGGGGAAGCGAAACCAAACCCCCGCATCTGAGTACAGCCTCCAAAAATGTTGAGGAGTATTTAGTTTGGGTTTAGGCCTAACTTCAGGTTGGATGAAGCTCCAGATTGTCTCCCAAAGTTTGCCATTATTCATGTTAATTAAAGGATAGACGTCAGGGCTTGTTGTCTGTATTCAGCAATAGAAGATGAAGTGAAGGAAACTCTTCTCTATGCTCTCCTTAAATAATGCAATCTGATGTCAACGTACTCAAGCAAATATTGCACTTAGAAACTAGGGCAGGAATATTGCTGGGCATCAGGTTGTGATGATTAGGCTGGATAAGAGGCAATTTCCAGTGGAGGTGGCCAGATGTTTGGGCTGCTGGGTCATGAGGTGTGGGCTGGAGATGGATGTGGGAAGAGGGAAGACAACCAAGAGGTGTTAATTCTTGGCACAGATACTAGCTGGGCATGGCACCGCTGTTGGACAATTTGTTGACGGAGTCATGAACCATTTGGGGAGAAAAGATGTCTGATAAAAAACCTGCCCACACGTTTCTGAGCCTCTGAATAGGTTTGGGGTTTTTGTGAATGCCGATGGTGACTTGGCTGTACAACAATTCTCGCTTTTTAAACATCAGAATGTAAGATGGTGCCGCGTTCTGCTAATATGCTCTATGTTAAGTAACCTTTAATAACAACTAACCTTTACAAATGAATAAGTATGCTAACATCTGTGTGAATGACAGCTTCCCACACTGACCAGATCTCCAGGCAGAGGGAGGGAAGCATGGGAGAGAGTGTTGGTCCTCACGAATGGGATACGGTTAGTGTATATGGGTGACCCTGACAGAAGTACGTTATTTGGCTTTGGAAGCTACCTCTGAAATCCAAGTGTCAAGGTTAATCCTGTAAAATGTGAGGTATTATCTGTAAAAATAGAAGCGAGCTATTTCTCAGTTGTGTCCTAGCAGCATTCAAATCCCAGGCCGGACGAAATGGCTGGAGACCGATTTCTAACCAGTTGAAAAGGCTGGATGAGCTTGAGAGTACCATCTCTGCTTGGCCTAGTAAGCTGTACAGTGTTTTCCTACCCACGCAGCATGGTGGCTGCCCCGAGAAGTGACTGGAAGCACCTGTGTTGATTAAAGCAAAAGGCCCAAGCACTTCCCCAACGTGGGAGATCAGGCAATAAAATGGCGGGTATATCTCCAAAGCCGTTGATGACTAGTGCTTGCAAAGGCTTGAGCGAAACCTCGCCGTACGATGTAGCGGGATGGCATGAACTTGCTTCAGAATGAAAACACTTTTGATGTGGCCTTCTCGCTTGCTCACTGTGGCGAGGAGCGGGTCATGAGCTGCCCTTTCGGCTGGGCTCCGCCATTTGGGTTGCGACAGGCCTTGGGCGGCGGTTGGAAGGGAAGGAGGCAGAGCGCCCTGCCTCTGACTTTGCACCACATGTTTCAGAGCGCGGTCGTTCGCTCTCACATTTTACAAAATCAATTTCCATTCTGTCATGGTATTTCACACATTCGCGTTCTGAATAAGTTAGAGAATATTCTACAACTTACAAAAATAACTTTAGTTTTAATTTTTCTTGTTACACGAAGAAACCTATCCATACTTTATCTGTTACAGATGGAAAAACTACATATGGAGAAGTCAGATCTATTAATTAGTTTATAGGCACAAAGTCCCCTTAAAGAGTGCCACAGATCCATGTGTTATTCTTAAGAGCTGTCTGAAGTACTTGCACTGAATAATTTATTTCAATTTAGCCCTGTTTCTGCTGTTAATTATCCAAGATCAGACTTTGCTTTTTGGGATTTTTGTTCTTGTTTTTTTTTTTCTTCACCATTCTCCCCATTTACCTAAATTCACTGAAATGCCCTCTGAGTATATTTCAGCCTGCTGAGGTACTGAAACCATCAACACTCATCGACTGTGCTCTGTCTTTAAGGCGTGATAGGATGATTACTAACTTCTGTTGGTTTTAATCCTTCCGTCGTTTAAATCCTTGGAGAACGAAGAAAAGGGGAGGAAAGTAGGAGAATCGTAAAATCAGCCACATGGGAACCCCGAACAGTATTACTTTTTATTTCATCTTTGAGGACTCTTCCAGGACCCTAGCTAAGAATCTGGCTCTGTTGTGCTAGGAAAAGACGGCCAAACAGCATCTTCCCAGCGTTGTGTAGCTCTCTTGTGTTGGAGAGGGTTAGGGACAGCTGGGCAGCAGCAGGTGGTGGGACCAGGGAGCCCTGATTTCCATGCTCAGTCCTGGTGACTATTCCCTGGATTGAGCAACTTCAGACTCCACTGTGGGATACTTTCAGCGGGTGAGACAAGAAGAGCCAGGGCAATAGTTTGGGAAAGACTTGGGCAAACAGGGGTGAGGTAGAGAGCAGCAGTAGTCTGAGAGTTGTGGTTGTGGATTATTTTATGTGTGAGGTTTTAGTTGGCCTGTTTATAAAATAAAACCAGCAAAATGTATGGTCTGTTTAAACCTTTGTACAGAAATGCAGCAGGATAATGTAATCTTCACCTTCATTGAATTACTGTAAATTTTGCCTGCTAAATTAGAACTGTTCACCTTCTCTATGCAAAAATGCTTTTTCAGCATTTTTGGTGCATCTGCTATTGTGTGGTGTAGCTGCAGTAGCACTTATGGAAAAGCTATCCAGAAAAACTAAATTAAACTCTACTGAAATCTGTGGCTCTTTGTCACTGTATGTTTTATTTTTCTAACATTCCCGTGTGAAATATTGCCACCCCTGTATTAGACAATGTACGCACTGATGGGCACTCCCTATCCCAGAGTGCAGGGCCAGATCTGGTGAGGATCTGCAGGCAGCTGGGGATATTTGCTGTCATTCTCAAGGGCAAAGTGAAGTGACCGATGGGATTGTTGAGAGCACGGGTCGCAACTTTAGCTGTCAGAATGCCTTTTAAAATTTGTCCCTGATTCTAGATAGACAAGAAAAGCAAAGAGGACTGGAGAAAAATGTCCATAACTGTGTCTTTCCCAGAGGGCCTCAAAGGAGAAAGTGACTTTCCCAGAATTAGACAGAGAATCTGAAGCAGCGCTGGACTTTGAACCCAGATCTCTCAGTATGTTGTGGTGAAGACAGAGCATGGAAATGCTTTTGGACAATAAATGGCAAAAAGGGTCAAAAATTCAAAGTAATTCACAGCGGCGTGTAAGAAAATATTTGCAGACGCATCCTCTTACTCATTCTTCTCTGACAGTTAGTACTATGTGTTGCATTTGGGACTCTGTAATAGCTGAAGGATTTATTTAGCTATATATGATTTATTTATTTATTTAGGTAACTCCCTCTGGTACTATTTATGTAGTTGTGCATTTTCATATTCCAGTAAGTCAGTGAAATGCAATGCGCTGATGCACAATTAGAATGTAAGCAAACAAGCATTGTGTTGGGCCCCACTTTTGTTGATTATGTCATGCTTTAATTAAGTTTTCCGTATGTCTTCATACCTCTTGCTGGACGTGAAGGCAGGCAGCAGGCTCTTAATACTGCTGCGATTTGGCACTGGGACTTCTGGGTTACTGCCAGTCCTTGTACACAAAGGCTGTGTTGATAGAGTTGTGATAAGGACTCAGGGGGAGATAAGGGTTATGCTTTGGCCCAATGGCTTGACCTTGCTCTTGTTGAGCCAACAGCAAGAGTCCTATTGATTTCAAAGCGAGTGGGACTCGTTAATACATTTTCATTCTTGAGCGCTGCTTGCAGGCAGATGGGAGGGACTGCTTGTGGTAATGCTGAGTGCAGTTTGTTGATATACAGGTGCCTGTTCTTGCGAGAATCAGTCCTTCTTTTGGCACGGCAGCTTTATGTATCCGTGTTTTGTGTGTGAACACAATGTTTGTCAGGCACTCGTTTGGCAATCCCAGAGACAGAAGTTCTCTGTGTGCTGGGTGTCTGTCTTGGTGGTGCTAATTTACAAGCTATGTTGCGATGCTTGCCTGTGTATCAGAAGGCAAGTCCGAGACACTGGTGAGTGTTCACCAAGCCTGTTAATCCTGTCAGGCTGTAGCCACACAGTTGAGTTTGGTATTCTCATCACCTAAATTCCTAAATGTACTTCTAAGGCACATTCCCTTCTAACGCAAGCTGCCCAAACATCTGTGGCGAGACTAAGGAAAACATGGAGAAAAAGACCCGAAGATGAATATTTCAGCAGAAACGTGGGAAGGAATGCAATGTAGCTCACGCAAAACCTTCTGTAGTGTATGCCATAAATTAACACAATATAAATTTATACATATTTACACCACATAGACTAAAATATATAAATCCTCAATACTCAGCCTTCTGTAGTAGGTGTAAGCAAGCAGTCCATATGTTTAGCTGATTTCTGGGGAGCTCTAGGGAACAAAATGTATCTTTGTGGAACTTTTGATATTAAGGAGATTATAAACTAGGATAATGAGTGCAGATCTCAAAATGCGTTGTCTTTTCTGCAGGCTGAAAACAAGCAGAAATCTCCTGATTTGCTATCTGAGGCTTTAATTCAGCCAGGTGCTAAAATACACATGTAAAATTTAAGAGCATGAATAGTCCTATTGATGTTGAAGGCCTAAAGAGCAATCCACCGCTCGTTGGATTTTCCTGACTTCAGGCTGCATGAGTCTGTTTTCCTCTTGAATTTGTGTACTTTCATTGCAAATACAAGCTTCTAACATCTCATTAGGTACCAGGTGTTTCCTTTTCCATCATTTTGCACTGACTATTCTAGACCAGTAACATGTTAGCCCCCTTATGTACCGCTGTGCAGTGGAGAATTGGATCTCTAACATTTGTTCTGTCTCTGCTTTTTTAAATAAGGAGAGAAAATGTTTTGATATGTTTAAAGTCTGGGACCTGGAGTCCAAATGTCAAGATTCTCTTCCCAACTATACCATCATTTACAGGGATTAAGGGGAACTGCATGATTCAGAAGCAATGTTTTGTGATTTCTACATCTGAAATGTTGGGAAAACTTCCATTTTTACAGAGGTGCTAAGAGAAGGAAAATGAAGGAGAATGAAGGAAAATAGGGAGAAGAAAATGGAAGAATTGTTTGTAAGTTTTGTGACAAACTGTCCTGGCACATGTTCTTTGGCACGAGGACAGTGGGGTTATTTTCAGCCTCTGATTTTGGCCACCTCCTCATACAGGCACCTATGATAGCCCAGATAGTGCCTGGTGAGGGAAAGAAGCCCTTCCAAAGTGCTGTAGAGTTTTCTGGTGCTGTTGTATCAGCATATTCTCCACCTCCCACCAAGGTCCTACTTCCCCAACCAGTAAAAAATGTCTCCAGAAGTATCTCATCAGCCCTGACATCTCCAAGGCGATGATCTACAAAGACATGCTTAGTGTGCATCAGCACAGAGGACTGCAGCCGAGGCTTAGTGGGGACCAAGGTCTTCATGTATTTGTGATGACTGTGTCCTGCTCTGTGGCTCTACTCCTGGGAGAAACTCCTAGTAGAAATGTGAATAAATACCAGCAAAGCTAGAAGAGGCTGGGCTCATGCCAGCCACTGTATGGTGCTAGTTCAAATTTTTTAAAATATCAAAAGCCGTGTTCATTAAGGGAAGAGACAGAACCTGACCTGCTGGGCCATCTCGAAAGGCATGCCAGTGTTTTCTGCAGCTGCATGACTCCTTTGGCAGGGTGGCAAGCAGCAAGCTTCTCATCACCTGTGACTCTCTGCAGTCAGGGATGATGATCCAAGAGCAAGATGTCCCCCTCAGTCACTTCAGTCATAGAGGCAGACGATGGAGGGGATCCTCTTCATAGGTCAGAGCATCCTGCCCTGCCTTTCCTTCCAGGCCATGGAGAAGCCACGAAATGAGTGACCAACAAAGACTACCTTTCCAGCGTACCACAAGAATGCAGCCTTAGTGGGTGTCCTGGTGTGTCATCTCATCCTGATGGAGTGTAGGATAACTGCAGAGAAGCAAAGGCAAATGGACTTTGATGTGGATGATACTGTGAGGAGTACCTGATAGCCAGAAGTTAAGCATCGATTAAATTCTGGGCCTTAAGGGAAAGCAGTAGTTGTGGAAGATCTCAATTTCCACCATTGCAGAAGATGAGCCATGGCCAGTATGCTGGAGAGAGTCACAAGCCTTTTTGTTTGTAAGTGCTAGGAGCCAGTGTCATTTCGCATTGCAACAAATCCAATTGTCTGGGTTGCTGGTGGCCAATCATAGCATATGTGATGACAGCACTGAGTGCTTGCCCCATCACCTCCCAAAATCCTTTTTTTAATTTATTTCCTACTTGTCTGTAGATAAGAACACATTGTTGGACCAATTTATTATGGCTGCACTGTCCGCACAAGCTGAGATGACAAAACGTACTCTCCCGACTGAGAGGACTTGTAGCTTGTTGGGACGAGGCTGGTGACACAGCAGAAGGGAAAACCAAAGTCCTTTTGCACAGACCTCTCCCCTCTTCTTTGCTTATACCCATTAGCTCAGTAAAGCACAAGACATTTCAACAGGGCTGCAAGAAATAAGGCTTGTAGTTGCCTCCCTCCTTTTGTCAGTGTTGAGAAAAGGCACAAACCATTTGCTCTTTCATGAAATATATGGGCACAGGACCTTTAACTGATCATTTTAGTTTTTCTGACTCTTTCTGTGGACATCAGTGCTTTGGTTTAACTGGGAAGGAATCAACTGGAGAGGTAGGAAGACAGTTCGTTCTGATCTTTTGTTTACTTTAGTTCATCATATCTGCAAATTTATATTGGGACAGCCTTGTGCTATCTGAGCAGTCCTGGTTTGGTGGCATCCGCTTTTGACCTCCAGTGACCACTTTTGCTAGCAGTTCCACAGACTTGGAAGTTCTTGCGAGGCAGAGATTTTATCGTTGCCGGTTGAACTGACGAGCTTGCTTTAATGTCAGAGCTTGAATGAGGCATGACTGCTAACCCATTTTGGTAAGAGACTGACCAATAGAAATCAATAAAGAATGCTTATTTACAAGTCATTTTATGAAGTCGGTGATAGGAGTGGATCAGTTTGACATATTGTGTCCAACTGGATGCAATCTCCTTGAAGAAAAGTGAGCAGCACCCAATGAAAATACAAAAGAGAAGGCTAATGTGGTATATCCTTTAAGTGTATTATGGCAAACCAGTTATTTCTTATGAAAGAAAAAAAGAAAGAGTTATCTTTGATGTCACTCCAGGGATACTAATGGAGTCCCAGAGGAATTAATTTCAACCCTGCAGTCTGAAGAGTTATGCTTCCATCTGGCTATATACAGAGGTACTTAGTCTAAGTGTTCTCCTTACTGGAACAAACTCCCCTTGGAGTGCTTCCCATCTGGGCCATAGGGAGAACCCAACATGCAAGTGTGTCCCCATAAATGACACAGCATTAAGTGTCAAAGGATAAGACCCAACAGAATTCAGAAACTCTCCCCCACGTGCGCTTTCCTTCTGCTCCCCATCCCTTGCCAAAAGCCAGTCACAAATGCTTCAGCGTGACTCTGTTACCTGTGTTTTGTTACGATTTGCTGTTCAGTCTTGAGGGAAATTGGTAAGCAGCGTGAGTTTACATGGAAAAAATGTTTTTTACATTTTTCCTTTAGTTGAGTTCCTCCCCTTTGTTTTGCTCTGTACAATTATTACCGTATCGTTTAATTATATTGCCCTTTTTTATCCCTCAGTGCAGACCAAGCATGCTGAAAATGAAAGGCAGCATGTAACCTTCTGAAGTCGCTAATTGTAGTACTGCAGGTGAGCTGAATAACAGACGATTGTAAATTTTGGTCTGAAGTTCTTTGCTGTTTAAATTGGACAACAGCAGGAGAGAGAACAAAAGCTATTTCCTACCTGATGTTCTTGGAAACCCGTTCCCAGTTCTTCGTGGAGGACTGCTGCTGTACTTGAATATATTAAAATAGGGACACATGAATGACATTGATACTCTGCAGTGGAAATAGCTGAGCCTTTTGTAGTCTTTTTACCATTGCATGAGAGTTACGATAATCTGCTTCTCTCTCTAAATGGAAACCCTCCGGGGAAGTTTTGTGTACTCTAAATAGCATCCCTGTATGATCAGAAACTTGGCTTCATGTGCATGTAATGCATAATAGATAAAGATACAAGAATATAAATGCAGATTAGAGGTTATTCAGTCAAGGCAAGCACGTTTAGTGGCGGGGGGTGGGGGGCACATTATAAAAACGTCAAACAATACAGCATTGCTGCTACCCTTTCTGGCAAATCTCCATATTTTGCCAAAACGTTGTTATAATTCTGAGCAGCAAACGGGATCTGTCTCGTAAGTACCTATGTCTAAACCATTTACTCTCCTTATATGTATGCTCAGCAGATAATCACGTTCACTTTTCTCTAGCCTTGTTGCATTGAATTTCATGTAGCTATTTTGAAGTGATCTCAGTGCTGAAAATAGTCTGCCAACAGAGATGGATACAGACTTTCAGAAGAATACTTACATCTTCAAAACAATGCATGAACAATCATTGATTAAACCCATTAGCAGCACTGGGATACAAATAAGTAGCATTACTCTGTTTTCTGTAGTCACTTTGACAGAGAAAAGGCCCTCAGTTTAGCCTCAGCACAAAGAGATAACGCCTCAGCTTTGACTTCAGCAGGGCCAGTGGCTTCTTAGTTGGATAAATAAACTTTTTTTTTTTCTGGTTGTTCAAGAGATGATCAGAGAATTAACTTTGCATTGGGGTTGTCTACATGAAAAAAGCTAGTGTGCATGACGCTGAGATGACAGCATGTGGACTAATTCTTTGTGTAAGTGCTCTGACAATTACCTTTTTAGTGGTGAGATGATGACCCCAAACTGATGCTCTTGCAGAAGCATCTCTGTCTTCTTACTGCTACTACTTCTGTCTTTTTGTGAAAGGGTGTTTTCTTTTTGTTTCTGTAAACTGTATGACAGAAGAATCAACTAGGTACTTTCTGTATGGCCGTGAACATACTGTAGTGAATATGGAGGAATAAAAGTAACTTCCTCTGCTTAGGTGAAAATTATGGTAGTTATTCGAGAAACAGGGGAGGGGGAAGAGGCTTGCTTGTTACTATCCTTCAACACTTCCTGACCCAGTTGACATTTTAGAGGGAACAGGTGGTTACAAGAAGGAACCCCTTCCTATTTCTGGGTGAGAGGCTCTGTCTGTAATAGAAAAAGAAGTTCTTTTATGACCAATTGCAAGGGAACACATTTCCATTCCTGCAGCAACAGCAGACGGATGTGTTTTGTTTGACCCTGAGTACATGATACGGATTCAGGCAAGTAGTGAGCTTGACAGTATTGTCTAGGGAAATCTCACACTAAGCTCCTGTTATGAAATCCTAAGCCTGGAAAAGTGCAAGTCCCGGCAAAAAATGTAACCAAGGACCTGCCTGTATGTGCACAGTGGGCCGGCTGCAGAGAAGTATATAAGTTGCTTTGAGTTTTCTCTGTTTAGAAAACTTCTGTAGTTTGTAATCTCAAGAAGTCTGCTTTCTCTCAGTTGAAATTCTTTTTGGCTTTGTTGGGGAGCTTGCTGCAAGAGAAGACCTAGGCATGTCCACCTCAGAGCTTTGTCCAAATCAGGATCTCATCACAGACTGAATTTCAGATTTTCCTCCATTCTGTAAGAGGCTTTGAATTCCTATTTTTTTTTACCAGTGCTACCATGCTATTAGGCATTGCTGGGTGAAGGGGTACGTTCGTTATCTTTTCCAAGTTTGCATAAACAGCCTTTGGTGGAGCAAGAACAGAAACTTAAACACACATCCCTTGGCACCTGAGCCACTGGCTAAGCTGTCGGTCTGTCCTCTAGTCCCAATAAGCAGTTAAATGTTTTTAAGTAGCTAAACCAAGAGGCTTCAGGAGAGCTCCAGATTCTGCTACCTGGAGCAGAGGCAGAGAATTGAACTGGTGGGAGATTAAAGCAACCTGATAGTTAGGGCCCTTCTCTGCAAGGGGGGAAGTACCTAGGTTCCTCTGCTAGTGAATGCTTATTTGTGCAAAGTAGAGGAGAGTTTGAGGGTACCCCAGCACAGTGACAACAGCTGGGAGGATAGTGGCAAAGGGATGCTCCAAAACATGGGATCTGTTGTTCTTAGCCAGACAAATGCATTATCCAAATTGCTTGGGTAGTTTATAAATGGGGTAATTATGAGTAACTTTCGTGAATAGTTTACCCAAATAAGATACCCATTGCTAGATGAAACTAGCTGGTGAGCTCAACATACATTTGCAAATACTTGGGAATAGTGCAAGCTGCATTCATTGGTGAATTGGATACTTGCTGAATTCCCTGCCTAATTCAGGTCCCATCTCACTTTATGATAATTTTGTGCATGGTAATATTTTGCCCTTCTCCTTCAAAGCAGTTGAAAAATGAAGACAAGAATCCAGAATGGCCTTTAAGGCCCTTCATACATGCAGAGCCTATTGCCACCGCATCTGGGAGGCCAAGTTCTGCCTTCAAGCACAGTTCTTTCTGGCCTCTATAGGAGTCTAGGACTTGTATCTTGGAGAAGAATTTACCAGTGAATAACCACCTCAGTCGTGCCCCCTGAGGTTACATAGATGTAGGCACCATAAATTATGTCTTCATAGAAAACCAGGAGCAGACAGATGAATGCTAGCTGGATTCACCACCCAGAGAGGCAGGACAAGAGTAGGGTAAGTTCCAGTTAAGAGGCTCTTGGCACCAGCACAGTCTTGAATGATGAATTCAATTATGGAAGCAGGGTTTAATCATACGAGTGTAATCACCGTGTGCTTAAATCGATTTTGAAGGTAGAACTTTAGCTTCTAGGTCTTGTTGGAAATTTTCTAAAGAACCTACCACTCTGAGCTACTGCCAGTTTGTCTATTGTGTGCATATACAAAAATCTCATTTTGAATCTCGATAAGCTCTTGGCTTTAATAACGTCTCAAGACTGCAAGTTTCATAGCTTATTTATCATGCACTGAATAAAAAAAAATTCCTTTTGTTGTTGGTAAATTCACTGCCTTTCAGTTTCCTTGAGTATCAGCTTGTTTTGTATTGTCTGAGCAGATAAAGGGGAACACCCCACTTAACCTCTCAACATCATTCTCTGCTCCCTTTTCAAGTAATTTTTGTATGCCTGTAATACTGTATAACTAGTATAAATGCTACCTTTTAAAAGAAAATAATGCAATCTCTCAGTATCCATATAATGAACTATCTCTGTTACATTCCACTGCCTAATAGCGTTGTGGTTTTCTCCATTGAGGGATGCCTTATTCCATCGTTCTGACAAACTGCTGTTTTCTTGTAGCAAAATTGTTCAACATAGTGTTTTTACTGTTTTGTCAATAAGCAAAGGAAATAAAAACCTTATGGGATTTGAACATGAACATTCACACTCCGTATGTGAGCAGCGTTTGAATTGGAGTGTGGTGGGGAAGCAGAGCGTAGTATGCAACCTGTTTACTGAAGCACGTGCCAGCAAGTGAGATTTCATTCCCATTTGGTAGGATCTCACTTCGGGCCCATTTTCTCTCTCCTTTCCTTTCCACTGCTCCTTCACAGGATCTGATACTAGCAGCTTTTCTGTTTTAATTGCTGTTTTCAGACTGAAATGTTTTTTTTTTTTTTTTTTTTTTAATGTGCTCATCCTAACAGTGGACTTACAAGATGAAATTATGTGGTATCTGCTGTAGCAAAATGTTTCTAGTAGGACCTGCCGTTCCCTGGGGCATTGTCAGGCAACTGGGAGCTCAGTAGAAGGAAAAAGTGGATCTGTCTATGAGCAGATCTCTCTGAATTGGGATCTCTCTGAATTTAGGCCATGTCTACAACCAAATTTCAGCTTTTTGATGATGAATTAATGAATGGTATAAAAGCGTGACTTGAATGGAGCTACTCATTTTTTTCTAATCACACGAAGAGACAACTGAATGCAGGAAATTTGAAGCTGATTTAAGCGACGCAGCCTTATATAATACATCTTAAGGCTGTGGAAGGCATTGCCACAAGCTGTCTACAGATGCTTCTGAGGATGAAAAGACCATCCAGAACTGTTTTAGATAAGATTCAAACTGTTTCAGAGGACCGTGAGTTCAAAATGGAATAAGCCTTTCATTGATTAGCCACTGTTCCTATGCACTAATTAATCATTAACTGACCACTTCAGGTAATATTGCATACTTGTTTCTGGCCACTCATTGGAAGCATGAATAAAATTAATTTTATGCCAGTTCTCTGATATGATGCTGCAATTTCTGTGTTTGCTATCAATTGTGAGTTTAGACAGGTTCAAATTATGTTAATTAGTCTATTTTGATGTCAGTGTTCCCTATCTGTTGAGGCTGACACAGCTCCACCCACCTATTAATGAATATGTTAATTAAATCCTATTAGGCACCTAAATATGGCGCCAGAGCCAGGGAAGTAGTGACAGCTGATGGCCCTTCGGGGTACAAATGGTTTCTCACTATGATCAATATTCTCCACTGCTGAAAATGCTCCTTATTTTTTTGGACTTCCACTCGCTTAACTCTCCTTCCGGCGGTTGTTTACAGTACTGAAAGTGCAAGCGAGAGTTCAAACAGGGTAGCCTTAAAAGCTGCCTTAATGACATCTGTAGAAAAATCATCTAGCTCAGCTTTCATCTTCAGACAGAAGGTCAGAGTTCACAGATTTTGTTGTTAGGCGGCTTCCATTTCGACCCCCGCCCCATCTAGCCAGTGGGTTAAAAGGCTGCTTAAAGTACCCAGTTTCTTTCTTGATGCATCAGAAGTCCCAGATACTCGAGGGATCAAGAAAAGTACAAAACCAACGTTTCGGCACTCTCAGTTCCAGATGGATCCGTTTTCTAATGCTGCTTATTTCAACTTCACGGGTGGAACAAGCCCTGTTTGGAAGCAGTGTTTTATGCTTGGCTCGGAGAGGGACAGGCAGGGTTTGGGGTTAACGCGGTTCCATCAAGAGACTTCTGGGTGGGCTTTGGCTTAGCACACCACAGGCGCGCTCACAGCCAGTAGAAGGTGGGTAATCCTTTGGGTTGCCGCCTCTCCAGCCACATGGTCCTGTTTCTGCTGGGCAGAGCTGCATTCCCTCTGACTGGAAGAAGCATGCAAAAGCTTGTGAGGTGGTGCAGGGAAAGGAGGCCGTAGCACACATCATTTTCCCCTTTCACCAAAGTCACAAAAACCAATATAGCCAGAGCAGGATGGGCATCATTCTGACCAGAAGCTGTGTGTGGGAATCTTACATCATAGCATCTAAGTCTTCGGTGATCTCATGGAAAAGTTTCCCAACATATTCATATGAGTTGGACTCAGAATTTCTGTTTTCAGAGAAGTCTTTGGTACACTGGAGTTGAAGACCCACTGACAGAGAGATGTAAACTAAATTTTTATCCCTGTTACAATAAATCTGGTTTTTCAAGAATACTGCACACGCAATACAGAGCTCCGGTAACTTCATCTCTAGGAACCCCTATGTAAAGTCGCACACACGCCATGTGTAGCAAACCAGCCTCACCCACCTGTGGGTCTCAGAATGCTTCTCTCTGCTTTATGCTTCCTTCATGCACTCAGTTTTTAATACCTATTAAGACTCTAAATTTGTATAGCTGTGAAAAAGTCTATGGAGCTTTCTCAGGACTTATTGCTGTATGACTGGGATATTCTGGCACAAGTGAGAAACATACCTTCAAAATGGTATTTGTAGGAGATATAAAATAGTTTTCCTGGATGTTCCTCTATAGGAAAGTTGTAGGACTGGCAGCACTGCAGTTGTTTACTCATTACAAGCTACAGTACTTGACTGTGTTTAGTGTTGGTCAGTATTAGCCTGAAGCAACCACTCTGTCATGGGAGAAGAGGTGTTAATTCCTTTTCTGTGCCACAGCAGCCCAGGCTTTGAACAAAGACACTGTGTACACTGAACTGTGGAAGCTTACAGGCTTCTAATTAGATATTACACTATTGACAGTGATTTGTGGGGGAGGGGTTTGTTATCTGGTTCAGATGAAACCAACCTGTAAATGCAAAAGTTAATTGGTGACTGAGAAAAGGACCCAGATATGTGAGTTTTTAAAGTGTTTTGGTGGACCTGATGGACACAGGAGTTTTGGTCATTTTGTGTAGAGCTGACCTTATGTCTGAACTGACAGCTAAAGGCGAAGGAGCTGCAGATCCATAATTACTCCAACATGAAATAAGAAAAATGATTCATTCAGGACACTTGGAAGCCAAGGAGTGCCAGTGAAAGAAGCCAGGCTTTCTTGGCTGATGTAGGCGTATTAATCGAGGAAGATATGTTTGCTTTAGGGCATGACTAGTCAAACTTCAAGCAACACATGATTTCTCATTTGGAGGAGAGAAGGGACGGCATTAAACATTTTCACAGAGGACAATGGAAACCCTTATACCTGTTTCAGACCGCTGCGGTATTGTTTAGAGCAGGGAAACTTAAAGACCTTGTTATATCTAAATACTCTTGATGTTAATCTCTGGGACATTCCCTGCGGGAGATACCTTTAGTGCCAAGGAGGAGGCAGTGATTTCAAGATTTTGGCTAAATAGACCTATCTGGGCAAAGAGACTGGAAAAGGACAGAGGATGAGATGTTTGCAGTACTAGGAGGAGCATGGAGCCTGGGAGTCTCGTGTGGATTACAGCAGAAATAGGACTTTAATTATCCGGCAAATATGTGGGCAAAAATTGTAATACTTTGTGGTTAAAACAGCAAAGCAGATTGGAAGAAAACTGTATGTTGCTCTTTAGAGAAACTGGTGGGATGGCGTAGTTTCCTTACATACTGATCAGTTCTTGTTTAGGTTCAGATTTTGCCTTAAGATGCATTTAAAGCAAAAGGCATCAGTCAGGCTGTGGCGTTGAGTCAAGAAAGATGCAGCAGTCTGAATACCTGAGCAAGGACTTCAACGTTTCACCTTTTCTTCAGGAGAGGAAGAGAATGAGTGAATATAGATCAGGTGACCAGCAGCAGCCAAGCATTGCCAAAGCCAAATTATACGCAGTGGGGATCTACCTGATAAAGAAAGGCTGTAGCGCACTATTTGTACATAGCATAGAATCTCACAAAGGCAAATGTTAATTCACTTGGTTATTTTTTTTATTGTGACTAAGAAGTTCCAGACCAGCTGATGGCTCTGTTCACAGAGACAGTTTTACAATACCTCTGACCACATTTGAAGTTTTTTAAAAGAATGCATATAAAATCCTAGAGACATGTCCAGTCATTGCATTTTTCATGTGGGGTAAGTTGTAAAGCCAGAAAAGGGTGAAATTGTTAAGATGTTCCAAACTGAATAATAAAAATATTCTGAAAGAGAGATCTGTATTAACCGAGAACGTGAGAATTTTCATTTCCATCTATAAGGATGTGGATATTCTCCATATCCAGTTTTGTATGTCCTGTTGAATCAGCTGTGTAGGCAGTTATATCTTGGAGAAGTCTTTGTAATGCGTTTCTCTTTGCAGCCAATCTTATATCCTTAATGAAGTCTTCTAAAAGGGAAAGAAGAATTTGAGATGAATGAAAAGAGCTGCTCAGCCCTTTCTGTATAAGAAGAAGTCTATAACATACTCCCCGTGTGTGGCTCATCCTGTAAAATACGGCTGTTGTAAAAACTGTGTTTGCATCAGATAATCCAATAATCCACCTATTCTGAAAAGAGTTGCTGTGAGATTTTTAACAGAGATGTTGGTATGAGTCTTGAAGAGGAGATTCAGGCAAAAGATTGTCAGATGCTAAGGGTGCTCATGTTGAAAACAAAACCTGTATTTTGTGTCTCTCTCTTTTAGATTCGGCAAAAAGTTTGGATGCACGCAAAACTGCAGAGTCTTTGTAAATTTATCGTCTTGAGTCTTGGAGCTTCTGTTCAACAAAAAGCCAGATTTATACGCGTATAGAGGTAGGTCAGAATCATTTTTGTGACTTCTTTGGAGTGTGTCTGGGAATCTGGGTGGTGAGACTCTCCAAAGCCCTTAAAGAAGTATTTATTAGTAAGGAAAGCAACATTTCCAAATGGAATGAGTTATGCTCCATTTCTCTTTGTCTCCAGAAACCACTTCCTTTCCTGAAAGCATCAAAACAGCCAAAAGGCACTAGTGACCAAACAACATAATTACAAGTAGAAATAATTACACAAATTAGCCTTCTGAGACCAGTTGTAGACATGAGGAATACATTTGAAGTTAAGGTCTATATTCCCAAAGTTCGGATATGTTTGAGTTTCTGGTTTTGGCATAGGCTTGTCCTACTTCCAACTAACTAGTTTGCTGGTGTTTTCTTTGGATATTTTTCCTGAGTGGGCTTTTTCACTGTGACTCATGCAGGATAAAGCAACTAGTTTGGAGTCTGTGAAAGCAGGCTTCCGGAAGAGTACCAAGTCAAACTGTATAAATCCTAGACATACTAAAGGTCTGTTGTCTTTGAAGACCCATATAGCCATTCTCCAGATGGAGCAGTGCCTGCAACTCACAATCGATTCTTTTTTTTTTTCCTTTTTTTTTTTTGTGGTCCAATTAGCGAATATATTGTGTGCGTTGCAGAGGAGCGCTGGTTGGAAAAGAACTGGGAGAAATGCGGTTCAGTGGTTAAACGAGAAATTAATCCGGAAGGTGGGAAAACTGAATTTTTTTAAAAAATCCCATTGAAGCGATTTTGAGTTGTTGGGGTTTTTCTTTTTTCAGTTAGCAGGAGAAATTTATGGTGGCAGGCGGAACGACCTCATAAATGAACATTTTATTGCTGGGCAAAATGGAGTCATTCCATTAGCTTCTGATGCGCTGGCCTGACTTTGTGTTATTCTAAATGGTGAACGCCATACCAAAACTTTTTTCAGGCCTTTTCGTTGTTAGGTAGGGATCGGATATGCCTCTCAGTTGTTTCATCAAGAAAATATTACTGATGTTTTAAATTTTCACTTACAACTAAGTAGCTGCTAGGCTTCGGTCCTGCTATAAGCATCTCTTAAATTTACTAATGAGATGCTAAAACACAGAATCAAATTACATTTAGGTAATGTGGTTTTGGGGAGGAAAAATGTGTTTGCTTTTATTAATAATATATTGATGTATTGTTTGTAGCCAAGCAAAGGCTGTAGAAAACATTGGTGATTTTATTGCACTCTGCCTCCAAACCCACCAATGACGTAGCCGTTAGGCTATGAAATTTCCCCTTTATTTTGAAAATATATCATCCCCCTCTCACTGAGCATGGGATAATCAGGAGTGTCATGGTTTCTGCATTTGTTGGTATTCTCATCATTTTGGAAAGCCCCCTGCTAGTTACTTGAAGGCCTTCTAGCAGTGCATGTCCACTGGAGGAAGAGACCACACCAGTTGGAAGCGATCCTTGGAGTCTTTGTTGCATTCTCCTTAAAGCTTGTGCCATCTGGGACTGTGCAACAGGGGGAGAAAAGCACTGATTTTAAAAGTGGGGGGGAAAAAAGACAATTTCTAGGTCTCATCATTCTGGTGAAAAAGCACTGAAATGTAATGACCCTGAGGCTTTTGCAGGGGGCAAAATGTCAAGAACTTGAAAAAAGCCCCAAACCTCTCCTGATTTAAACCAGTCTCATTATTTGAGGCAGAGTGTAGCTCATGATTGTTGAGTGCTTCAGATTAGTCGTTCTGAGGTTTTCTAGGTTGTATTTTTTGGTTGTATTTATGTGATGAAATACTGTATAGTTTGTTGGGGCTTTTGGAGGTGGGAGGGTTGTGTTGTTTACATGCCGTGGATTGATTTCGAACAGTTTCCCAGAGAATATTCAATATCCGAAATTTCAGCTGGGTTGATTAGCTGTGAATGCTTGCATATGCTGCGTGGCATTGTTCCAGTGCCTGGATTCAATGAGCATAACAACTTTGGCAGTCCAGATTTTGTAAAGTACTCATGGCGTCTGGAAGGCACCAGGTTCCTTCAGCTCCTATTGGCAAAGACAGAGGGATAGGTCCTGTTCAGGGGCCTGGATGGAGGAGGATATAAGGAAACTAATGACGCTTCCCTCTTCTTTCTCAGGTAGCTGTACAAGCTCTCCTAAATACAGGTTCTTTTATGGCCTGGGGAATACCTTCAGCAGCAAAAGGGGTTGGTCCTGCCACTCGCTGCTTTTTTCCAGGGCTTACTCAGCTGTCAGAGGTGATGCTCTAAGTGAATTTAAGCAATGGGAAGGGGTGGAACTAGGGAGAAATGCTATAATAAACACAGTACACTTCTGCAGATAGAGATTATACTTCAAACCCTTTAAGCACATGTTATTCTTTGAACACAGAGGGCTGCATTTGTTTAATTTTTTTACTGTCACACTTTGGTGTGATTGGCAGCATATCTCGTGAGAAGAGTGTGAGAGAATAACAGCCAGGGAGAGGTTTGGTGGGTCAGAAGAGTAGGCAAGCAAAGCTGTCCAGCATATGGAAGTCTGCGGTGTCACAGCACGCAGCCTGGGACGGGCTCTGCTGTCTTGACTTCCCAGAAATCGAAAAATCAGTGTCATTCCTTCAGTCCAACCAAACAGACGTTTGGCCCAGACGGATGGGACCTAACCATTGTAATCAGACTATTTGTGGATGTATTTTCTTTTTTAGGGGTTACAAGCGTATGTGTTGAGACAGGGTCTAAATGGCAAGTAAATGTGCTCTAAGAGGGGGCAACCGAGAGCTTCTTATTAGAATCCACAATGTTCTCCTTATTTCAGTGCAGAGCTAGCTGCATTTTCTTTTGTTCTTTCAACAGGTTAGTAATTACTGTTGCAGTAATTAGGCTTGATGGAGAGTATATAAGACGATAAATGGTTATTCTGTGCAGTAGTGGGGGATATTTGGTGCCAAGCTTATTATTTTCAGTCAAAGCTAATTATCTCTATTATAATACATGACTCTCTTTCTTGAATTATGAGTGGGAAACTGCTGAATAGATTTTTTTTTTTCAAAGTGCCCTGAACCATGGAGAGAAATGAAAATTAAAAACAATGAAAAGCTTGTTAGACAATGAGAAGACTCATCTGTAAAGCTATTTCTGACAGATTTTTTTTTTCCTCTCTCTCATCTCCGGTTATATAAATATCAAATGCTTATCACGAAATGAATTGTTGCATTACGCATGGTAGGGGTATAAAAGTTCAGTTCAGAGATCAGAGACACCGCCTGGAATCCGGTGGATGGCCAGCAGTGAGCTGCGTAGGGTGCGATGGCGCTGGCCGCAGGGAGCGGCGATGCTGCTGACCCTGCCACGCAGCTGCGCTGTGCCCGCAGCCTGGCCCATCTCCAAAATAGTGAGGTGATCAAGGGATTTACACATGTTCCTCTCAAGCGCCTTTGAAAAATATTGGCTGCCCAGAATAGGCATCTGTTTTGCTTGTATTTAGGGCCTGCCCTGGAAATTTGGACAGGGAAGCAATGTCAGAAGGGATTATACCCTCTGGCTGGCTCACCTCGAGTGATAAGGTCAGCAGAGGGAGCGCGACTTTGATTAGTCGGGTTTGTCTACTCTGCAGATGCTACCTCATCGTTTATTAATAATGCTGTCATCCCCTCCTCCGCTTACATCATGGTTTCAATTTGTAGCGGTGACAGGGCTGATCACCTTTCGAGTCTTGGCCGGCTCACGCCGTACCCTGGGTTTGCTTTGCCCCATGCGTCTGAATCACGCTGTAACTTGACTCTCTGACTGGTGAAACGTGTAGTAGCGCAGCAGTTCACTGCCAGCCATGCCGGCCGCAGCTCAGCCCCGACCTCACCCCTGAATCTCCTTTCCGCGGGAATCGGGGTGGGAGGAGGTGGTGCACGACCACGCTTCGTCTTGACGCGCCGACAGCCTCTGCTGGCGTGGGCAGCGGGGACCCGAGAGATGGGAATCGCTCCCGGGCTCCGTCCCTGCTCGCGAAGCGGTCACTGAAATACCCTTATCGGGCCCTGTAGGGTGATTGATGGGGCAATGGGAAAGGCAGCTGTTTGCTGTTGAATGTAAATACTCCTGTGCTTAGGAAGGCGCGAGGTGGGGGGAAGCTTCTGCTGCTTCCTTCTTTCCATATATATTTTTCCTGATTTTTAAAAATTGTGATTTTTAGTTGAATTTAGCTCCCTACAGAAGAGAATCAGTAAAGCTTTCCTGCGTGTTTACAAGGCAGCTTTCCTTAGAAATTCCGTGGAGTGCATTTCCATGTGCTACACAACAGATGTTTGAAGCTGATCAGTGTCATGTGTTGCATTTTGCGGTACTTTAATACGTGCTTTTGAGAGATAAGCAGTACAAAGAGGAACCGAGTTACTAAGATGGATAAAATTTTCACAGCGCTAGTATTTGCCTGTCTTTGGTTACTGCCAGTAAAACCACATCAAACTATCACTGCGCTGCTTATCTGCAGTCTGTGCTAAAAGTCGCCTGACTCCCGTCGGAAATTCCATCCTTTACCTTCACACTAATTTTTCCAGCAGTCCTTTGCACCACACAAAAGCTCTGTTTATACCTCTCCAAATCAGATTTTCTCAGTTTTCTCTGGTACTGCTGTTCTTATACAGAGGTGGTGTAAGTGGTCTGCTATTTTGATGACATAGGTATTATTTATTTAAATTTATGGTGCAATACAAATTATCTTTCTCAATTTAAGCCTGATCTTGTGAACTCTGTACAGGGAACTTACCCTGGAGATCATTTCTAAGTCTGATATTAAGTTCATCACTGTACTGTCCCAAATCGTAGTTCAGGTTGGTGATGGTGTTTCAAGAGCTGCCTCTCAGGGGTGACTAAGCAGAGCCATAGCAAAGATACCTTACTAATTCCAATTCCTGCGGTCACTGAAAGTCCAATGTGATGAAAATGAAAGGTGTTTTCCACCAAACTGCTTATAGATCCTATTAGGCAATAGCCGTGTATTCAATAAGAGTGGCAGACAATTAAAAAAAAATAATAAAAGCAGACACTATTCAAAGGTGTTATTTCAGATTTTTTCATAATGTCATTGTCAATTAAGGTAGTCACTGGGTGAGGAAGAGTTCACATGTATTAGCAGTTGATAATGGTTATTTGCATGAAACAGGATTGTAAGATAGGGCCCTAGACTAGTTGTAGGCTAATAGAAGCTGTGTAAGGGCTACCAAGAAGGCAATAATATGTAAAGTTAAGGCAACACATTCAAATACTTTAAATTGCATCTAAATAGGGATATTAAAATATTTCTCTGAGATGCAGGAAAAGCATAAGCCTCTTGACTTTCACAAGGCAAATATACCTATAGCTCAAATAAATGACAATAGAGACAGTTTTCACATAATCAAATCAAATGTGTATCACACACTCCTTCGTTCCTTGGTCTGAGAATTCAAAATTTAGTAGCTAACAAGTAAATATCGTAAAACATAGCATTAGCTGATTAGATCTGGCAAGAAGCAAAACTCCAGACTAGAAACGTGCAGTACCAGAGAGCAGGAAAATCCATTAAACATACACAACAGTAACTCATAACGATAATCTTGTATAGATGTGTCTGTAAACTATAACTCAAAAAGCCAAACTAACCCATTTACAGCCGCAGACATCTCAACAGAATAGCTTTAGATGCTGTTAGCCTGTTTTTGTTTTATATCTCTTTTTCATAGCTGCAACTTAACTGTTTTAAAGTGTATCTCTGTGGGAATTGATGGATTTTATTATGTACATTTCTGTACTATAAGAACGAGAATGATCGATTTTGTTTATGCTGGTTGTTGTTTGTTTGGCTGCGTGACAAGGTTGCTATCAACAGAAGGGATGAAGCATGAGGTAATGACTACAACTTAAATGAGAACGCTTGTCATACCTGCTTTTTGCTTAGAGTGATCAGCAAGTATCAGGGCATAGTCAAATGCCATGTGTGTTTTCTTTCATGTTTACAAACTGGCAAGTCTAATGGAAGGTAATCTTTGACATTTCTTAACAGTCTCCTTCACCCCTGAAATCAAAGCTACTAGTATTGTGCTAAATTACTTAGGATATACTGAGAGTTTAAGAGAAATGTCCTGTGAACTAAGCACAGAGACCATTTCTTATAAAAGGATTTTAATTTTTTTAATTTATTTATAATCTGGAAGAAATTAAAGTTCAGCCTTCTACGTATTCCCCTTGGTGAAGCCATGCTGACTACTCCTGATGATTTGCTTGTCCTGAATGTGCCTGGAAATGGTCTCCAGGATTAGCTGCTCCATCACCTTCTCAGGCTCAAAGTGAGGCTGACCAGCCTGTAGTTCTTTCGGTGCTCCTTCTTGACCTTCTTGAAGACAGGAGTGACATTTGCTTTCCCCCCGTCTTTGGGCACTTCTCCCAGTCATCGTGATTGGACAAAGATAATTATTGAGCATGGTCTTGCAATGACATCTGCCAGCTCCCTCAGCACTCATATGTGCATCCTGTCGTAGCCCGTGGACCAGTTTTATATGTCCAGTTTGCTTAAGCATTCCCTGACCTGATCCTCTTCCAGCAAGGGTACATCTTTGTTGTTCCAGCCTTTCCCCCTGGTCTCTTGGACCTGGGATTCCTGAAGGCCGGTCTTGTTCTGAGACAAAGGCAGCATTCAGTACTTCAGCCTTTCCCACGTCCTGTATCACCAGGTCCCCAGTCTTGTAAAAAATAGGCCCACATTTTCCCTAGCCCTCCTTTTGTCACCTATGTACTTATAGAAACCCTTCTTGTTGCCTTTGACATCCCTCACTAGTTTCAGTTGCATTTGGGCTTTGTCTTTCCTAGCTTTGTCCCCCAGATGTTCGGAAAATGTCTCCGTATTCCTCCCAGGTTACCCATTCTTGCCTCCACCCTCTGTATGCTTCCTTTTTTGTGTTTGAGTTGGGCTAGGACCTATTTGTTCATCCATACAGGCCTTCTGGCATTTTTGGAAATCGTTGGGGTGGGCCACTCTTGAGCTTGGAGGAAATGATCCTTGAATATTATCCAGCTTTCTTGGGCCCCCCTTCCCTCTAGGACCTTATCCCATGGGACTTCTCTGAGCAGATCTTTGAAGACGCCATCTTGAAGATCCACCATCTCATGGGCTCTTCAGCCAAGTCTGACTTTGATCTTCACATCCCCAATGAGTCCCTCTTTGTTGGTGAGTATGAGGTCCAGCAGAGCATTTCTCTTCATTGGCTCTTCTATCACTTAGGGGAGGAAGTTGTCATTCATGCTCTCCCGGAACCTCCTGGATTACTTACTGTCCTGCAGTGTTGTCCCTCCAGCAGATATTGGGGTGGTTGAAGTCCCTCATGAGGACCAGGGCCTGCAAATGTGATGATACTGTATAAAGTTGCTTATACTGCTAGGGCAATCTGATGAGGGAAAGGTGCTATACTGATGACAGAGAATATTTATGTTAGTCCAGAACTGTGGAAACATGTTCTGTCTTGCATATTGCTCTGCCATCTGAAAAGGTTACTACTAATATCCCTCTCCTAGCTGGAGACTTATTACCCACACTAGAGATTACTGTCCCCTCTGACCTGTGGCTCAGCATCATGGGGGCACTCATAAACCTGCTGAAGTCTCGTAAACCCATTCAAGTCAGGATAAACTGAGTGAACACAGACTAAATATTGAAGCACCTTAAGTCAACTTCACTCATTTTGCCTGAAGCACACTCCCTCATGAGCAGGTCAGCTTGCTGTAACCTCTGGCAAGGGTTAGAGGCAGCTGGAAAGATCATTTTCTTCAACTGGCATAGCTAGATCTGAAAAGGGCCTTCTATCTTTGGCTTTTTTCCACTCTAGACATACTCTGCATATGACTAATTTGGTTTTTAAAAGAAACCCACAGAATGCTTACCCAAAGAATTCTGCTGCCGCAGCATTCCTGCTAAGAGGGAGAATGAGCTACAGTCTTGTTTTGGACTGGGAGGTGAGAAATCTGATGGTATTTGGAATTATTGGTCTAACCTGGAGAGAAGCAGCCAGTCAAGAATTGTACAAAACATGAGAGAAATGCTGCTCGGAGATGAGGTCTGCAATATCCACTGGGCATTAACTTGTAGCCCTGAACCTGCCCGAGCGTTGAACAGTGGAATCATGAGGAAGAGCCACCATTTGAGGAAGGCAGAAAATAGAAAAAGAGAGAAATACTGAATAAACTGGAGTCTGTCAAATACAAACATCAGAGGACAAATGCTTTGTGAAAAGGTCTTAAGCTTTTGTTTTTGTCTTTGACTGACAAAAGATTTTAATAAGGTGCCATCATGACTTAAAAACTTTATTGCTGGACCCACATGGACCATAAGTGCTAGTTTCTTCTTCTCGGCTAGCTGCAATTTGCTGTCAGTTGCCTAAAGTTCTTATAAAGTTTATGCAAGTTTTAATTCAAGAAAGACGTGGGCTCCTTTGGTGGGACCACATCACAAGCAGGGTTGGTAGAACTAGGCTCAGCTGAAGGAGAACTCCTCCTCGTGTCAAGGCAACACCTGGCACTGCTGTACCAATGGCTGGATGAACAGGAGCTACCTGAGGAGTCTGCAACATCTAGTGTAAAGAGCCAAACTCCTCTGGCAGTTCATGATAAATTGCCAGAGATGAGCAGAAAACCACCCAGGTATGCTTAAACCCTCTGCTCTGGGCAACTGAGCACAGGGTTCGCACTTCCAAAATGTATTGTTGGAGTGGAAAAAAACCCTTCAGCCTCCAATGTCCGTGACAAACTGGGCACATTCTGACATCCGAGTAGCCATACTTACCCACTTTGTTCTTCTGCTCCACTTTTTCTGGATCGCGAATGCCATGGGTCTCAGAAGTTCACTTGCAGGTTTACCATTATGCTCCCACCACCGTCACCCTCATGTCTCACATGGCTGAGTTTTTTTTCAAGATTTCCCAAAATTCTGTACTCTAAGTTAGATAATGGTACGCTTGTTTCATAATCAAACAACCGGGTCTTTATTCCACAGAGTAAGTCAGACATGCAGAACAGTAACAGCAGGTGAAGAGGTGCCTTAGCACACCCATTAGATGCACAAATTAGATATTTCAGAGCTGGAAGTTGCTTTTCAATAGGTTCGTGTGGTAGTACTAATGACGGATGTTACTGCAGTTATTAAAAACAGACATTCTATAATAATGGAAAATAAGCATAAAGGGGTCTCATGTGAACCCAAGGGCCAATGCTTATATAAATTAAGAAATAAAGGGAGAAGCAGTACGTATTAAGAACTACTAATAACTCAAGTAACTGAATTGTGCATTTCTGGATGTGTTGGAGATTTTCCACAGACATTTCCTATGGAAAGAATTTATGAATCAATGCATAAGAGTTGTCCAAGGAAGATTGTTCCCACATGGATACTGTTGCTGTTTTAACTCATCCAGATCTTCAAAACTATTCACTATGAACAGATTGTATTCATAAGTACAGGAAGCATTTGCATTTAGTATAGCTAAATTAGCTGAAGCAGAAATTAACACACTCCATGTAATGTTTAACCAGAAAATAGAATAGTTGTATGGTCAGAATGAGACATTTAGAGGGAAAAGATACAGTAAGCCAAATTTTTTTCTTGGTTGGGGTTACCATAGGAGTGCAGCAGCACAGTTCAGAGCAAAACATGGCCAGATTAATTTGTTTTCTACTTGCATTGGCCTTCTTGAGAGTTATTATTTCCTTTTTAAGAAGAAATAAGAGCTGAAACCTACATTTTTTAGCATCACAGAAAACGGCCACGACTATTTACCCTGTAGAGACCTATCTAGTGTACATTTGAGGGAGGAGGTAGATGCCATTTATCATATTTTATTTTAAATAATGCTACCTGAGTATCAGTATATTTCCCTTCTCCCACTCCTCTTCAAAATGTCCAAAGCGATACCATCTTCAGAACAGCTTTTGACCTGAGACTGTAAGGTTACGAGCAACCTCAACTCTTCTACAAGTAAATAGGATTAGAAGGGTTTGTGGATACCTTTGCATTCTCAGACATATTTAGCAATTCACATCACTGAAACTCAAGATTAAAAAAAAAAAAGGCCTGGAGTCCTCTTTTAATTATCTTCCCTGGCATAAAAAATTTGCAACCGGCTCATCCCTACTACAAAGGTTGTACTTTTAAAAATTTATTAGATAACTCACCTACACTTGCAGGAAGATTAAGGATGGGCAGAAATGCTACCAAAGTTTCATAATGCTTATGCGCATACTTTTCGTCCAGAAATATCCTGAGTACTAGGATGCCTGTTGCTTACCTGCTTCGTCCTGGACAGATTCAGTGAAGCACATCATATTTATGACCAAAACTTTGGAAAATTTAGAATTTTAGGAGTTAAACTATTTATTTGTTTCAGCTGGTGTTCCCATCATTACAAAGTATGCTGTTTGGAGCTCTCAAGTGATGCAGAGGGTCCTGCTGCAGGGTTCAAGAGAAAGAGCGCTGGGATGGGTTGAAGTTGCCTTGCGCTTGCTGAAGTGGGGGAATTCATCTCTGCTGAACTTTGGTTTCTCATATGCCATGGAGCTGATCCCAAGTGGCCTTTTTGCTCATCTTCTCAGTGAGCTGACTTTTTGTCTATTGTCTGAAGGGCTGCATCCTTTTATGTCAATGGGATATCCATGAACTTGGGTGGAGGCAGGAATGGTTACCAAAGCCTGAAAAACTTTTCCATCGATATCAGAGGGAATACTTGGCAGAGGCTGGGTGTGATGTCTCTAGTTTGAAGCCTTCCTGGGGTAGAAGCAAATGTGTTTCTCTGATGCTGCCTACCTCTGGTGAGTGCATCAGTCGATTTTTTCATACACTGTCCAACACTGGGCATTTTCACTCAGGACTGAATAAGCCACAGACTTTTCTTTAGATATAGACTGTGACATCTAGAATGCTCTGCAGCTACATGGATCCAAGCATATGCCAACTTCACGTTAAGGGGGTTCAAGGGGTATATCCCTCTCCTGGTTCCTCCCTGGTTCCTCCCTTCCTACATCCCCTCTTGCACTTTGATTTTCACACCCACCACATGAGCTAGAACTGCAACGTGTGCTCCCATCGTCCCCCACCTCACATTCAGTATGTCTTTTCAAAACGAGATTCTTGATGCTGGCACAGCATTATGAAGAAGCGTTTACTGCTGTTGCAGTATGTTCTCTGAGACATAGGATATCCTTCAATTCTTCAGGTTTCTTACTCCAGTATCTCTTCAAGAGGAAGAAGTGAAAGCTTGATATGGCAGTATTTAATTATTCTTATAGCACAAGGTACAAGCAAAACATCCACCGTTAATCACAGATGTTTTAAAACCGTAAACTCATTGTCCATATTCACTAACAGTTGGGGAAGAAAGTTGATCTTTCCTGAAAATACTGAAGCAGATGGGAGCAGTGTGAATGCCAGACTATCCCTACAAATTCTCCTAACATGAAACAGTTTTGGACAGTTCAGGACATCTGGAGTGAATATGGGAGAGGGAAATGAAAAATTTCTTGAATGTACTTAAAGGCTGAAATAGAATCAGAGTGGCGTAGACATGCAGAAACCCTGAATGAAATACACACATGGATATGGCAGAATGCTTAAAAGGAAGTCAGCCTGCTAGGAGCAGAACTATTTTTAGTCTTCTAATGAAGAAAGCAGCTGTATTTGAGAAAGCCAGTCACTCACTGCTTGGAAAATCAGCTGGAACTCTTTCTGGGTCCTGGTGTTCTTGGTTGTGAGAGGAAAATCTTATGTGTTAGCTCTTTTCAGCCCTGGAGAACCTTAAATGGCAGTCATCTTGGGTTTTGAAGCACAGTTGGGAGCTTCTTGGGAACAGACTCACAGACTTCTGTTGGAGCCCATGGTCACTCTGCGGTGTTCAACCACTCTTGGAATGGTTGTTTCTTTAAGAGACAGCGAGGATCTGGCAAAGTCCTCCGAGATGTGCATTGAACATAACGTTTTTGTGCTGTGCTACTTGTTATACAATGCTTATTTCCGTTTTTAATTTCCCCAGAGCTTTGCTGGGGTGCAGCAGTCTGTCCAGTTCATCTTAAGACCTCTCTTTTCTTATCTGTGTACTGCTTGTGTTAGGTATGGGAATGGAGGAGAGCCGCTTCATTTTGCAGATCCAGTGAAACTTGACAGAATAAGTCCTTTTGTAAGGGTTGGGGTTTTTTTGCTGTAAAATAGAGAGATGTCTTTTTCTGTCATATTGCTGAGTTAAACAAATGATCAAAGTGAATTATATGTATCCTGGCTGTGACAAGAATGGACAATAGCTATCACAAGGGCAAAACCATTGCATGTGCTTGCTGGGAGTAAAGGAGACAGCTTGATTTTTCCAGTGGCTTGAGAAACCATTTCTGAACTAGTTAAAGTAGATGGATCACAAAAGGCTGAATCAAGAGAAAAGGGATTTTAGCTTAAAACCAGTGTCAGGGAAGCCTAACCAAAGCCATCTGCCTGAGATGGCCTGGCATTTTTCAATGAGAGGACGAGATTAGTGAAGAGTAGGGCTTGGTTTTGAAAACTTATTTCTGCAGGTGATGATCTATCCATTTCCATCAACGAGCACCTGCCCAAACTGTCAGGAATTGGACGATCATAAAGGTGAGTGGATGGCAGGATATTCAAGCAGAAATGCAGTGGAGAGGGAGCTGGGACGTGGGCTCTGCGGGTATCCCTGCCACCGGGCAGCTTTGGCAGGCTCCTTCAGTCGCTTCCAGCTCCCAGCCTTGCATTTGGTCTGTTTAGAAATACATTCTTTTCTTGCCTGTTGCGTGTTTTAATACATGAAGTATCTTACACGGTGGGGAACCATCTTGTATGTAGGTACTTAAATGCTCAGAAATTGGAAGGAAGGGAGGAAAGAAGGGGTTGTGAGCCCCAGAAGGAGTATCCTGATCTCTCCTTTTTTAGTAAGACTGTGGCCTGGGGAAGAAGTTGGTGCTCTCAGCCTCTCCCCATTTGCCTGTCACCCGCCACATGCCTGCAAAGATCCCTCTTCGTATCTCCTGGCACAGTTTCTTGTACGATCCCTAAATCTGTTTCTGCTTGAGCAATACAGTTTTAAAAAAAATAGCCTCTTATTACAAGTATCGAAGAGAGGGAAGATCATTCTGACTGAATTGCACAAGGGACAATTGCATGAGTATTTACTCTGGCGTAAGTCAGGCAGCTTGGGGACAGTGACCAGCAGCTCGAGGGGGGCTCGGGAAGCAGGAGCCTCTTTGCCTGACTCGGCGGCAGCCGGAGCAGCAGGTCTGACCGCAGGCTTTTGCTTTCCACCACAAATACCTGAAGTTTTTAGCTGGTTTCAGTAGAGCCTGTTTTGCATAAACCATTTCTATTTTCCCATTACTCATCTGTCCCTTTGTTAATAACATAATGTAAATAATTCTGTGCTGAATTTGGCATTCATTTAAACAGGTGTAACACTAAAGCGGTTGTAATTGGTTTCAGTGTTCCCAGCCTTCTCTCTGGCTGTACTTTCTGAAGGAGTTTACTTGTTTTTGCCGTTGAAGGCTCGTTATTACCATAATTCACCCATCAGTCTGCTGCTTTTAATGTTAATTCAGTTTTATAACTTGGTAGGAGGCAAGATGAAATGTTTCAGGCTGCATCCTGAGGTTATTCTTTGAGTGGCCGGTATTTCAAATGGATGCGATGGGCATTGGAAAGAAGAGGCTTGTGATATTTATGGTCTTCAGGAATCCGTGTAAAAGTGAAAAAATGCTTATCCTGATTCTGTATAAATACCACATCCAAAGCACACCTGTCTTCTGCCATGTGGGCCAGCTAATTGGTTTTTGATCTATTTTTTACTGTTCTTAGCTGAAAGGCAATTTTTTTGCTAAGTTTCACAGAAACCTCTAGAGCTGTTTTAGGGGTTTGTAGCTGTGAAAAATAGCCGCGGTTCTGTTTTTTAAAAAGCATTCTCAGGGAATAATTACAATGATTGAGAATGCTTCTTTAAAAAAGCAGAAGCGTGTACATTTTTCATAGCTACATGACTCTAAAATGGCTTTGTGGGTTTCTTCACATATTCAGGAAACTTTTAAAAATAAAAAGGAGCAAATCTATCTCTGAGCTTGGCAACAGCTGAAGTTTATATTTCACAAGTATCTGAGAATGGGTTCCTCCCCGTTTGCAGACACAGATGCCAAAGTTTTAAACTGACAGTGCAAAGTTTATATTGCAAGCTTTGTAAAGGAGCAAAGCAGCATTTTTCTGCTCTATGCCAGTCCTACACTTACGGCTGGGATGAAGTCTTGTTGGACAGTTATTAGTATTATTGTTTATGAATTCTTTGCCTTGCGGTCGTGCAGAACAGCAAGTCGGCATTGTTGAATCGGGAACTGTAGACATGAAAATAGCAAAAAGGTTGCCCCTGCTGCTAAACTTTTGGCAGTATTTTGTATTCCATTCTTGTCTGTATTAAAACACAGAATGTAGTGAATGGGCCAAACCCTGAAATCCTTATTTGGTTATTATGAACAGAGAGAGAAACGGCTGTGATTCATTAGGAGGGGGATGAATAAGAGGCTGCAGAGAAGCTCTATGCAAGGTAGCTCGGGAGCTTCTGTTCCCTTGTCTCATAACCCAGCAACACAGGGGTCGTCTGAGCACAGCGAACGGTGGCTCTGTCAAAAGTGATGCATTAAATAGTCCTCGTGCTGGGGCAAACAGAGGAGTAATGTAAGGAGATGCCTGCTGCTTATGTGATATGTCTAAACATGTATAATGCAGGGTTAATGCGAAAGGGAGGCCATTGAGACCTCCGGGTAAATGCATGCCCCTGCAAAGGTGACTTGGGTGGAAATCATTGCATGGGATGCTCCTGAAACTATTTCGAAAGATTAATTGGGAGATTTTTTTTTAATGGGAGTACAAAATACCTGGGGTTACCTATTATCTCAAACAAAAGGGGTACAGAAAAGGGAATAAAACCTGTTGTTTCAGCATCAGAGCGTTCTCTAAGCGGCAGGTCGCTAATTCCACATCAGTATTTTGCCTGGAGCAGCAGGAGTTACAGATGTTTGCTTGCATCATCACAGTATAGTCTCTGATGATGGTGGTTTGTGTTGTTGTAATCCCACAGAAATTATACTTTGGCTTCAATACTTTGGCCTGCCTGGACACGACCGATCATTATCTGCTCTTCAAGATCAGCTGAAAGTGCCTAGCTGAATGTTCTGAACTTTGTGGTAGAAGAGGATGAATTTGGGGGCTGGCTCTCCGAAAATGTTGCATAAAAAAAGTATTCTGTTGTGTTTATTCAACCGTGTTCCCTGGCCTAAGTGAAAGAAGAGGAGAGCAGTGCAGAGCTGGGCCTGTGTGCTCGGGATATATTCAGTTACTTAACTCATTGCCCAGGCCACTGCAACCTTAGTAGGCAGCATTTCAGCAGAGGCCAGCGAGTGTTGTAAATAACACCGGGAGGAGAGGTTTTTGTTCCCTTCTCCCCACTTTTTACGTTAGATGCTGAATGAGTTGCACGGGCGGGTTTGTGAGGGGGCTTCCTCAGCTGGTCTGCCTCGTGCTCCCCTGACCTCCCTGAGCTCGCGTCCCAGAGAACCTCAAAGATAATTTTAGTAAAAGGCCGTTCTGAGTGGCATTTGGCTCATCTGTTTACAAAGTCATAAAGTCTCTTCTCATTATTTTTCAGGGATCAGAGGGGACAAAAGTTTAAATATTAGCTCAGCTATTTAAACCCTGTGGCAATGCCAGTCTGTTTGGCACATAGCATTGAATCTAGTGATAAGATATTTGGTCGACTGATGACCCTCGCAGCGTTGTAAGAAATATGCTGATAAATCCTCTGTGAGGGATAGGAGGGACGAAGCAGCTTGTACATTTCATGACAATCGCTAATCAAAAGATCTGCCAAAAACCTGGGCTTAGAGGTCTATGCTGTTGCCCTCCGTTAAACCATGATTTTCCGGAGACTTCTGGAGTATTCCTAGATAAGCAGTATTGCAGATGAATAACGAAATAAAAAAAGAGTTCTCCAGTAAAGGCTTCGTGCCTGAAAATATTTTCTGGTATCTAATTACATTTTTGTCCACTAGATGGCTTTTCTCCCCCCTACCTGCAACCTGAAAGAGCATCTGAATCAAGCAAATGTAACCTATCTAAAATAATATTACCTACAGATTAATTCAGATACTGGTAACACTTCGGTCAAAAATTTCTAATTACATACAGCATACAGGGCTTGTGTACCCTGTGATACACGTTTTCCTACGTGGAGCAAACCTCCAGTACCTTGGCACAGAGAAAAATTCAAGTTAAGATGTTTTAGCAAATTGTTTGCCAGCAAACAATGTTGCTGATGATATGAAATTATTAAAGACCACAGAGCACATTCTGTGGTTATTAAGTCTTCAGCACTGACACTGAAAAATCTTCCAGACCTTGTTTTGGTTTGGCTGGGAGTTTTTAGGAATCAGAAACAGAGGAGTTCCTCCCCATAGCCACCCAGCCTGTAGTATAATTTTAATTAATGGTGTTTAGAAGCAAATTTAGGTTCTGCAATTATTATAATTAAGTGGGACAGATGGGACAGAACTCTGCATTATGTGGCTTAAACCAAATCAAATGAAGTGCCAAAAAAAATAATTATAAAAATTACGTTATTTACATTGAGGAAAATCTCAGTTTTAGTGATTGTGTGAGTCTCACTGACCACTGAGATACTAGCAAGGCTGTGTCTTTCCTGTTGACTTAAGCAGGTGGCTAAGATAGTATCCTGAATTATTAAAATATGTGGTATTCAGGATGTGACCAAAAAAAAAAAATGCATCCCAACAAACATTTTCTTATTTTTTTATAATATTTTCTCTCATCAGAAAACCATAACATGGTAGAATTAAAAATAAACACCAGGCTGATGTTCACCATTTCACAGAAGAAAATAAAAGGGAATTGGTACAATTCTAGATCAGTAAAATGTTCTCAAGAAATGTACTTATACCAACAAGACTGATGTGGGTACACACACTAGAGGAGAATGAGAGAATCTCTATCACAAGTTGCTATTTGTGTCTTCCCAAGAAGCTCAGTCCCTTGCTCCTACCAGCACTTGGGATTTGGGGGATTTCTGCAAGGAAGTTGCTGCAGGAGCCTGCCTGGAGATGCAGTTCCTCAGTTCATTTTATAGCTAGTAAGTGTTTGTTCAGTGTGAAGCTCCCATTTCTAGCTGTTGAACTAGAGCAGGTCTTTTTTTTCCTGTCAACTTCCTGATAGCCATGGGGGAAAAAAGAAGTGTGTTCTCATTTCAGCATCCTTCAGACTCCTTGCTTCTCTGGAAGAGGAAGCAAGCAAGCTATTTCTGTTACTCATCATTTCCATCAGCCTCCTTCCTTCAGGATCTTTAGCTCTTGTGAATCATTCCAGTGCCCGTTCCTGCCCCCAATTCTAGCTTTTGCAAGCTTCAGCGTGAAATTAGGGGGGATGTTTGGTTTCTCTGCATGGCACGGGGTCCTGCTGGAGAATAGGTTGAGATCTTGGTAACCTCCGTCAGTGGGTGCTGGCTGGCAGCGCTGGGATGGAGGAGCAGCACAAGCTCTGGAGCAGTTTCTCTGCAAATTCAGGAAACCCATGTTGCACCAGTTTGCACTCAGGTTGAGATTGGAAAGGTGGGGTTTGCTGCTGTAAGGCTTTTTTTTTTTTTTTTTATTAACAAAAGCTTAGTTCCTGTGGGAATTCATGACTGAGACCAGTGTCCACACTTGCCAGGGAACTCTTGCAACTGCAAAGCGTCTGAGTGGATTTTTAAACCCCGTTTGACTAATACCAGAAGGATTAGCATGTTATTTTGTTTGATGCCAACACAGGAAAACCTCAAGTGCTTCAAACTGAAGGGTTACATTTACCTGGGTAGTGCTAAGCTAAGGTGATGAGAATCATGGTGTAAAAAGCCCAGGTACACTCATGGCCCTGGGGCATGGAGTACTTCAGGCTGAGCCAGCTATTGTGCTACCTGTCATGAATGAATGGGATGGAGGAGCCGTCTCTTTCAGCTCTTGAGTGAGCTTACATGATTTGACATTCTGAGTGTAGGAGGTGTGAAACACTAAACTAAGACTGCTAATCCAATGGTGGTCAGCTAAGCAGTTTGGTCAGAAATGTCAGGGGTAATACACAAGTACAGATCTTTGAGCCTCTTACCTACCTTCTGCTTTCAGTTACATCAGTATAAATCCATTGACTTTCCTACAGTTCCCATGTCAGACTTATTTCAGTGCTCCCAAGAGCAGAGTTGAGGGGAGAGAAGGGAGGAGAAAGAGGCAAATGGAACAAAAATGCAGCCTGCAATTTTACTGTGCACGCAGTATATTCCCTTTCATGTATTTCGATCATTTGGCCTATTAGAGGATGTTCTTTCTGGCCAGCAACAACTGTGAAGCCGCAAAAAACAACCAGTAGCACCCGAGACTTCTGCAGTACCATCAGTGGATTAGAGATGATATGGAAAACCTTTTCTCGTATGCAAGTATGTGCATGCTACTTGAAGACGCAATAGTAACAATCCCATTTTTTTTCTCCACCCTAATCCTATCTGTCTGGTGATCACAGGCAGAAGGAAGGATCTGAAGTCCTCCAAGCCCAACTAGAGTATTCCAGAAACCATAGCATCAAAAAAAATTGACTTTTTAAACAGGAGAAAAGCACAGTTTAAAAGTTGTCTGGGAGGTGATGTGTGGGGTTCCTGTTTCCGTACCTGACGCAGCGGGTACCTGGCACGCTAAGCCAGAAGCCAGAGCTTTCGCTAAGTGCAAAGGTAGTTGGGAAGAGCCAGGTCATGCTACTCTTCAAACTCCCTGCAGCAGCAGATCCAAAAGGCAATAAATAATAGCTTAGCACTCAGTCCATACCAGTGCGTATCTCAGGGAGCTCGGGATAAGGAAGCAAATGTTGACCAAAGACACCTTTAACCCATCTTTAATCTTGGCATTGGCCAAAGATCCCCTTCAACCAGCATCAGTTTATTAGAGTACTGCAGTTCTTGTTCCAAAAATCCCAAACTCTCTTACAGCAGGTGCTCTGCTGGAGGTGGGCAGGTCGTGTACAAACCAGCTGTGTTCATTCACAGTTCTTCTGTGCCGCCATGCACCTCTGTAAAGGCCATGCTGAGGTCCTTTGCACTACTTCACTGGGCCTTTGATCTCTGCCAGCACGGTGCATTCCCCTCTTCCGCTTAAAGAAAAATATTTTTTACCACCAAGGAAATCTGTCAGAGAGATATTACTGACCCAAGCACCTCCACTCTGTGAAGGAAATGTAGATTCAATTCCCTTTGTGCCTCTGAAATGCTGCTGCCAAACCTGTCCTGTGAAAGGTCAGGGAAAATATAGTAGGTTAACAAAAAATACTCAGTAACACCAGAGCAAGAAGATGTGCGCATCCCAGAAAATAAATTTGTCTCTGGACTGAACATAAAAGGATTCGCAAAATCTTTGTCTTTTCAATCGAGACACCGGTTTACAACATTGAAAGTAGCCATCCAAGTTTGATCTCGGGTTGGCCCAGGTGAGGAGTGACACTCCGGACCTGCCCAAGCACAGGAGCTCGGCCAGACCTCAGGACTGATCTTTCTCTGAGTAACCCCAGAGACCCCCCAGCCTTGACAGCAGGATGTCAGACACACAAGATTTGCTGTGGCTGCCCTGCAGTATCAGATCAGCTTCATCAACACAGCGTCACCTTGCTGTTGCCCCTCTCCTTTTAACCTGCAGAACGATTACAGATTTTCTCCTCTGGGTTTGACGGGATCCGGTTTTGCTTACACCCTAATGATCAACCATGAAAAAAATGAGTGACATATACCTGTTATGAATTAGCATATGCTATTAGTTAAGCCTTTGAATGTGTGTTTAATTTTCAGGTGGATGCGTAATTACTCTGTGACCTGTTTAGCATTTCAGACTCATTCCTCTCAAAGACTGGAGGGGAAAAAAAAAAAAAAGAGGTTACATCCAAGCTGAAATGAAAAACACAAAAGTTTGGGTTTTTTTCCTGCATCATTTTAAAAAGGTTTCTGAACAAATGTGTTTCAACGTAGTTTGCTCTCAATCCTAAAATGATAACTGCCAGCAGCTGGCTGGGAAAAAGCAAAAGTTAGCCTGAAAAGTAATAAAACTCACATGACCTGAAACTGTACAATACTGAGCCTGTTTGTAACCACAGATAGATTTCTTTGTCATTCTGGAAAAAATAGTGAAGTGTCTGGGCGTTTTCTTTGTTATAATTTTTCTTAAAGGGATTTTCATTTGGGAAGCAACAGCAGAAGGGATTTTTGTTGGTTATTTTTCTTTCAAAGCTTAGTGATAACGGGGCAAGCAATATGATTTGGGCAGGAAGGTATCGCATCCCAAGTTAGGGAATAAATTGTTCCCTTGATTATGTACCGAGGGATAACCCTTTCTGGATGTATGGATTTTTCTGTATATTTGCATAGAAAGTCATTACAGCACCCTTTTAACTGATAAAAGTAGCACATTGTTGCATGTTTCTGCATGTCTTACAGTTCCCTGGACAAGCTATTGATCAGGTAGGTCACTCCCAAGGAAGCAGAAAGTCATTCCGTGCGCTCTTTCTTGGACAAGAGATAAGCCTTGTTGCTAGTCTACAACATGCCGTCTCCCCCTCTCTCTTTGCATACAGCGTGATAACTTCAGAAATCACTTGCTCCTTTCTGTATAAGATTGCCAGCCTGACACATCACAGGGAAAGAAAGAAAAGAAGGAAAAAGCACAGCTTTTCAAATAGAGGATCATAGAATCATAGGCTTGGAAGGGACCTCTGGAGATCACCTAGTCCAACCCCCTGCCAGAGCAGGGTCACCTAGAGCAGGTTGCACAGGAACGTGTCCAGGCGGGTTTTGAATGTCTCCAGAGACGGAGACTCCACCACCTCCCTGGGCAGCCTGTTCCAGTGCTCTGCCACCCTCAAAGTAAAGAAGTTCCTCCTCATGTTTAGGTGGAACTTCCTATGCTCAAGTTTGTGCCCGTTACCCCTTGTCCTGTCACTGAGCACCACTGAAGAGAGCCTGGCCCCATCCTCCTGACACCCACCCTTTAAGTATTTACAAGTATTTATAAGTATTTATAAGGAAAGTCAGTCTTTTTCCTTGCCAGATTCAAAAAAACCAATGCTTTCCCAGCTCTGCTGTTTCTGTGCGTATTTCAGTGCTAAAAATGATGCACACCTGTTATATTAGAGTGGACTTCTTCAGAGAGCGTATTTTTATACAGATTCATATAACTGTTGACCAGAAGCAAGGTTAAATTGAGCCTGTTTAAAAATTAACACCACCACCCCCTTTTTTTTTTTTAATTGCATAATGCAGTAGCACTCTTCAGGCAATCCTTCAGCTCTCTAGCATCAAGTCATCTCTGACGATGTGCAGGCTGTGTTTAAAGGCAACGCATTCCTGACAGCTCCCGTGCCTGTGAAGTTTTGTGCTGTTGCTTTAAACTGCTGATTCTCTGATGGTCTTTATCTTGTTATAGCGTGGAAACAAGTACGCTCGCTCCTTTCTGTGTTTATTTTCCCGGACGCTATCTTTTGAAAATACACCTTTAAATGTGCCCATTTCTAATTCCGTACACCTAAAACAGCTCAAGCAAGGGATACAGGAAAATGCAGGAAACTTTAAGTGCTTTAGGAATCCTCTCTGTCAAAAACACATCTACCTTCAAGCCTGTGTTTTGCCTGTCAGAGACAGGGGCAGGTGAGGGAATTACGTTGGGAAGCGATAATCCAAAGCTCGTAGTAAATTTAAATCCCGTAATTCAGAATTAGCTGTGACTCCTGCTGTCAGGAGCCCCGAGCTAAGTAAAGGTTAGATTTCTCCTCCGACTGTATTTTTGTTCAGATTAATATTTAAGCCGTGCTGGTGGCTGCTTCCAGGAGAACAGCCGGTCCTTTTGCAGCTATAAATGGTCAGAGGCTGGGGCTGTTAGAGCTTCGCCTGCCGGCTGCTCGAGCCAAGCGAGCACCTTGCTGCAGCTGGCCCCAGACCGCGCATTTTCATCGCTCTCTCGGGCTTCTCGTCTGGCCCCAGCGCTCGCTTATTGGCTGCAGCTATCGCCCTCCTTGCAGCGGCTGCTGCCGACAGCGTCTCTCTCTCCTCGGCCGGGAGATTACCGCCTGTGACCTACTTTGAAAAACGGTGTGAACCAAGGTTCACAAATTGTCTTGGAAGGATGCCACGGGGCTGGTGTGCAAACATGCGCGGTCTTGGGAGGCTTCTGGCGGAGCGGAGCTGGCTGTCTCCCTGCCCCTTCCAGATGCAGCGCGGGCGCGTTCCGTCGCCAGCCCCGGCTTCACAATCCATCTTTGTGCTCTTGAGTGCGGCATATTGATTTGCCAGGCAGGCCCGCTAGGTTGGAGAGCCTCTGGCCAATAAGTCCTCCATGCCTTTTTGCTCTCAAAACAGCTGAAGTAGTAATAACGATGAATAAAGGGTTTCAGGCTGAGCTGTCAGCTGAAGCGCAGCAGCAGTAGTAGTAGTAGTTGTAGTAAAAGCAGTAGTAGTGGTATCAGAATACAAGTCACAAAGGAGAGTTAAGCGGTAATATTTTATTTACACAGTTCATCTGTTTACTATAATCTGGTCCTTTATAGTGTAATGTAAACTTGCAATTACCAAAGCTGCTTTCCATGCCAGATGAACGGTTTAACCTGTGTGTCATTCCAAAATACTGATAGAGGAGAAAACTCAACAGAAAGGAACAGCCTGCAGAATTGCAGCCTGAAAACTGTATGGGTTTGGGCTGGTGTTTTTTCTTTTTTTTTTTTCTTCTTTCTCTTCCTTATATAAGCTCTGCGCTGCAGAGGAAAGTTTCCACAGATTCAGAAAGATCATATGCAGTTTCAAATCTACTTGAAAGATAAGGCTTTTTTTTTCCTCTCCCCAAGGCTAATATATTACATACCTACTCAGCACAGGGCTGCCTGTTATCTGATAAGATAATTAGCATCAGACACTGGGAGAAGCATACGTACTTTTTAAAAGGAGCATTACTGAACGTTCACAGAGAGAGTTAAAGAGCGTGCTTATCAGAGCTTTTCCATGCAGAAGACTTGTGCTAGTATTTGACTTTCGGTCAAGAAGTCCTTTATTAAATTAGCAATGCAAATGTGTTTTACTTTATACATGTGGAATTTAAGTGTGTCGGACAGCCTCCCTCTAGAGCACTTTGGGGCTTTTTACAGATTTAGCGTGGGCCAAGAGTTCCAACTTGGGCTCTGAGTATTTCTTTTTGTTTGTTTTATCCTCTGTAAAGACATCTGTTCTACATGGCTCTCCACCTTGGCCGCAGTTCAATTTCCACTGACTTCCATGAACTCCATTATGAAACCGAAGTGCAAGCCTGCCTTTGCACCAGGACCAGCCCGTGACTCTTGAACACAGACCTGCAGCTTACGGATGCCCTCAGCCACCTCTCCCGAAGCACGTGGCTATGGGGAGCAGCCACCAACTTGAGGAAAGTACACCTCATCCTCCAGCTTGTCTCCCCCCGCTGATTGACAGTCACGAGCCCTTGAAGCCATGCTATAGTAGTTTAAAAATAGGGAAAGCTGAGACAAAGACCTTTATCACCTCTAAAAGCAGGGTAACACTGATGCTAACCCTGCCTGATGTGATCTTTGCCAGTTGCTAAGTGGTTAAAATGATCCGTGGTGGTCAAAGGGGGAAGAGGGCAGGACCTGAAACAAGAACTTGACATCTGACATTTGCCAGTCCTGTTCGTGAAGTGGCTGGCCCATAGGCAGGAGCTCCTGTCTGAGCACGCCTGAAGGATCCACTGCAGCACACCCTTCTGGCCTGACAGTTGTAATAATAAATACCGTAACTGGGCTGACATTTTGGCCTGGCAGGGTCTTTCGTAAGTCTCAGTTGGGAGTGATTGTTTTAATGAAAAATGTTAATAGATGAATAGTTTGCCCATGAGTTGTTGCTTCTAGCGTAGAAGGCACTGACTAGTTTTTAGTGGTTGCTGGTTTCTTCTAATAGCATATGTGGAGCTTTCTGGGGAGGAAGTGGCAGTGCTTCTTACCTAAAAGGTGGGGGCAGGACTCTGAAAAACATGCGGTGTCCTTGTCACTTGCATCATCTTGTGCGATGGGAACCAGGGGAAACTGGAGCCAAAGTGGGGGAGTGAGGAAGGGGGCAGTTCTGGTCCCCGTTAAGGAGCTGCCGGCAAAGGAGAAGAGTTCTCAGCCTACTCCCAAGGGGACCGGGGTATACATCTGCAGACCCAGCTTACTGCAGATGGAGCATCAACTGCACGGAAAATATTTCTCCTCAAGATGTTTTTCCAATTAATTGGAAAAATTAGGAGGAAAATTGGGGAGGCAAATCCTTCCCACCCCGATAAGTCCCGTTAGTCTGACTGAAAGATATGATGCATCAGCTTCTGGGGTTTTGCTCTCTAAGCAACCAACCAGTCTGTTGAACAAGCAGATCACAAAAAGGTTGCCCCACATGGGGTTGGAGCAGTACAAAGCAGGCCAACCTAATGTGTCTTTTTTTCTTTTTGTTGCCTACCGTTTTAGAAATCATTTTGGAGTAACAGAACAGAGATCAGGGAGACAGAGACGTAACTTCAGCTCCTGCTCTTCTGTCTGCCCACTGTCCCTCCCAGAAATGAGGGAAGACTTGAGCAGCAGAACTGAAAGTACCAGTGGCAGAAGTGTTGCCTGGCACAGACATGGATGCAAAGTACTGCCACGTGCTTTGCCGCTGCCGGATGCCTACTTCTCTGATGTTACAGAAGGAGCCTAATGTTGCTTTATAAACCTCAGTTGACACTGCTCACCTCGTCACATCTCTCCTGTGAGGTATCTTATTTCACAGCCTCTGCCGAAACTTCCAAAGCACTCAAGCTAAATCAGGAGAAGAAATGTAACACAGTCTTTCGAGGTTTGAACAAATGGCTACGGAAACAGGGTATTTTGGGCATAAGTAAATGGAAGTTATGATCTCCCCCTTTGATCTGAACCTTCCATCACAGCTGATGTGTGGGCTGGTAAGATTCATTTATGGATCTGTCTTTCAAAGAGCGAGATCCTACAAGCTACCACACAAACTTTAACTGTCCTCTGCTAATCAGGTTGACAAAAATTAATCTCTAACATCAGCTGTGAGGCAGGAAGTAACTTGATCCCTATCACTGAGGTTTCAGGGTAGCACAGGGTACTGAGACTGTCCTTGTAACTTTGGCCAGTGAAAAACGGTAGCGCATAATTATTTGTTGGACCACTCTTGGCATTTGATACTGTTGATCACCAAATGCTGCTAACCTGTGTGGAGAAGCTGTGCGTATCAGTGGAAGCTCCATGAAATCATTCTGTTCCTTCTCCTAAGGCGGAGCCAGAGGAGTCACAAGCAGCAGTTGTTTTCCTGTGTCCAAACTCCTCATCTCTGGAAGCTGACAAGGCTTCTTCCATACACATGTGAAACCGCTGGAGAGCTGGGGAGATCCCACGGTGAGCTGAAGTGCCTGCTTTTCTGTAGGTGTTGTCTAGGTTTTCATATTCCTTATTGCAAGCGTAACTACTGCCTCCCCCTAATCATCTTAGCTGCTACCTGAAGCTGGCATTGCACTGCAGAGCAAATGGCCAGAAGCGAACCAGGCAAGCCTAAGATCTCAACTGTATTAAATAGCTGCATCAGTGTTACTTAAAAGCACGTGTAAACAAAATTGACTGTGCTAGCTTAAGACCATCTTATTTGCAAATACCAAACCAGCTCCTAAATAGATTTAAGCTTATACCAAAACCAAAACGGATGTGATTTAACACTGAAATATGAGAACGTCCACTTTGTCTTCTACACAAGTTTAACTAAAATGGATTTTAAATTATACCTTTAGCGAAGCTAATATAAATTTTCCTAGTAGTTTTGACCTAGATGACGACTGTAGAAACAGAGGAGTACTTGGAAATTCTTCCTTCTGTAATTATTCCAGGTGCCGGGGGCCTTTGACGTTTGCTGCACCTCTGTGAACTTTTGGGCTTTACTACATGGCCACAGTCTATGCACAGAAACGGGAAAGCTCCATCTCCATTTCACAGGGACCAGACTGTTGTCTTCACTCTGTCGGTGCAGTGCAGCCGCAATGGTCCACATAAAATGGTAACTGCATTTGAAATCACGTGCTCAGAAAACTGGAACAAATTGGAGCAGTCTGTCAGTTTACCACACACACGCTGCCATAGGCCTGTTGTTCATAAACGCCTTCCCATTTTTTTCTGTCTGCTACGCACGGGAAGTTTTGCTTCATTGCATGGTGTCCTGGGTAGGTTTTCAAATTTGATCCTGGAAGGCTTCCAAGGAAATGGCCTTCACCGTTTCTGAGATTGGGCCTGCCTTTACGATCATGATAGCACGCAAGTGCATTTCGCAGAAGCAATGAAACTGTCAAGCGATAGAAGGAAGCTTCTGGACACAGGACTTTCCCAGAAGCTGGTATCTAGACTGAGGAAATGTATTTCTGCGATGAATAAGATGTCTGTAGACATCATCGCTTTCAGAAAATGTCAAACTCCCTCGTAAGTTATAGAAACACACAAGTGCATGTACAATCCCTACAGGATTAATCAAGCTCTTTCTCCTATGGGGTGCTAAAGAAGGAAAAGTGGGAGAGATTATTGTTGCTATTTTTACATGGTTGGAAGCTGCTAAGCGATTATAATAATGGGAGTCATAAATTACTTCGCCAATGCATTTGGAGATGAGACGGTGAAGTGACTCCTTGGAGAAATACAGGATAGGTATTCTGAATGGCAGACACTGCAGAGGAGAGGGCTCAGGCACTGGGAAAGGGAGACTGTATGGGTGAAAGTGGGTTTCTGTTCTGCTCCCCCACTTTAATTTGTTTGTGGTGCCAAGCAAAGCAGGCACTGCATTTGCAATCTGCAAGTTTGGTGAAAGCCTTCGCACCTGCTACCTGAAGGATGGTTCAGCAAAAGGAATTCAAAAGTTTATTCAGTGGATTCTTTTTTTCTTTTGCTGTTCCCAAAAAAGAAGCTCATTCATATGCACTTGACAGCGAGAGGTAAATTTTCAGTGCAGTGCAAGGTGATTTAACCACATGATTCCCAGGAACAGTAGCGGGAACGCTGCAGCAAAATCCTCATGCCAAAGCATGTGAAAATGTCTCTAGATGAATCCGTTGCCCTGTGGCAACAGGAATCCTGGTCAATGAATTTTGTGCCGAGTGCTGAAACAAATAAAATCCGTGCCACAAATCTCCTGTCTGCAGCAGTGCGATTCTCTCTCTTTGAGATTCTGTGCAGACTTCTTCCTGGTGCATTGCATTAATATTAAATTAACAACACACTACTCACATGGAACTTACATTCTAAAAAAAGCTCGCATTATGCTGTAAGCCTTTTATTACAAAATAATAGCAGTCGTGAGGTTAAAGTTTGTTCATACAGTTTTCTATAGAACATCTGTACATTTTTTATGGAGGATAAAAGCTACGTTCCATGTGTAGCTTAGTCATATGAATATAGATAATGAGTAGTTTATTGAATTTCCTTTTAGATTTTACCATTCCCTTATATTCATATAAAGCATGCAAAACATACCAGATTTTTGTAAGTGGTGCTTTCTTTTCAGAAACACTAATTTCTCTGTCAGTATTCTGCAGAGGATGTGACCTGATATGAAAAGGACCTATTCCTCCAGGATTTAGCCTGTAGCTAGAGGCATAAATCAGAGATTCTCTGAAGTGGATTGTAATCCACACTGGAGAGAATAAAGAGAAATCGCTAGGTCCATATGGAGCGGGACCTTGAAAAGCTTTATGAGGACCACATTCACTGGAATAGTTACCCAGCATCCAAGCCATGGAAGCCCACACAGGCTTCAAAACCAAAATATTTCAGGGCTTTTGTGGCCTTCCATGATGCGGAAGCTGGACAGAATTTTTATTGAATCTGGCCCTAAATAAGCAAAAGAATTTTGTAATCAGTGCGTGGTTTAACAGGAAGCCAGAAAAATTCTTTTAATATTGGAGCGATATGGTGGGAAAGCTTAGCCCTAGATACAGTCCTGGCTGCTGAGCTCAAAAGAAATTTGCCTGCAAGCAAAACTAGCTGGGAGTAGAGCAAACTCCTAATTAACCTGAATGGGAAAAAGATAAGTATTGGAATCTCAGGTTTTTGCTGCATATGTAAGCGCCATACCTTACTTTTCAAATGCTGACCCTTCCCCCCACAGAAGTGTTTTTGATACCTTAAATAGACTCAGTCCTTGAGTGCTCATCCCCCTCCTCTTCTTCCCATCTTGTAGAAGCACTTTCAATTATTGGTAGAGAACTCTGGATGCAGTGCCAGAGCTCCTTAATGCCATTCCAGGTGTCAAGCAGCAGGGACTATTAGAAAGCAATATGTAGCAATCCTCGGCCCTGATGGTATTTCAGCATTAAGCCTAGCTCCTGGAACAGTTGCTTGCTGTATTGCCAAAAGTCTTGGCGATTAAAGCTTTGGTAGTTTTGATGTGAAACAGGCAAATAAGTGACTAGTGCATGATGGTCTAGATTCAAAAGGGACTACATCATGTTATGTCACGAACTTGAAATCATCCCAGTGCTCTCCAGTGAGCCTCGTACCATGGCAGTCAGCAGAGTTACTAGGAGGGGTAGGTATTCTAACTGTAATTGTGTTTTCTTACCTGGAAATTTTATTTTCATGTTTTAGATGCAGAGATTTGGGCAGTGTTAAAAAAATGTCCAAAGGGGCATTAACCAACATCTGAGAGCACTGTGGAGATCCAGATAAATAGACAGGGCTCATTTGGGGTCTAGATGAGTGGATGCGAGCTCATTCCTTTAGCTTCAGAGCATACCTATAAGTGATGATGATTTCACCCAGAGCAGCGTGTAAGCATTTCAATAAACAGGGTGTGCATTGTGTAGCAAAATCAAAGCTATGCAGTAATAACTGCCCTGCAGCTAAATGGATGCTTTTTTCACAGCTGAATCCTTAGAGGGATGATGTAGTTTTTAGTCATTCATTGCCATGTGACTTATTAAAACAATTAACAGGCAAAAAAAGTGGTTATTTTGAGTGGTTTGGCAAAGGCTATGCAGAAAGAAGTTCAAGCAGAGTGAGTTTCTACCTCTGTTGGTAGCAAAGCGTGTGAAGTGGCTGGGGCTGTGGTTCTCTTCTTAGCTCCCCTTCTCACTCACCGTTTGACCTTGGAAAAGTCCCCTGGCCACTTTGGGTTTGCGATTCATTATGAACTTGAAACTCGTATCAGCTTCTCTAAAAGATTTGTGGGCTCTCTAGGCAAACCTGGGTCCAGCTCTGGGGTTGAGCCTGATGGGTTTATAATTTGAGCCCTGTGTGCACGAGGTTTGAGGTTTTGACATGTAACCAGATGAAACATAATGGTTTCATCTGAGTTTTGCTTTGAATTTTTGGGTTCAGCTGCGCTCCTCACTTAAAGGGAAGGCCTGAAGGTGGTGAAGCTAACTGAAGAAATTGTCCACCGAGGGCTTCTAGGGGAAAATCAGTCAGTTTCACTCAGTCTGATTTAAAATTAAAGCCCTAGGTGCATGTTTTACTGTGATATTTATATTCAGTGCAGTTGCCTGTACCCTGTTCCAGGAGGAGAATATAAAAAAGGCAGGTGTGTAACATTAAAAACCTGCAAGATGCTTTGGATGGAAGATCTCTGGAAACACTGTGAGCGACAACGCAGATTTTCCCTTTTTGAATTTCCTTGCCTTGCCTCCATTTCCTCCTTCCCAACCATCCAAACCGTACAGTGCAAACAAAACTTGCAGTGATTTTAACCGTGAGCTACCCCAAGACTTGACGGATGGGTCTTTTAGATTTCCTGCTGGGTGGGAAATAGGTATTTTGTTAGTCTGGTCATGGCCTCAGTCAAAATATACCTCATGTCCGTTGTCCAGGTTGCCGTGCTTAGGTCCTACGTTGCTAGACCTATGTGACTCTGTCTGGCCTTGTAGCTGTGCTCTGGACCTGCAGATCTCTTTGAGATCTGAAAAGCTGGTGGAGCCTGAAATCAGCTCTAGTTTGTCAGTGATTAAAAGTCATTTCCATGCTCTGGTCCTGTGGACACTCCAGCTTATAGCCCACGCCTTGACACACAGTTAGGATAGATGGATAAATAACTCAGGCTTCGCAGAAGAGGTTTCCATAAACAATTGTTATTTTCTTAGGCAACAGATTTCAAGGGCATGAAGGCTGGGTAAGCTCCGGGCCACGGTTTGCTCCGGCTGTATCTGCAGCGCAAGCATGGAAGCAATTGCCAACGCTGGATTTAGCTGGTCTTGCATGGGCTGTGTCCCAGGTCCGGTGGGACCTAGCTGCTGCCCCCCGGCTCCCATGCTGGAGGGACCCTCAGAGGCTGGGCTGCTGGCTCAGGATGGTGTCATTGCCCCGAATTGCACAGCAGTGGCACAGGGGAAAGGAGCACGGGGTCCTTCGGGGCCGTCCGGCTCATGGGGATGTATCCAGCTGCTCCCCAGCACGCAGGGGGAAACTTGGGAGGGCAGAGTCTGGCACAGCCTTGTGTAACTTTATTTTAAAGAACTAACTGTGACTTTTATATGGAGCATTCGTGTGCCAAAAATACAGCTCTTTTTATTTAGTGAAATATCCTTTGGAAAACTGTAAAATCATGACAGGTTTTCATATTTATTTTACATTCAGTTCAGGATTATACACGATCAGCTTTAGGGCCTTGTAGGAGCCAAGAGAATATAAAGGTTGTCAGAAAATTGGAGGCTTTATACCAGGCTGTTCTCGTTTAACTGGCAGACCATTTAAAGTTACTGAGATCTGGGGAGAAGCAGAGCTTTTCAGAAATGTCAGTCTTCTGAAGAGAGTGCTGCAGTTTCTGACTGGCACCCACTCTCCAAAGCACTGACCTCAGCACTGGCAGCAGAACGGCAGCAGCATCTTTAAGCTATATTTTGTTATTATTGTTGAGAAGTTTCCCCCTTTCTGAATAGATAAGTTTCCCCTAGAGATGTAGTAGCATCTGGGCTTTCTTTGCAGCTGAGTTTAAAGCCACCTGGTTCCCTGAAATGAAGTGACAGCTTTTAGTCTTCCACAGGAACGTGTGAATGTATTCAGGTTCATTTATAACACACAGAGAAGAAAATTGATATTGGGGGGAGTGAAAAAAAAAAAGGAGGAAAGAGAAAAAAAATCTTCGAGGGCTTCATCTGCCCAGGCTGAGAAGTAGTATAATGCATCCACACGCTTCAGTCCATGTGAGCAGAGCAGTAATGGGATACATGTGCACACACATGCACACGCACACAAGCTGGGATGCTTTTCAACCAGGCAAATTATTCCTTCGGTCGACGGTATTTTTCTTAGTTCTAATAATAAACGCTGAAATCTGGGGTTAGTGCAACATACAAAGATAGCCTTTAATATACAGAATGCGCGCTACGTCCAACGGTATCCAGTGTACAATGATGACATTGTTTCCCCTCTTCTCCCCCCCCCCCCAAAAAAAAAAGTATAAAAGAGCATCATGCTACAGACAGCACATTTTAGTCTGAAGTGGAACTAGCAGAGGATTTCAATGGAAAGTTGATTTATTTCAAGGGATTATGGGAGTCCAGGGATAAAGCTGGCACCCAGCCACAGGGAGAGCCCTTGACCTAGAAGCAGGAACAGTTTTCAAAGCAGTACATGTACATAACTGAGCAGAACACTTTAATTTAGTGCAGAGCATAACCTGAATTCCTTCTCTGAAGGAAGATGAAAGAAAGAAATTTTACTTCTTAGTAGGACGTTGGAAGCTGTATCCAAAGCTCTTTGCCTATTTTACATCTTATTCTGCAGCATTGCAGGAAGCAATTGTTTGTGACAAAAGGCCACTTTCTTCCCTGCTTAACTGGGAAAGCAAATTGAGCTGCCACTCATAAAACCGACTGGATGCAGAATTAATTTGCTTTTCCTGATAGACGAAACAAGTTAACAGGCCACTGCAGGTTACTCTCTGAATCAACATACGAAACATAATTTCATTGTCTTTCCTCCCCCCCTTCCTCTAGGCCTTGAGCGGTAATTATAAAGACTTCAAATCTCCCTAGTGACATCAGCTGGTTAAAAAAATTTGGATCACAGGAATAATGTAACCCAGAGCCTGCTTTCAGCAGCATTGTTCGCACTCCAGAGAAGGTAATTCTATACAAAATACTCTTCTGTAACTATGCTCTATTAATTTTAGTGGTAGTTTTCAGTAAGCCTCACATCGGGATTTACATCGTCTGGCCTATTCCTTAGTCAGAAGGTACAAAGCATAACAGCAATAGAACGAGTCTTTAAAATGATATTTTGGAGCATTTCATGAAGACCGTGTGTTATATCAAACATGCCATAATAATTACATTTACTAAAACTTCCTAAGCAGTAATAGGCTTCTAGCTCGGCTGGCCTTGAAATCAATCATAAACTTCACCCGCCTAATTAAGCGCTTTATTCTGCAGCTCCTAGTCCGCCAAACGTCTGCCGGCGTCTGTAGGTATCTGACCTGAATCGAGGACTCTGGGTTTGAGCCCTCTGTTTCCAGACAGCGCGTCTGACTGATACTGCAAAACCACAAAATGCCAGATGGTTTCAGCATATTACATAGCTCCCTGTATGGGCATCCACCAACAGTGTGTGCCTTCCTGGAGAATTCCACATGCTGAAACAACTTCTTGCAGTGTGGAGACAACACTGCGCCTGAAAACAAAGGTTTAACGACATTGGCGTTGCTCAGCCTCTTGTCAACTTCTGGTCTGGGAAAAATTGTCAGCTGTTCTAAAATTAGAAGATAACGTAACGCCGGCTAGAATAGGGCATAGTCTGGGCAGGCTTCTTCATTATCAGCTTCCTTGTTGAACTTTAATTCGTATTTTATGACCCTTCCGCTGGTTTGGGTTTAGCCTGCATCGTGGGCACAGACTGCCCGTCATGGCAGATGTGCACGGTGATTTTGCTGTGTGCATTAGAAAGAGACTAATGGATTCGTTTCACTTGTCAGCTATAACAAGCGGGGACCGAGGGGCCTTCCCACCACCCGACCTGCGGCTGGGTTGGATCCCGTGTAGGAGGCTTGCAGTCCGGGGGGCCAGGGCCAGGGAAAGTGGTCCTTTGGCAATCTTGACTGAGACTGCCAGGTCCCCTTGCATGCTGAGTGGTCTGCTGGTTTCCTCCTAACTCGCACACAAATACCCTGGATCTCTAGGCAAATGGGAAAGAGCCATGGAGCCAGCTCTGTGCAGCGGAGGGAGCCTCCTTCCTCGCTGTGTTCATACAGCCTTTTGTCAGGCTCCGGAGGGCAGGCCCTGACCCTGCGCTTTTCCTGAGCTAAGCCTTTCAATGCTGGGAAGTTCTTTGAGCACCCAAACTATGCCTCTGGGCATGCCCTGAACCAGCATTGGCAAAACTGAGGGGGTAAGCACCTCCTTCACTACTTAATCTGGGAAGGAGAAAGAAGGTAAATTCGTCTCTCAGGGGAGAGAGGTAGAGATTTGGTTAGTCCTGCTTCCTTAACGCATGCAGCCAAGACCTAGATAAGGCAGCTTTACCTGTGTGTGCCTTTGTTTAGCTCTGGCATTTGGGATCTAGTGCCAGCTACTGTAGGAGATGCAGGCAGCGCAAACGCGTGGAATAAAACCTGTCTGCGTTTGTCATGCAGAGGAGTTTGAGACTCCCGCCCAGGAGCCCCATGAAATGCAAGGGTATTAAATCCTGCCTGCAGCTAGCTTCCAGAGTCTCTCCTTGAGCATACCTGTTTCTTCCAAAGCCATAAGAATCGGGCCTTGCAAGCCTGATCCTGAACTGAGCAACACAGAAATATCTCCCAGTGCGTGCTGGAGAAAGCGAACTGCTAACTCATTTTACCGTTCATGCAGGTCATGGGCAATTGCATGCGTTTGGTAAGGCCAGCTTTGTGTTCACCATCCCCACCATGATGTCCAGGAATTCCTGAGGGGCTGCCATTATGGGGCAGGAACCACCGTGCTGTGTGACACGGGGTACATCCCTTTAGCTGTGCTTCCCCCAAGTCCTCCATGTCCTGTCTGAAGAAGTTTTAGATTTGAGACGTCACTCCAGATATTGCTCCAGATCTTGTAATCTAGGGTATTTGCACTAAACATATTCTTCTGGAGAACTTTGTGTCAGGATTTCATAAAGAGATAGGGAGAACAGGAAGAATGCATTGTCTTTAAAGGTTAAGAAAAAAACATCTTTGTGCATCAAACGCATTTTGCAACCAGGTTACCAGGGACGTTCTGTGCAGAAAGCTACGCTTGAACTCATTTTCAGATTATGTTGTAACTCCCCTCCTTGGCAGTAGTACTAGTAAGTTTGTAATCAAATACATGGCAGCTGCACCACTGTGCCAACAAGGTCACTTTTAATTCACGGCCCTGTCTGTGGTTTGGTGGGGAAAAGCATAATCCTGAAGTCCCTTGGGAAAGGACTGTCTTGATGTGGCCAGGTGTCTTACCAGTAGTAAGTATTTATATAGCATCTTTTCTACCAATAGGAATTAATAATAAAGAAGAATAGAAACAATTTCTGTTGCTTTTACACAGCAAGGAAACACGTAACTGATTTTACCATGTGCTGCTTATAATTACTCTCTTTCGTATCTACTAATTATGGCAAAGAACAGGAGAACTCTAATGACAGTAGTGTTAACTGAATACAATTTTAGTTACTTTAGCTTTAGTCAATAATTTGTCTTCCTCAACTTGATTTACTAATCCCTTAGTTGACAAGACTCCCCATTTGGTGTATTCATTTTGTAGTTAGAGAGGGATTGTTTATAATTTACAGTTTAAGTCTGAGTGCTATTATTTTGCACTGTCAAAGAGCATCTGCTACAGTAGATAGCTCTTCATATGTTAGCACCACAAAAAATAAAGCACACCAGCCATGACAGCAGCCAGTTTATGAGCACCCTGCAATGTTCCACTGTGTAGAGGTGAATTGCTTTGGAAAGGGCAGAAAATGGAATTGCGTAAGTGAACTCTGTGCGGTCATCTACAGTGAGATGAGCTTGTGTTACCTGTGTAGGACTCGTTCACACCTGCCATGCGATCCAGATTCAACACTCCAGTTCTCTGGGTGGGGTAAAATCCGGGCTAAAATTTGTTTGCAGGCATTCAGTTGTTACCCGATTATGACTACAGGCATCCCAGGGTTTTAACCACAAGCTTTCCAGAAGATAGCCTATGTACTGTCTGCTTCTATAGGGCAACTTATAAGTAGACTGTAATTAGAAGATCTGAATTAGATATAACCATGTGCAGGCAGACTCTATGATAGCTTTCTTGGTTGGCTTTGCCAGTACAGACAGGACCGAGACATTTCAAAGCACAGTGGAATTAATGTTGTTTACCCTGTGACAAAACCCCAAACGCCTTCAATGAGTCCTAGCGAGACACCTGTCATATTTAGGGTGGTTATGGAGCTTTACTTTTTTATGCTTGATTATAAGTCTTTATTTCTCTTTGTTTGTTTGTTTGTTTGCCTGCAGAGCACAGTAAAAGCAGTAGTTTAGGAGGGTCCTTTTCACTGTACCTTGGCGGAGAAGGCAAGCAAGGGCTCTCGACAGCGCAGCTGGCACCAGGCAGCTTTCATCTCATTTGCCCAAATGGTACTCTGCATGGTTTAACCACTACTGGCAAGATCATCACCCTTGTTCAGTCATGCTACAGCTTTGAACTCACAGACCATACCATCACTATGAGTATTGCGCCTCTTTCTACAGAAATATTAGTTATGTCTCATAGATGAAATCAAATCACACGCTGACTATGGGTGCATATAGGTTCAGCATGGGCTTCTTGTGCAGCTAAAATTGTAGCCTAGCAAGCCTTAACGGAGCTTTCTTTTTCAGAGTAAAGCTGATCATCTAAAGCCCAGAATACTGGTAGCTTGCTTCGATCTCAGCTGTCGTTGTGGATCCTCATAATTTTAAGAAATCAGGCCTTATGTTACCTGTTAGAGACCACACAGCTAGTCAGTGATGAGTGTTGTACTTTTTCCAGTACAACGTATGAGGTTTAAAAGAACATGAAAAATTTTCTTCAAATGTAATGAAGTTTAAATAACAAAGAATTGCACATTACTAGTTGCATCAAGCATTTATTATTCCATTCCACCTTGTGTTTCCTTTGATCTTTTTTTAAGTCCTTGCAAACTTTGTTAAAATCCAAATTCCACAACAACCCCCCCCCCCGCCAAGTGTCCTTTTGCCTTGGACTCCCATTTTGAGAGGCTTATTTCTTTTGTGTTACTAAAATGCCAAGATTTTAATGGAATGCTTTATTAGGTTTCCAAATGCTTCTGGCCAATAACAAGCAAAGTTCAGCTCAGTAGTTTTCATCTCAGAAACATCAAATCTGTTTTCCCCGCATGTGAGAAGAGCCATGCAGCTCTTAAGAAGATTAAAGCTATAAATTCTAACATTACAGGGACCAATGCTTTCACAGTCCAGATCAGGCCAGGTTATTCTATGCAAGTTTTTCCTCATGTGAATTTCCAAGACTATTGATAGCCCTCAGTTTGGCCTGGGCTCCCCCCTCCACCCCGGCCCTGTACTCAGGTGTGCTATTTGTAGAAAGTAAACACATTGCTTTCTCTTTTATTCGGCCTCTCTGCTTAATGTTATGAGGCAAATTGTATCATTTTCGTTATCAGTGCAGCTCAGAAAACCATCTGTTACTCAAAGACATCAGGATCAGCAGTCAGCCACCCTCAAAATAAGCAGCTGTAAATCTAGAGTGCCTATACTTTCTAAATGCAGAGAGGCTTTTACATTAATCTCCTGGACTTGCTGAGTAGCTGGTACAGTGCCCAAACACAAGTAAGTAAACTCAATTAGTAAAAATAGACATGATGTGGCAGTTCAATATATGGCATTTAAGCATGTGTGCTACAAAACAGAAGTGCTTGGTTTAAGTCCCAGAGACTCTTTTTTATAGAGAGTTAATAAGTTATTTTCCTGGTTGCCAAATACCTTGTAAAAAACTATAGTAGTATGTTATTTTCACAAAGATGTAGGACTGCTGTCATTTACACAGGTGTGAATCTGGAGAAACCCAGCTGACTTGTTAGGACTCTGAATGTTCAGCAACTCTGAAAAATTACATTTTTCAACTGACGTTTGAAAGCTAGTACGCAAACCAGCTTTAACTTTCATGTGTTTTATATATGCAGAATTACATGGAACTCTACTATTATAGGCAGATAAGAAACATTTGCAAGAAATAGATACTTTTTGGAGCTTTGTTCTGCATTAACAGGGCAAGTCTGGGTGCATTAATTCGCAGCATAAAACTTGAGGGAAAGTCTCCTTCTTTATCCCCTTTAGCAATGTAGCAGACTACACCTCTTTTTTTTATGGCAAGCTGATCAAAGTCAAATTATTCAAGCGCAAGCTCTTTAAGATCCCTGTGCTCCGCTGCGTAACAGAAGGGCTTAGGTCTGGGTGTGGTGTTCTTGACCTTCTAGTCTTTTGTCTTTTCAGCCTGTTTTACTTCCTCCGTCTGCCCGGTTTTAGCCAGGAGAGCGATCTAAAGAGACCCTGTTTGTTTTCCGTGCACATTATGATAGGCTGCCATTGTGTAACGACATACAGTATGCAGGATAAAACACCCTGCTTATTATAGCGTAGTTAAAAGGCCTGTCACTATTTCCATTTCAAATTCCTATTTTCAGGAGTTTACTACTGAGCCGTAACAAATTGCAGGCAGGAAACTTGGCAGTCACATTCCCAGCCTAAGAGCAAATTCTTTTACCAACTTTAAATAAATAAATTAATTAATATTAATGGCATGTGCTCCCAGCATGCAAAATAAAGGAGGTTTTGTTATTGTTTTGTTTTGTTTTGTTTTATCCTTGAAACAAAGGATGAAGATTAAGGAGAGTATTTACATACCAAGTGTCCCTATACAAGAGTTATACAACAGACCGGCAGCGGTGTTACCAAGTGATGGAGATGATTATCTGGTGGGCATTCTTAATTCTCCTAAAAGGAATATCAATCTAGAAAGGCCATTAATCAACACATACAAGAAAAAGCTGGGAAGAGCAGAAGAGAGTCTTATATCACAAATACTTCCAATGCCGACAAACTACAGCTCGATAACCACGGTGGGCGAGAGTGAAATTCTTTGGGGTTAGCTTGAAAGGCACAAACATCAAAACAAAACAAAATAGTAACACTGCAGAGTTGAAGAGTTTGAAGTGGAATAGCTTATGGGTGAAACATTTTCATGGTAAATGTATTTTTAGCACATTTTAACAATTCAGTTTTTAATTATACAGCCAGATATTCAGTTTGAAGTCCTGAAGTAAATAAAGAACAATTTTTGGTCTGTTGTCCAGATTGCAGAGATTTCAAGCTGGTAAATGCTCTGTCTTTCTGTTCACTGAAGATTTGAGCACTATAAGGAATCTAGGAACTGGTGATTGTAAACTACATGAATTCAACATGCTATTAAGGGAAAGTGCTACTGCAAGAGTGGCAGATTCAGAGGAGGCAACATACCGGAACTTAAGAAACCCAATGAATTTTTGGCTAGTAAGAAGCATTAAAAATGCTAACATGTAAGAAGATAGGCGAATCATCGGAAAGCACCGTAAATTGGGAATGTCAGGTTACAGTATTTCTGAAGAAGACTAAAAGGGGCTTGGTTGTTGTTGGAATTTCTTCTTTCATTTTGTGTTCAGGAAATTATAATTTTTGTAGGTTAAAATAAGAAAATGCTGTTATTTCACCTTTGGAGAAATCTACCTTTTTGCTTCACTGATGGTTTGCTATTTCTGAAAAATTAGCTGGTCTCAAAAATGCACTCTTTTCTAGGAGATCACTGATCTGAGAGATATATCAAATAATTTGACTGCATCGTTTACTGCAGACAACATAACCTGTGTGCCTATGTTGTAAATTGCCTGGGGAGGAAACTTGGCCTCATATAACTCATTTGAGAATCTAGTTTTGAGCAGGAGAGGGGTGTTCATCCTCATTTAGGGATCTGAGGGATTATTAGAATTTTAAAAAATATTTTTGGACATCACCAAAGGAATAACTTTCATGAGAAAGCTTTCATTTCAAGCTACATCATGCTGATTTTGTGATCTCATTGGAGAGACCTTACATGTGCGCAAGGTTGAGATAAATGTGTCGTAGTTCAGATAAATGTTTTTGGAGGCCAGACCATGACTCCTGTACAAGTTGAGCCTTTTAGGGACTCTTACAGAGCCTGCAAGCTCCCCTTCTGCAGTTTTCAGGATGATCGCTACAAGGGACTCGAAGAAACCGTTCAACTTGGCAGTGACTCGTGCTGAGCTAAAAGCTTCTGGGAGCATTCCTGGGAACCTCTGATACTCTGAAGAGACTCTAGTGAGAGACAACGCTGGGGCTGGGATGCTTGCCCAGATTATAAACTATGCCAGAATTTCTGTACAGCTGATAAACGCTGCGCAGGACCCTGCGAAGTACATACGTTTTGTAACAATACCTACAGGCTCTCAGAAGTATCTTTGAGCCAGCAACTAGTATATAGTACCCGCAAGCTCTGCCCCCTCCTCCCACACTGGGCACATGGTTTGACTATAAGAATTATTTGAAGAATTGCTTGCTGTTTCCCACCCTCCCTGCTCCCCCCGCTATACGTTTTTAACCAGCAGAGGGAAACAGAGGGGCTCAAGAATTAGAGGACTCGCATATGATAAATGATGAAGACTCTGCAAAGAACACATCCTACTATATAAACTTAAAAGAACAGCTGAAGCCGTAATGCAGGGAGGGAGAAAAAGTCTCTTAAATATGGCCGCAGTTTGCAAGATTATAGGGGTGTATTACAAAAAAACATATGATTTGAACTGTGCCTGGAGGTGGATCGCTTTGGAGGTGAGGGAGGTGGTAGTGCCTCTATATGCCTCTATGGTGTTTACATCTGGGCACAGTGTTACTGCTGGGGACAGACTGGCAAAAGGAGCAGCATTCAGGGAATTGCAGCAAAAGCGATTGTGGGGAGGCAGGGGTGATCTTGGCTGGGACTCTCTCTGGGCTAACCCACTTTGTATCTACTGGCAGGCAAAGGGTGTTCATCCCTGCAGTTATTGCAGAGTAGCTGGTATCCTGTAAATCCACACCCTGCCTCACCGTAACATGTTCATGAAGACATACCCTCAAGCATGTAGCTAACTTTAAATGCATGATTCAGAATCATTACGACAACGGGACAACTTGTACACCTTAAATCAGACACCAAGTTTACACACCTAGCTGAAGATGGGCCAAATAAGGGAGAAAAATGACTTAATATTTGTGTCCTAAGAAATTAGATGTACCATGGAAAGAGGAGAGACAAATTAAACGGTAGGAAAACCATCTGGTAATCCCACTTTTGTAGCATGTCATATTTTTCAGACCCATTATGCATATAAGCGTGTGAAATAATCTCTTGACGTTGGTGGGAGATGTCCAGTCTCTTCAGATTTTTAACACCGGAGTAGGTTGGTCAACAGAGATAGTTTATGAAATGGGAAGGGTTTTAGTGTTGCTAAACAAGTATGAAAAAAATGTAAATAGAATCATGGGTTTATTTTTGTTTATATTAATACTATTTTTTCTTGTCCTTGATATGTGGAATTGTTGCTTTTCTGAGTCCTTGGCTAAACCTTGGGAAAAGACGGTATTCTATATTGCTTTAAAAGTAATAATACTTGTACTTCACTGTGTCACCACTGTTCCTTGAGATATAAATGAGGCTTGATGAGGCTCTGAGCAAGCTGATCTAGTTAAAGATGTCCCTGCTTACTGCAGGGGGGTTGGACTAGATGACCTTTAAGGGTCCCTTCCAACCCAACACATTCTATGAAACTATTCTATGAAAAGGAAAATTTTTACTATCCCTGTTCTACAGGCAGAAGAACGGAGGGAGTGACAATATCACACGACTAAGACCAAGACAGAGGGACTCCAAACCAGGTTAGAATTGCGGCAGAAGCAGTGAAGTCTTTAACAGATGTTAAAGGCTGTGTAACAACCTTTCCAGCTTGGGAGAAGGATAATTTAGGGGGAGTGTGACAGATGTCTGCAAAATTCTGGGTGGCATGGAGAGTATGGGTAGGGACTGGCCATTCTCTGTCTTGGTGCAAGAGCTGGGAGCGTTGAGTGAAGCAGCCAGCATGAGGTGATTCTTCTTGCATCAGGGACTCGACCTGTGCAACGTGACATAGGAGATTGTGGATGCTTACAGTTTACATGTGCTGAGGGGGAGACGGTGGAAGTCTTGGGAGATAAATCCATCGAGGGTTACTAAAGAGGCCGAAACCACATCCTGCTCAGGAAGTCCCTTGAGCTGAAAATAGTGGGAGGCTGGGGAGTACGGGGAGGAAGTAGTATATAATGCCCATGTCTCCTTAAAGCGTCTGCTTATGACCGGCCACTATGTGGCCATTCTCATGTCCTTTTGCACAAAGAAAATGAGAATATAAACTGTGAAAAATCCACAGTGAGGAGCCATGTCAGAACAAGTATCTCTAGAGTAGGAAGAGATCGCCATGAGATGGCCCTGCCCCCAGGGCCCATCCACTCCACTTGGCTATACTTGACCCCATGGCAGAACAATCCATACAAGAGTGATTCTATCCCTGTGATGGAACCTACGCTTCACAAGGGTTTGAATTTTATGATTTTTGGAGAGGCCCTGTGGCAAAAGACACACGCTTTGGGAGAAGTCTGAAGATGGGCTTTCAGCAGGCAGGTGTTTCTGGTGGACCTGGATACCCAGCTAACTTCTTTTTGAGAAAACTGCTTTCACACTGTTGTGTTTTTCTTGTAATTGCTATGTGCCAGGGCTTCTAGGGCTTTGAACAGGTATCTTTCATTACCTTAAGTATAAATAAATGAATAATATCATATGAGGATGATATGAGAGCGCATCCAAAGTAGGAAGACAGGTATAAATGAGAGCTCTCCTGTGAAAAAAGTGGGCAGGGTGAAAGAGAGAGACATGATGTGACGTTCCAGCCAATATGGGAACAACTATTGCCTTTAGTAGAAAGGCAATAGCTTTCTACCCTCTGCTGAAGGGTAAAGAAAGAACACGAGGATCTGGAAAATCTCTGAGGGAAAGATGCTGCGTCTGTGCAGTAAGAAGTCAAAGTGATGCCAGTCTAGTTAGGAAATGGTCTGCACAACCAGAAATAACTCTCATTTAAAGCAATACCCTACCTCAGGCTTTCTGTCACTTTTCCCAGGACAGGTTTTTTTTTAAACTGTGGAGTTTCAGGGTCCTTTGAACATATCCCTGTGACCTTGCAGAAGAAACAGGAAAAATAGCCCCTCAGCTTGTAATCAGATGGAAAGTAAATGTTTACCATGCTCACCTAGGTTGTTGGTCAAAGCCTTGCAGGCTGAGGACTTCTTACCCTCCAGGCAATTCACTGTCATGCCTGCAGCCCATCTCTGCCTGAGGATTTTCCAATTGACCATGACTATGGATCAAATCTAAGGGGACACAGCAATTCCTTCATACCAAAATTATCCCACTTAAATTTTTGTTTGATGTTTATGCACCATTCAGAGTGGCCATTCCTGTGCTGCAGGTGACTGCAGTTTTGTGTCATACGATACCCTTTGAAAACAAAGAAATATAGCTCTTTTCTGTGTAAAAGATGCCTATATTTCAGGACTATTACTGTATTTCTGGTTAATATTCATTATTAGTTTTATTTTTGACAGTACAGTGAAAATACAGATAGAAAACAACTCCGGTCTTGGACAAAAAGCAACTTATGCTTATCTCTGTCTCAAAACCAAGGCATGAGCCCAGATTTACCAATATTGGCTGTATTTGGTAAATTTCAGTTCTGAATTTGCATGAAAGCTTTGGGGCCAAGGCCAATGTGTATCATATTTTGTGAAGAGGTAGAGACAGCGAGGGTAGAAAATAGCTGATATTCATATGTTGCACCTTTTCTCAACAAAGGATAAAGATTTTTCGCACATGGACAAAACCTGCAGGCTTGGCAGCAGGATTGAACACCTTAGCTCTGAAGGTCTGGTAGGTCAGTGATCCATGAGGTAGGATGGATTTGTTCAATAGACCAGAACAGCTCAGTTGGGGCCATTAAAGGACTTAGCAATAAAAAAATCCATGTTTTCAATTCCTAGCTCTGTTCAAACAGGTAAGTAGCCCATTCTAGCCCATTCCCTTCCTCCCCGAAAAAATTCCTTGCACTTGTAGAAATATGTATAGCAATGATCAGAGAGACTGTAACAGGCTTTAGGAACCACACTGCCTTATATGCAGGTAAGACGCTTTAAGAAAGGTCAAGAGTTATTTCCCAACCCTAAGTGTTTACATGACAGATGCTAATCTAATCTGTCTAGACCAATAACGCCCTTAACAGACAGAAAAAAAACTGGCAAGTGAACTCCCAGATAAGTCTCTGTACCAGGTATGATTTAAAGGGACAACACGTGTCTCTTAGCAGGGCTCATTGCATCCTCCTGCTCCTCGTTAGCAGCCAAGAGCCCTCTCGTTGGTGAATTCTCCTTAGGTCTGCACCATCTTTTTGGTTGAATGTTAATCCTCATTAACAGCGCTGCCCTGACATCCCTGGAAACGAAGCATTGTCCACAGAGTAGAGCTGCTTCTCTGTGCCCTGCTGGCGTACTTTGACCCCAACATGAAGTGATCGCTTCTAGGAATAAGGCAGCAGTTTAGTTTCCATTCATGCTTGGCCCTTCTGCTCACACCAGCCAAAGGGGTGACTGCAGTGTCAGAGGAGATACGTGGAGACCAGGACGTAGATGAAGACCTCGGACAGCTTAAGACCACAGGTCACAAAGCAGCTAAAAGTCATAGTAGTTATTACTCCAGAGGTGCCTAGACAAGTTAATCACCTCTAGAGAAGGGCTTAGCACTTTTATTTTCCACTGGTCACTGCTGGAACAGCTTATGCAGCTAACTGTGGCTGTACTCCATCCTGGTGTGGTCACTGGTAGGTTAGCTGGTCTTCCTTCCAGATCGATGACCTGTAACTGACTGACAACTTATTCAAAAGACTAAATGAGACTTGATCTTAAGACATCAGAGGATTCATCAGTTTTCTTAATCCCTTGATGAATTGCTTTCCCCGTTTAAAAAAGCAACAACAGCAACAAAACCCATCTTATTTCAGATCTGCATCTAAGGACGTATTGTTATTTTAAAGCTATTGAAGCTATTGTTATTTAAAGAGGAACTCAATTGCTTCTTTTAAAAAATCAAGACAACGATAAGGTAAACATTTTTTTTTTTACCTAAATATCCCATTACCTATAAGATAAGGCATGACAAATAATGATTTCTTCAGCAACCGTATAACCCATACTGAGCCAATATGTGGTAAAATACAGAAATTAACGGCAGCCGTTCCTTTGAATTCACTTGCAGAGGACCTCAGCATTTTAGACAGTAAGATTTTTCTCTTTGAGTCACAGCGTAGTACTACATACTTGCTTAGTTTTCATGAATGCTTTGCTCTTGTTTCACTAAATGTTAATTTCCATGAGATACTTGTGGCTTTAAAGAGGCAGCATTGGCTCTCTGTTTCTACCAATCTAATTTCCTTCCATCTGAAAACAATCGTAGAGTTCTGAAGGACATCATCATCCCTGTTCTGACAGGAGATACACTCATTTCTAAGTGAATACACAAAAAATAAAGACGTTAGTCATATTTTATTATGTTCATACAAGTGGCGCTTCAAGTTAAAGAATACATTCTAAATACATTATTGTTCAAATGGCATACATTTTTAAGTTCCCTGAGGAAAGCGTACCTTAATTAGCCAGCTGTAATCCAAATTATAGTTTCTCATTTGTTAAAGCTGTTAAAGTACCTTAAATCAGTCTGCATATGTCTGAAATAATAATGAAAATAACTGCATTAGCAAAAATTATCTGAATCCAAGAGGGCTATAAATAGATAGGAGGTGGATTGGACAGTCGGTGGATTCAGAGTTGGAATAAAAACATCTTACTTAAGCCAAAAACATGGCAACCAGTATTTTCTGTTATAAAAATATTTGAGATGAATTTAGTTTTTATGAAAGCTGTCTGAAACTGAACTGAATAGCAGAAGTTCTCTGTTTATTTACAAGTCACTGTTAATATCTGAAGCATAAAGCAAGGCACCTTATGAGCAATGACAACAAACCTTTGAATGTATTCAAAAATCCTCTTTGCCAGGGGATAAGAATGTATGTTCATGCTCTCTCAGAGTAACCTCCACCTTGATAACGCTTGTCATTTGAGCAAACTGTATGACAGGTCTGTGAAGTGGATGACTACTGTCCACTAGAGGCTGTAATGAGACCAACAATGTCATTTTATGACAAATTGAAGACTTAGACTCTAATGATCAATAATCGTGAAATTACTTTTCACACTCAATACATCGTCAATCACTGGATTTCCCTGAATGTGAATGTTTAAAAAAAAAAAAAAAGAAAATCCAACTTCTTGTGCCTCATTCTCCCATTTTTTGCAGATAGAGTAATTGTATAAAACATGCAGCATAGATGAGACAGTACAACTAGTGGCTTGAAAGACAGTTTCTTCTAGACAGCGCGCATCTTGCATGTCAAATTGATTAATATATTTTGGTCAAGACTGTATTCAGCTGGGACTCGTATCAGTTTCAGCATATCATCAGCAGAAAATAAAAATGCTTGAGTTGATGTGGGTTCTTGTGTCCCATTCAGCACCGTGGTGTCAGAGCCCCTGTCCGTATTGCACCCAACCAGCCGACGAGCATCCGTCACGTATCTCTGCTCTCTTTCTCTCCCCAGAGGCAGGAAGGTCCGCAATGGAAGAATTTTGTTTTGGAATTTTGCTGCTACTTCTGCGTACGCACCCTTGCTATATGCCCTCCTCAGAAGGGGCAAGGTGATGGGGTTTAGGGTGGCTCTTACCTGCTGTGACAGTGGACTGCAGGTATTTGGGCCCTTGAGCAGGACCTGACTGCTTCAGTGCTGAGTTGCTGCTTCTCTTTATTCCTGTTGTCTGAACTATCTTGGTGGCAGGCAAAATCGCGTCTACTTTCCTCAGCAACTTACTTCTCTTCTGGCTTAGTTCTCCCCTTCCATGTCAATGGACTGCACTGCCTTAGTAGATAGATACGGAGGGACCTCTGTCCTGGCCATTCAGTAAAGGTCATGTTCAGGTGCTGTTTCTCACCCCCTCTGCCTTCACCAGCACCTCCATATTTTGTGGTATTCTTTGTGGAGGGAACACACTGAGCCCCAGCGTAGGCCCTCAGCAGGGGAACTGCAGAGGCACAAGGACGTCTCGTGAGATGGTAGTATATATCCTGTGTGCCACGCAATGTCTCTGGAGGCATAGTCCCCTCATCTCGTCTGTTAATGCAACCAACATATATTGAGTCAAAACAGAGGTGAGGAATGGCTTATGAACCTGTCATGACTGGCAGCAGTTGTGACACTTCCAAAGCCATGGGTTAAGGCTGGCTCAGGAAAACAGTATTGCTTTGACTTAACAATGGACTTACATTTTAGGGGTCTCTTTGCAACTCTGAAGCAGAAACACAGACAAAGATGTAAAAGCCTAGAGCCTGGAGCGTGGCAAAAAAATGCGGGTCTTGTGGCAAACACCATAGCCACAGAGTGGAGGAATACACAAGCCTCTTACATGAGCCTGCTGCAGAAGGGAAAGTTGCCCAAAGCTTGCTTCAGCATGAATGTGGCTTCTCTTTCTCTGCGCGTGCCACACCTCTTGGCAAGGTGAACGTTTGAGAAGGAAAGATTCCTTTCTCCTGAGGTAACACTCTGTACAACTGGAATAAAAAAGGTGGCAGACAGGAGAATGCCGCCTACCCAGAATTGAACCCTGGTGATGGGGGTCCAGCTTCTCCGAGGCTTTCACTTGATTTTCAGTAATCGCCAGTCTCTGTCTCTCTCCCTTCGTTCCTTTTATTAAATCAATGAACCTTGCATTAGCTGGGTGAAGATAATTTTGCTGTCTGCTTTGCTGCTGTAGAGTCACTGTCTTGTAGTGCTGAGCGGCACGTTTGTCCAGACATCTTGGCCTGTTGCTGCTTCTGTCCCCAGACCACTCCTAGAACAGAAAATGACGTTGGATTTCATAGTGAACCTGAACGAAAGATGCAGAAGGTGCTGTGGTAAAAGATCCTTACGTTTCATAAAGCTGGTCTATATTACAGTATCAACTGTAAATCAAGAGCATTGCAGCTTACGGTGTTTTTATTACGTTCTTTAGCAATTACGGTGAACTAGTACAGTCATTTATAGAAGGCACTACTTTGCTGATCTACATAATGACAGGCTGAGTCCTAGGGTACTCTGCATCAAGACTCTAATGCTAGATTTAATGCTAAAATCTAATGCTAATACATAAAGGACACATAGGAGATATACCTGCACAAGAAACCTGGTACCTTGGAGCTTTTTCTAGTGGTGAGTTGGTACAAGCTGCAATCCACAGCCTGGTCTGGGTGGCCACCTTGCAGGAGTTGCACATCCGAGGGCTGTGACCCCACAGGGTCTAGCTCCAGGGAGCTGGTACATAATGGCTTTTGGTATTTATACAACATTTTTTGCAATGTCCTTGGGGTGGGGAGAGGCTTTCTCTGCGCTGTACCTCCCTTCCTGATGCCAAAGCGAATGGCTCCTTATGGACCACTGTCAGGCTGCGTGCGAGTATAGCAGCCCGCTGTCCTTTGGCTGTATTCCTCCCATTCACTGCTTCCATAATTTATTTTATTTCTCTAAGTGGCACCTGGCGTGGTAATTTGATGTTTTGTCTTTCCTTCTAAGACTCGAAGACTAGGCTGAGCCAGTCCAGAAGGAGGATATTTTCTCCGGTTTTGCATCTGTGCTTGTTATTTGCCCATCACTGCAGTTTATGGCACTGCAGAGACTTGTGTCGAGAGAAGTAAGAGTAAGGAGCTGACGCTGGAGCGCCGGGGAAGTGTGAGCTGGGGGGGGGGAGTTCGGGAGAGGCTCACCGTGGTCTGCGTACAGCTGGGAGGGATGCGAGGGGATCTTTGATGAAAGGCGTGCTGAGGAATCCAGAGGGAGTTAGTACCCAAACATGCGTGGTTCAGCCCTGCCTGTCTTGTAGTTCAGTGACGGTATGAGTCAGAGCCTCTTTGGTCTGAATGAAGTGGAAGGTACTTTCTACAAAGCAACTCGAGCATATGCCAAGGATCCGGATAAATAAAACTAATTCAGAAAAAGGGAGTGGGATGCAGGCTCTTGCTCTACATCACTTCACAGTTCTCCACGGCGAAATGCAATATGGCATCTTAAATAAAATCACCCTCTTCAGACTCTTGCAGAGGCTGCTTCAGAGCATTCCCTGGCTTCCAGCACAGTTTTATTTCCTCCCTTAGAGAGACAGACCAGCCTTGACTGAGCAACTGATTTTCATGCATCCCTTCAACCAGCATTCCCTGCCATTTCTGAAGGACGGCACGCTCCGCTAGCCGTCTCTTCCTTCCCTCTTAAACAATATAGGTTTGGGGCTGGGTTGGTTGTGTTGCTTTTTTTTTTTTTTTTTTTTTTTTTTGACCCCCTCCCCAGCTCATTTCTTTCCTCCGTGCAAAGCGCTTTGAGATCCCCGCGACGCAGCCTTGCCACAGGAGCGGAGCCGGGGAGGGGGGGGGGGGGGGGTGGGGGACGGGGACGACGGGGACTTGTGTGGAACGGCGGCCGTGCGCAAGGATCAATCCCGCCGGAGAGACCCCAGCCTGGCCTTTGAAGCGTTACGAGGAGGAGGAGGTAAGTGGCGAGGCGACCCCCCCGGTCACCCCCCCCCACACACACACACACCCCGCCCGCCCGGAGCGGCCGGCCCCGGGGCAGCGTGCGGCGGCCCCGCAAAGGGTTAAGGCCGCGGCGGCCCGGCGGTGCTTGTGCGTATGCAATAATCTGTGTGGCTCTCTTGGCCGCCTGCCAGAGTGTTGCCTTGCCTTGCCTTGCCTCCTCCTCCTCCCCCCCCCCCCCCCCCCTTCTCTACCCCCCCCCCCCCCCCCCCCCCCGCCGCTTTTGCATGAAGTAGGATCCTTGAGCTGTTGCAGAGGCAGCCAGCTGCTCCATATTTGGCTTCTATTACCCCATTTACATGCTTGGAGAGAGGCGAGGGGAGCGAGCGGCGGTACCGCAGACATCATTTCTACTACCAGGGGCTGGAGGAGACATCCCGGACTCGGTGTCACTGCAGGGGGAAGGGGAAAAAAAAAAAAAAAAAAAAAAACCAACCAAAAAAACCCAAGCAACAAAACAAACCAACAACCAGCCAAACAAAAACAAAACCAAAAAAAAAAAAAAAGCAGACCCAAGCCCCGTGATCAGCTAGGAAGACATTTGTGTGCGAGCCTCTCTCTGACCCCCCCCCTCGCCAACCCCACCTCCACTGAGACACTTTACAGTAAGTGGCTTTTTCTTCCTCCTCTGCTTTCTGCCTCCCCCCCCCCCCCCCCCCCGGCTTCTTCCCTTGTTTAGACTGCAAACCGCCGGCGATTTCCAGCTGGAAAAACACAGGGCCGGGGAAGGGCGGGGGGGGGGGAGCGTACTGCCCACCCCTCCGCGGGGCTACTGCCCGCCTCGCTGCGGTCGCCCCCGGCCCCGGGAGGGGGGAGAGGAAGGGAGCGGGGCCGGGGGCGAGGGTGGGGGGAGACGTCCGCGAAATGGCCGAGGGCGCCGGCGTAGGGAGGGGAGCGGAGCCGGGGGTGCGGGGACCCGGCGGCGGGCCGGGTCGTCCCCGCGGAGGGAGCCGTTCGTACAGCCCTGTCGTCCCCCCCCGGCTCCTTCCTCCTTCCTCACCCACCTCCCCCCCCCGGCCCGGGCGGGGTGTGCGTGGCCGCGGGGAGGGTGGACATTTTGCTGAGCCGCGGCTGCCCCCGGTGCGGCGGCCTCGGGGTGTGTGTGTGAGACTGCGCGGTGTGTGCGGGAGGGGGGACGACGGGGACTGTGCGGTGCGTGTGGCTGCGGGGAGGACCGCGGGGGGGGGGGTGCCGTGCGGTGCGTGTGTGCCGGGCGGGCGGGCCCGGGTGCCGGCAGGGCCGGTCGCCGCCGCACGGCGTATGTAGTACGGGGCTGGGCGGCTGCTGGAGGGTGAATGAAGCGAGGAGGAGGAGGAGGCGACGGCGGAGGAGGAGGCGGCGCTGGGGCTGGGATGTGCCCGGCAGCAGCCCCGCTCCGCTTCACTCAGGGCCCAGGCCGGCTGCAGACGCCACCCGGTACTGCCGGCCGGGGGAGCGGGGGCGGGAGGAACCGGGGCGGGAGGGCCCCGGGGATGGTTGCGGGGGGTTGGGGGGGGAGAGGGAAGGGAGGGAGGAACCGTGGGGGGGGGCCCCCGCCCCGTTGCCTGCCCTCCCGCGGCCGCGGGGAGCGGGGCCGGGGTTCCCCGCCGCCGCCCCGGGGCTCGGCTGGCCGGCGGCCGCTGCCGGCCCGCCCGCCGCTCACCTTCCCCCTTCCCCCTCCTTCCCTCCGCCTCGGGGTTTGCTGGTGGTCGGGCGGTGGGGGTTTGGGTTGGGGTTGGTTTGGGTTGGGGTTTTTTGGGTAGTTGTGTTTTTTTTATTTTTTTTTTTTTTATGGCCTAAGGCATCGTAATTTACCGGCGGAAAACGAAATAAATGACCCCCTCGCACGGCTGTGGGTGGTGAATCCGTCAATGCAATTCCGGAGGAGATTAGATATGAAAGTCTAAATTAAAGCACGCTGGAAAAAAAAAAACAAAAACCAAAAAAACCCAACCAAAACGTTAGCTCCTGCTGTAGTAGTAATAGCGATAATAATAAAAATGACAGAATTGGGAGCAATTTACATGTTATTGAAGAGGAGGAATTGCTGAAGAGTAATAATAGAAAAGAAAACAAGTCGGAAGCCCGTTATATAATGCACTGTGTAGATAACGAGAGCGACAGGCTATTTTTATTTTGTTTACCGTATGCTGTGTAATAGGGACTCCTCCGAGCAGCATCTCTCCCCCCCGGTGAGCCCAAACTCGCAGGCAGAATTGGGGAAAAATTTTAATCATTCCTGTTTATGCCCAGACGAAGAAATCCGGGTTTGTAAAAACCTGCCTTCTTACCGGTGTTTGCGGTGTACAGATGGGCAAGGGTGCAGGTAGATGACCTTTGCCGGGGACCTTTTCCCTGTCGTAAGGTAAAGAAATTCATATTTTGTAAGGCAGGTTACTCTTTAACCTTTAACGCTCATGGTTATGTATTTTACGCAGTAATGGTTACTTTACGTGTCAGCTGTGGTCAGGCATAGTGAGTTACTCTGCTTACACACCAAGAAGTCAAGGACTTTTAATTTCAGTTTCGAACGAAGCCTTCCCCTAAAGGAAAATCCCGGCTTCGCGTTAATCTATTTCTGTTCGGGTGATGGAGACGGCTCGGTTTTATCATACGGAGCAAGGGTTATGAATGAGGGAGAGGGAAATTGAGAATGGCCGGGGAAAATATTACGCCGTAGTTATTTTTGCGATGCTGCGAGATAATAGTAAGTTGTAATTGCATGTTATTGCAACCTAATTTGTTCGTAAAAACCCGCCTGGTACTTTACGGGCAGCATTTTTTTTTATTATTTTTTTTTGAAGGGTGGCTGTAATCTCCGTGCTTTTTACATAAGGCGGAGGTCGGTAGATTTTCCTCCGCGCTCGCCTGTCTGTCTGTCTGTCTGCCTCTCTCATCATGTAGCGACATGTCAGCGGTGCAGGCTGTCAGTGCGCTTACTCCAGCCCTGATCAGTCATGTAATTAGATCAGGCTGCCATAGCAACAGACGGTGTTCACCGTCCATTCAGGTGTGTGTGCGGCAGGCGGGCTACTGGGTGACCCACCGGGCTACTGTCAGCCCTGCCGATGCTGTGTGGGTGGTGTACGGCTGCCACCTCGGGCTTGCCCGAAGTCGAAGGATGATGCCGGTGGTGGTTTCCTAATGGCTGAACTTGCCGGGAAGGGTGTTCTTTGCCTGCTGTAGCGTCAGGCAGATGGTTCGGTACGTAGCACGCTTAGCAGGTTAGCCAAATCCTCAGTTCCACTTGCGTTTGTTATTAGCAAATTAACAAAGGTGTGGTGCTTCGTAAAAATGCTTTTGGATTATAAAAGCTTGCGTAAAAGTTTCTTGGGAGTTTTACTTTTTTTTTTTTTTTTTTTTTGTCTGGCTGGTGTAACTCTTTGGTGGCTGTAACGGTGTTTGTGACAGTTCCCATTCCAGCATTCATGTTTTAGGCCACAGGCTTGTTATTCTTCACTTGTGTACTGTACCGTACACCTTCTGGCCAGAAAATTAAAATCAGTGATACCTGATAGCACTATTGTCACTTCAGTTTGTTAAGCCTCTTCATAGTTCTCAGCAAGGTCTAGGCCCTTTTGTGTTTTAGGTGAAAGCTGACTTCATTTTCTCGTGATAAAAAACTAAGTATATACTATTTAAAAACAATTTTCTCACCAGCGAATAATTTGTTTCCAATATTGATATTTTTTTCTGCATTTTTTTCTCACCATTTTTGCTCATCAGAATAGTATAGCCGTACAGCAGGAAACTTTCTGCCGCAAAGTTTATAATACCTTGAAAGAAAATGCAGTCTAATTAGCTACGAACTGCATACTGCTTTTAAAAACATAATTGACCAAGGAGGGTATATATGTCTTCATGCTCACTGTTTGGACATCACTCTTTTAAGCCACTTTTTCACAAACCAGAGGTATAATTTTTTAAGGGCACCAAATTTAGTACTCCGTTCTCATGTCATAAATCTGGAGCGACTCCAGGGGATGGGGTTGTGAGCCACTTACATGGGCGTATATCTAGAATAACTGCATTTATTGGACTTAGTCCAGGCATATAGTAGAGTAACAGAGCTCACAAAGCGATCTGCTGCATATCGCCATTATTTTCTCTCTATCTTTTTATGGCAAAAAGCACTGTGGGCTTGAATAGGATTTTTGCCTGATGAAGGAGCTGCGTTAAGCGTCTGCAGAAGTGGTTAACACCCCAATCCCAGTCACTAATCTTGTGTGCACTTACACTAATATTGAACTTGGCCCGGAGGATTTCGTGTCTCAGTGATGAGAAATCATCAGCACCCACAGCTCCCGAGCGTTTGTAGTACCAGGCTGGAGCATAATGCAATCCAGAAATATCTCAGTAAAATAAGATATTTTAATCGCTCCGATGGTAAAGCACCGGAGCTGGAGGAGGTAATGAGAAACGCCTGCCGGTGGTTCAGCTCTTGCGGTGCCAGGCAGCTGGTGGTCTCGGGTTTGGTGTGATGAGTTTGCAGGTCTCAGCCTGCCTGCCGAGCAGAGGCGTTTCTCCTCGGAGGGGTGAAGGGACGGGGAGTTTGCGGGGCAGTTTCCTACCCCCGAAGTGCAGCTTTTCAGCGCTGCGACCAACTCGCCCTTCTTGTTGGGGGAGGATATCCCTCTGCTCGGCACGGACACCTCCGTTTTGGGCCTCCGTACCGTGGAGGTGGCTTGAAATAGAGGAGCCCGTTAGGAGGACTGGCTGGAGAGAGTGAAATAATCGCGCGCAGGACCACTCCTGTAGAGTGAGCCTTTGTGTGCCGCGTGCTGCTTATACATATTTTATTGTAAGACAAATTACCTGTGTGACTAAGAGCATTAGAAAGTAATTATTTTCAAAAAGGCCATATACACACAGTCAAAAGACTTTTTGAGTATAAACAGTGCAACTTTTCACCCTTGCCCTTCTGGCCCCTTTGAACTTATTTACAAAGGTTGAAAAAACTTGTTTGAAAAGACATTTGCAAGAGACCTGGAATTTCACTTCACAAAAATTTTTATGTAATAGATCCAGTGGCCTAGTTTCCGGTTAATTAAGAAAATAGACACTTAAATGCAATCACCTGAAAAGCAACTAAGGGTTTAAACATTACAATTTTAAAAGAATTGTTTCAGTGATGTAGCTGGTGAAACAAAAATCAAGGCCTCATTTCCCCCTTGCTGAAGTTTAAGCAGCACATCTTAGTAGATGGCAGCCAAGATTATCATTGCCATTGCTCGTACGGTGTGCCACTTCTGTTGCGGTGTACTAATTGAAGGGGAAAAGCAGTAAAGAGGTATGTCAGGCTCTAAAGGAAACGCACGTCAGAATTGCAGGGAGGGTTGGAGTCGCCGGCTGGCTGCAGAACCTACTCCAGCGTGTGAGGCGGCTCACGCCGATGCCGCCGGAGAGGAGTCGAGCGATGTGACAGCCTCAGTTAGCTGAGCTGTGTAAGGGTTGAGGGTGATGTGGCTGCTCTGGAGGACCCTGTTTTGGAAGTGCGGGGTGTACGGATCGCACAGCGCAGCTAACAGGTTTAGTTGTAGGCCTCTTCTGAGGCTGCTGTAACCAGCTCTGCTTCAACAAATACAAATATCATTAGCAGGAGGAACAAAAGTACAACAGGCTTGGCACAGGTAAACATTTTGGTGCAAAGAAATGGTGTGCTATATTCCAGTGACTTCAAGAGCCTAAGCTTCGCAAACTGAAAATCCTGACCTCATCCTTTCATTTCACTTTTATGCGAGACTCTAGGTGCGAGAAATAACTAACTAGGTATTTGGACAAAAGCACTGTATTTTGGAGTCTTGTTCAGTGGTTCACATTCTTTATGTAAAGAACTTGAAGATTTTTTTACTTGGTTTTAGCTGAACTGATACATGACTAATGTTTTAAAATCTAAGGAACTTTGCAGACTCCTGGCTTTTGCAAAAAGACAAAAACTGGATCGATGACCATAATTCCTTTTTGATCTCAGTGCATGTGTTGTGAATGTAATACTTCATTGTTTGGGTTTTTTTCCCCTCAAAGCTGTCGTCTGAGATGGTTGTACAACACATGCAAATGTGTATGTGTGCGTTGGTCCCAGTCTGCAAAGTCACTTTAGTATGTGTCCCAGTGAGGGTTTTGCTGAATGAGGATTGATTAAAGAACCTATCTAGACTTAAGTATATGTGTAAATCCTTCCATAAATAGGAACGAGTAAGTGTGCTCATAAACTGAAGCAACAAAAATGCTTCTCAGTGAGGGAGAAATGGTCCCAGTAAATCCTTTTATTGTCCCAAGAGTGATAAAAATATTTGGTGAGATTCCAAGTGAAAAAACAAAATGTATTTTGTTTAGCATGTGATGTCAGCAGAGATTCAATGCTGGCTCTTCGTAATTTTACTGAGCAAAAATACAGAAATAGGAAAAAAAATAATCACATTGGTAGAGTTTTCCTTTGTTTATATTATTTGGGAATTTTCAGTAGTACGCATCAACTCTAGCTTGCCACCATTAATGACAAAATAGTGCATAAGGTAATGTCACACTCCCAAAGCTGATAATTTTTCACCTAATAGTAGTAGTTGCAGCAGTATGTTTTCTGGATGATGCCCCTCCTCAAATAAAATACGTTCTGTTGGCAGTGAAGACAGTCATCTCAACTTGCTTATGATTCTTCACCTCATTAAGATCACATTTAGGAAAAGAGCACTCAGTTTGAATAAACGGGTTCTGCTCTCAACTGTATATGTGCTCTGTCTGCAGGATTGAATCTGTAGTTTATTTGTGCTTGAGTAAGAGCAAAAGCAGTCTCAGTCTTCAGTGGGATGTTGTAGCATTTTGTAAATTGTTTGACTCTTAACTGTGCTTTTGTTTCTTTTTATTTCGGTTTCCATCTCCTCAACTCCTGGGTGAAACAGTCACATCGCAGGCCGAGGCAGATGGGCAAGCAATACAAGCTGTGAATTTATTCTTGACCCCCATAGGACAGTGACCACCTTCATTTTTGTCTTCACCCTACAGATATGCACTGCCAATAAGGTGAGAACGTAATGCTTTTTATTTCCTCTAACAAGTGTACACTGTCTGGTCTGGACTGTAATCCGCGTGGACACCTTACTGATGTCTGTACAGTTACCTACCTGTCATATGTTTGTACTTCCTGTGCCTGGCAGTAGAGGTCCTTGAGAAACTCTCGTCAGAAAAATTCCATTAACTCTGGTGACTCAGTTGGGTGACTTACAGGACAGTGGGTTCCAGATGAGTGGTTTTATGCTCACCTCAGGTCAGAGCATATTCAGTTACTAAAAGGTGATAGTATGAATGGAAAAGTTTACAGGCTTTGATTTTTGTTGTAAAACGCCACGTGTAAAACTGTATAAATCCTTCCTGCACTTTTATGAATCTTTTTAGTGGTTCTTGTTGCTTGCGGCCTGCTTGACTCTTCAGTGTCCTGAGTTCCTCCCCTGCGCTAAACTTTGTCTGGCATAAGGATGCTTCCCAGGTTAACTAGTCGCTCCTGACATGCCTGGGTGTCTTTTACTCTGGTTAGAGGAATGGTTTCAATTCTTCTGATATTTTTTCCCCTGAAACGCTGTAGCCAGACAGGATGTAATAGTGTCCATATATCAGTCTGCTCTCCCTCTTCTCTCTCTCCCCTTCCCATATGGTAGTGAAGAATACCTTGAAAAGAACAAGTCTCAAGGCTCAGCGATCATACTGCCAATAAAAAGAACATAAATTTTTATTTTATTTCTTTAATCTGATTGTCATTAAGCCACCCTGGTTTTTTGGACCTCTTATGTGATGTTTCAGTGCTTGGGATTGGTAATACTGCTAATGCTTGGGAAAAAAAAAAAAAAAAAAAGATAAAGGGTCGTAAGAAAATTGTCTGTGTGTTTAAATAAAAGAAAATGAAATGTGGTGGGTACTTGCAGAAAATCAAAGGATTTTTTTTTTCTATTTACAGACAGAAAACTTAATTACTATAGCGTTCTATTTATGAGGGGCTAATCAGAAAGTCTCCACTGCAGAATAACTTTTTAATGTATACAGCATGTCATAGAGAAATATGCAGTGCATAATTTACATTTTATTGTGGCAGCGGGGAAGGGTGCTCTGCTTTAAAGGGAAGTTGTCTAAGCAAGAAGTTACATGCAAAGACATGCCTGCTACGGTTTACAAATGAGCTTGAATGGTGGAGGTGGACTGTAACCACTATATCTCTTTGGAGCAATAAGAATTTCTTGAGAGTGAAAAAACAGACAAACCACCCGTGCGCTGACACATTTCGTCTCTCAGTTTTGAAAGAAAATGGACTTGGTAGCAGCTATTGACTTGGGAGATCGAATAGAAGGAAGCTTTTTGTTATGACATTAACATTGCCACAAAGCATTTCATTTTTTTTTGGAATTAGCTTAGGTTGTATGAAAATGTATTTAGTTGCAGAAATTATTACTACAGGAAAGACTTCTATCTCTTAATTAGAAGAAGTAATTGTTGATAGCGTATTGGTCAAATCCTATGAATAATTAGATTGTATTATCCACAATGTATTATTGCTAAGTCACCTTGAATATTTTAGCATCTGGCATTTCCTGCGATTACATGAGAAAGAATTTATTACATGTTAAGCAAACATTTTGGGTAAAAAAAGTAAGCTAGTTAAGTCCGGTGCAGAGGCATGACAGGAATATACAGTAGTATGCTGCTTTTTCTGTACCAGTGCAGCTTGAGGTATAGTGTTGGTTTTGTGGACCTTATATCAGATTTGTTTGGGCTTCTTTTCTTGTTGTTGAACGCTTAGTCACCGAGTTCGGGGTACCCCTGTTGGCCTCACTAGTTAGTTCTCATTTTCTCTAGGGATCGGTCAAAATCAGGCCCACTGTAAAGCTAAGTAAGTGAAATAAAAGTTAGTGGGGTAGAGACTGCCTGCTTACGAACGTCCTCTCTGTCACTGGATGTAACACGGGAGAGCTCACAGTAGTAACACGTGAAAGAAACGTGACCCGGCACCATGCAGCGAGCAGCCACAGATAGGTTTCACAGCTCAAGACACAGCATCGCATGCTAAGACCCATCATCTTTTCCGGCTTTCACGTTTGTTTCGGGGTGAAGGTGGCAACAGCCCTGCTCCATTTTAGTCAGACCTGGGTTATTACCACAGAGTCTGTCAGAGGGACCGAACATCAGGTGCGTTTGAAGGCATGCAAAATCAAGTCTCGGAAGCCTTACTAATGGACATACATACACGTGCCTTCATGGCATTACTTGCATGAGGAATCACATGGCTTCAGGGAGTAATGTCACTGCTGTGTGTGAGCTCCAGGCGTGCTTACCCTTCCAGTTCAAGCAGCATTCTTGCAGAGTCTGCTAAGCATCTTGCCTGATTAAGGACACCAGGATTAGTAAAAATAAATAGATAAAAAAAATAGATACAGCTTTTTTCTTTTTTTTTTTTTTTTTTAAAATCATGACTCTAGTTAATTTTAGCCTGCTCTAAAAAAACAAGGGTTATTGTTATTTGTTCAGAGCATGCCCTGCCTCCTTCCACGTAGGCAAATGATTCAATGCCTTCTTTTAAACAGCTGTGTTGAGAGGATTTTGCACGAGACACTGGACATTTTAACAACTAAAGAGTTGTTTTTAATCTTTTCCACTGTCGAGTCACTTGATATCTATTAATCATATTATAGTATTGGGTTGAATTTGCAGACACAGCCCGTTTGTAAGAATTTTTTTTTACTGAATCTTCCGTAAGTATGTCTGTACACTACCTAACATGGCTTTTTTTTTTACGTAAGACGTAATTTCTGTTTTATGCAGACTTCTGGCTATTGCTCTCTACAAATGGACAATAATCTGTCCTTTTAAAATACTTCGTAGTGAACATAAAAAGAGCTAATCTGTCTCTATGGTCCAATGGTGGCCTTTTGATTGCCGTGTCAGTGTCCTTTTATCCTAGCCGGTTTTATTTCCTCCCTCTCATGCTGTTTAGTAAGGCCTACAATAGCTGTAGAGCTAAAAGAACGTATGGGATGGAGATCTTGAACGTATTAAGAGCACAAGTGAAATGGAGATGTGAACCTAGGTATAATTGGATAGTAATTAGTCTACATAAAACCACAATGCGATATAAACCAAGACCTGAGGTTGGATTCACCTTCCAACTTCTGTTTTCAAAAGGTTTATCTCCAAATGGAGTAAGAGACTTGCTGTCCCACGCACTGTAACTCATTAGCGTTGCTTTGAAGTATGGGCTTTCAGATGTTTGAGTAAGTGTTAGCGAGATGGAGAACTACGCACCGAGGGCTGAAGGTAGTGAGATGATTAGGTGTGATGTGCAGTTGTGTGTATCGGCCCCAGCGTCTGTGTGTGCCCTCCTCCTGCCCTCTCCCTCGGACGTGTGTGCTGGGCAGGGACGTGCCGGTGGGTTCTGACGTTCCTCGGTACCAGGGGTATGCTTGTGGTTGGAATTGAGCCCAGGCGGCAGCGTCTGGATTCGAGTGTATTAGCTGAAGGGTTTCTTGTGGTGAGATACTGCGATGGAGGCAACCCCCAAGTTTAATAATTCCTTCTTTATTTTCTGGTCAGGTACTTAGCAGTGATCATCTCGCTTTGGGACTAGGTGAAAACCCGACTTAAGGATTTATTGAGTCGCTCTTTGCTCTATAAAAAGTACAAATGTCAAAGTGTTTCTCGCTCATATCGGAGTGTGGTTGTGACTGTTACCACATTTTGTTTGTCAGGTACCCACACGTCTTCACGCCCTTGTAGTTTTGTAAATTCAACGTTTCTGTGAGGCCAGCTACTTAAAAGAAAGTTAGGCTTTAATGGAGAAGGATAATTACAAAAAGCAGGCTTAATCCTCCTTTACTGTGCTTAGAATTTTTATGCTAGTGAATGTTTTCTCATTGGTGCAGTTCCTTTTCAGTGCCATGTGTAGTATCTGAGTAGAGAGTGATTTTTCAAATTAATATGATACTAAAAGCATTTCTCCTCCTCTTTAGCCCCTGAGCACATCCCCTCCCTGGTACTCTGCCATGTTCACAGCTTTCCCCAGATAGTCTGACAGCAAGTAGATCCAGAATAGTTTGAAAATTCACAGTATGCAAGAGAAAAAAAAAATTCCTAGTGGAGCATTGTACTAAAAGAAGTTGTAAGTTTGTTCTCCGTGTACCACTAGCGGTTAAAAACCCATAGCACTAATCATATGTAATGCATTTTTATTTACAGATTAGTAGGCTCTACTCTGACATATGACTAACAGGGAAGCCCCTCCCTTTAACAGTTGTATGTCATCTGCTTCAGAGAACTAATTACTTGGCAATTCCCATTTGATAATTCCCTCTTTATTTTCTGATGAGTTACTTAACACTGATGAGCTTGTTGAGCAGAATACCGTGCTTAATCTGTGCTTCAGAAACTACAGTGCGGGCTTGGGGATATCATTGTTTTCTAAATGCTGTTTAGCCTTGCCATAGGAACATTGAAACCACACTAAGACATGTTAACAGTTCACAGTTAACGGTAAGCTTAACATGAGCGATGTGCAGCATGTGCCAAAAAATAAAAGAGGGGTTTAGATTACCGTTGCACTGCAAACAGGATGTTAAATACATAATTTCTCCAAAAATCAAAACGGAACCTAACACAATTTAGACATTAGGAAGTAGAAGCTTGTGTCAGAGGTATCTTCTGTGTATTGTTTCTCCCCTATGCTGAAATAATCCATTTTAAAGGAAATTTTATTCTTAAAAAAAAAAATTACTGTTTTCTTGTAATAACTGTTTGACAGTCCAGCTGTAACTGGTGTACTGTTGTGTGTTGTTGTGTTGTTTTAGTGTGAGATACTTAAGTGATCACTGTGTTTTCTCTGCTGTTACCTGTCTGTCTTTATTCTTTCCCAGTCCCTTTTCACATTCTTTTACTCTAGCGGCCACAGCAACCCTTGTTTCTGGCAGGGGAATACATTACAAGTCTCACTGCTAATTACAACATTGCAGTGTTCCTAGAGGGTACCTGAGTTCAGCGGCGCTTAGCTACAGTGCCAGGCGAGGGGATTTATGGGGTGAAGTGACATCAGTCTGCCCGTGGCAGTCCTGGTAAGGTCAAAGTAAGTCTCTCCTGCAGACCAGGGGTCAGATGGATCCTGTTCAGACCCAGTGTCTCTCAAATTCAACTGTGTGAAACCATGCTATTGAATCCGATTAAAATTTCATTATTGACTTCAGTGGAGGAAGGTTTGTGGATCAGCTACGGTCACTTGGACTGTCTGGTGGCTTTGGACTGCCTGAAGAACTGCATTTTAGCTGATTCAGTGCTATAAGCTCAGGATTGGGCTGTTTTTTTCTTCTACTTGAATAGGGAGTGTAGTATTTTGTGTATTAGCTCACATGACGTTGCATCATCAGGCTTGCTGATTTATTAGATGTTCACAATGATATCTCTTGGCCAGTACTGGAAGCTGTGTCACAGGCTTGTTTTATCAATGAGAAAAATGCATTTGTACATAGTTACATGTGTTTTTTGTAAAATTAATCAGAGGAACAGTAATTTTATGAAACATAGAATTCAGAACAGATTAATCTACTTTAATTGTGTTCATGAAGTACACCAGCTATAAAATCTTTTGAAAGGAATATTAATCAAGTTGATCAAAGGTGGCTTGAAGTACAGAATTCAAATACGAACACAATTACTTTCTATCTGCATGTTTGCTGTAGCTTGGGTGATTATTTTTAAAATTCACTTAATACAAAAAATAAGTTCTATTTTGCGTCTTGGATATTTTCTGCTGCAGAACGTGTCACATTTTTAAAGCCAAGATGCAAGAGGGTAAGATAGATAAAATTTTGCATTTTATAAAATGCAATAAGTAGGGAGCATAGTAAAATCAAGTAAAACCCAACAGAAAGTCATTTAACCATTTTTTTTCCTTTTATAAAAATTTTTTTTTTTCCTATTTACATTTTTTTAACGACTCAAGGTATCTCAAGTAGCGTTGTATAGGTATTGGTGAAAACACAGATCCCCCATAAGAATCAGAAAACTGACCGTGAACAGAATGGCCCACCTGTGATCTGAAAGGTTTGCTTGGATGCCTGGGAGTTGCACCTTGACAGATCCTTCTACAAACCATTATGGCTGTTGTGGAGGGACCTGCATCCCAAGCCCTAGTGTTGGGTTCATTTTAGAGAGGCAGCCAAAGAGTTGTTACACAGCTATCTTCAAATGCCTGCTCAGAGCTGAAAGGTTGCAGTGGAGGTTGTCCACCTGTGAATTGTCCAAACCACTCTCTCTTCACCTTCCTCTTTGGGGCTTAGCAACATTTCCCCAAAGACTGGGGCTCTACTCGGGCAGCATTGCCTACGATTTCAGAAGAGATTGTGCCTAAGGATGTACAGATTTGGTCCAAGGTATTTTCTTCCCTCAGCAAGGGGAGGCAATGTTGCTTGTCTTTAAGATTGAACTTTTGAGTAAAATGTTTGGCCCCAGACACACCAGTACTGGGATTTCTATCAATAAGTATGCAAGTAAAAGACTCCTGTATGAATGTTGTGAAATGATCTTTCAGCTAGTGCAAGTTTTTAATTGCATAATAATGTCTTAAGATGTGAGCAGCCGATTTAAAACAAGCCAACCCCAACTTATTAACATACGGTGGAGGTTTCTTGGCCGATAACTGCTGTTGTCTCCCTGACATCCAGATAAAATGGTACCTTCCCCCCTACTTTTTTACAAATGAGAGAACTAATACATGCCAGACTTGGTATTTCTTTCCTCTGGATTCTCTCTCCCTTTTTCCCCACCGTCTGCCCTGGCCTGTGTTAGAATGAGTCTTCTGTCAGCCATGTTTGCTGATGGAATAGCCAAAGATGAACAAGTGGATCTGGGCAAATGCTTTGCCTTTGCATTTCCTAGCCTGCAGAACTGAGAAGCTGCTTCACCTGTCTGCTTAGGTCTTGTCTGTCTCCTCTTTGAATCAAGGATGAGTTTCAGGTTTCCTATTTATCGGCCTTGCTAAATTTTCTTGGATCTCTGCTGTGATCTGGCCTGATATTTTTGTTGTTGATGACACAGTCTTGAAAATCACTTGTGATTTCCTTTGTGAACTTGACAGTTGATTAATTAAATTGTGGGGAGATAAGTGACACGGCAGTGCTGTCTCTGTAACATGTTTTGAGGTCTGTGTTCTATTTTATGGTGAAAGAAGATGATGATGCATCTTATGGATCAATAATCTATAGTTTAAAATTGCACTGTGTGTTTGGATAGCGTGCATGTATATTATATATTGACTTAAAATATATGTGATACTACAATAATGGAAGGATGGAAGAAGGAATAAAAATCTCTATGTTGTTCCATGTTTGCATAAGCTGACAGAATAACTCAGTCCCAGTGCCTGGCCTTCGGCTATGGGAATGATACAAGCCGGCATGGGTGCATCCTACCATTTGTTGGTCACTGCCAGTGTATTTTGGTTGCAGCTCAGCGGCAAATTCAGGGGCAATATGGTGCATAGCGACTGAGTGAACTGAAGTAATTCCTGAATGGAAGTGTGGCATTTGTTACCTGACACTGCTATCCAGATGTTATCTCTTACAGTACAGCCAGAAAGGGCCCTAAGGAAAATTGAGGTGGGTAGAAGGTTTATAGTAAGCATCTGAGATACGCTGAACAGCAGCAGTCAAGTACGCCCCTGTTACCTAAGGAGTCGAACTTGTTGAATGTCACGTTGGCTGTGTGGAATGGGAGAAATGCAAACTAAGACACACTTCTGCTAGGCGTGCAGCTCTGCTATGAAGCGCGTTCATCTGAGCTGTCAGCTGGCTGGCTGCGGCGTTTGCTGCTGTTTGTACAACTCAGCCAGAGTGTCTCTGTGAAACCAGCCTGGGCTGCAGCAACCAGGTTTTTCTGCTCCTTATCTCGTTTCACGTGAACTGTGCGTGTCGTGCCTTGCGCCGGGGCGCTCAGACAGCCAAAGGCAGCGGTGGAATAAGGGCTCTGGTTCCCAGCTCCGTTACTTTATTTGGATGGTGTAGATGGAGCCACCTGGGTGTGAATGTGGTGCGACGGAGCATGGGAGCTGGCCTGGGGTCTCCGTGGGGTGTCGGGGCCCTCTGGACTTGGAGCTGTGGCCGGCAGGTCAGCATTGCTGATCAGAGACTGCTTGGTTGGTGCTGCAGCAGTTGAGCATTTCCTACAAGTGAAAAGGGAATGAAAACTGTTTCTCGGTAAAAATGTGATTGGTCTTCTTCCCGTGCCTCAGGTGGACGTGTTGGTGAACTAGGCTAATCTTTATATAGTCCGAGCAGTATTGTGCTCTTCATCCTTCTGTCCCCTTTTAACCTTTTCCAGACTTTATTCTTTTATTGCTTGCCAATTAATTTTTCTCCTCACCCCCTTCTCTACTGAGATTCTCCCATGCTCAGCAGTTCTCGCTGCTGCGTATCTGACCTACTTGTACAGCTCCCTCACCAGGTTTGTTACTTGCACGATACTTTGATGGTGTGTTGGCCCTTTCTTCGGCATGATTTTTGTGTGTGTTTCTATGTTTCTAAAATCCATTTCTGCTCAGAGGGTTTCAATACCTTGGAAATTTTATGCAGAACTGCAAATTTGAATGTTGTTTCATCTACTGCTTTTCCTTCCTCATTAGTCATAGCTGGATTCTGAGCTTTGCAACCCTGATGATCTGTCTGGACAAGCCTTGCCCTCCATACAGCCATCCCCTTCTCCTCCTGGGAAAAACCCCTTTATTTCTTCTCTGCAGCTTCACTGTGGGTGCCTGCTTCCCTGGCCAAACATTGGATTTTCAGTCCTGCTTGCCCCTGCCAGTCTTCCCTGGCTTCCAGCTGCAGTGTCTCTTCAGCAGGCATCTTGCTTTTCAGGCTTGTCAGCTGGTCTCTAGCAAATCAGTTGCATATATGGGTTTGTATAATATTACATGCTACCAGTGTAAAAAGAAAAGATCAGCTGTTTTATCTGTGCCTCAGCATGAGATGGGAGCCACCCCCTTTGGGTCATTTGTTCAGGAGATAATGGGGTCACTTTTATTATCGTATTGTATGGTCTGCTAATCAAAGGATTCTTTTACTGTGTTAATAGCAGTACTTCAAATTGTTAACATTAGTTAGCTTTAAAAATGGAATGTAATTTTCATGTGTCATACTGGTGAGACAAAATTAACAGCTTGGACAGTTTTCCTTGGATTTCCAGTCGTTTTCATGCCATGATTTTGTGATTCTGTGATTCTGCTCCAGTGGCAAAGTTCTGTAGTAGGAAGTTGCAAAACTTTCGAGATAAAATGTAAGCTAAACCAAAAAAGAATGTTTGAAAAGCACTTCATTCAGAAAAAGAAAAGAAATTGAACATGGTATGCATTTTGAGTGAGGCTCTTCAGTGAGGGAAAAATTCCTGGACTGCTATGGAGAAGTACAGGAATGAAGCACCGTACCACTGAATGAGTTCACAGAGGTATGAAATGAAAAAATGAAAGGTTTTTTTTTTTCTTTGTGTATTGTTGTGTTTTTGCCAAGAACTGACTATTGGAATGATAATGTGGTTATAGTAGATTTAAAAAAAACCCCAATAAGTATTTTGGTTTATAATTTTGGAGATGGTACGTTTTCTCAAAAAACTAGCCTTTTGACTGGAAGGAGAACTGTCAAAAATAATGCCTTTATCTGAAAATTGATAACCCCGTCTTGTTATAAGTAACACCAAAAAAAAAAACCCAACTAAAGGATATTAGGGAAAAATACACATTTTCCAAATGGATTTCCTCAGTGTATTTAAACAATAGCTTGCATATAGTTAGTTTCACTTTCCCATACCTAGACAGTTTCCCAAGGTGAGAGAAACTTCTGAAAAAAAAAGCAACCACGTGCTTGCAAGATCATAAAAATGGGTGCAGGGAGCTCAGAGGTAGGAGTTACTACTTTTTAAATCTTCCATTAAAAACAAGACTAGACTCCATATTGATGGAGTCCTTTTAAAGGCAGTGCCCTTTTAATCAGCAAACAGGTCCTCTGTGCATCAAATAATTAAAAATAGAGCAAAGTTTCTGAACAAGGCGTCTGGCAGAAGCGTCTGTACTTCCATCTGTGCATGATTAGCAGAATGTTTCATGATATTTAAATAGCACAAGCTTTGCTCTCTTTTTTTATTATTTGTTGTGCTGAAGACCTGTTTGCTTGTTAAGTGGTCTTTTTTGAATAGTTACTGGCAAGGAATCAGGAAAGTGTATGAAGACATCTTGTACACACTGCAAATGCCAAATTGTCCCTTTTTTTTCCGGAGAGACACTGCCCTTACTATTTTTTTTCTGATGGGAGTTTTACCGCGTCCTTCACTTGGTCCTTAAAATTTCTTATGGGCCGGTTCATTTCGGAGGGAGTTTAAGCAGGTGTTGTGGCCACTGCTGGCGGACTACGGTTTCACTGATACACGGCTGTTATTTTCGTGGCGGTGGGGCTCGGAGGCACGTTTGGAGGGCGAGTAGGCAACCAGGACCTGTTTGCAGAGTACGTGCTGGGGTTCAGATGTGCAGCTTCTGCCGGCTGCGCAGGGGAGCCCCGCGTCTCGTCTGCTGCGTGCGTGCTGCTCGGAAGCCTTGCCCTTTCAGCAGGGCTGTAATCGGACAGGACAACAGCCTTCCAAAGTGGTTCCGATGCCTTAAACTGGGACTCCTCCTCGCTGGCAGTCATTCAGCATGGGATTGCAGGCTCTTTGTTGCAGTTGTAGCCGCTGTTTTCCCCTCCTACCAGTAAAGTTTTCGCGTTTTAAAGTTTTTGCTTTACAGAGACCTGAACAGGTAAGTACCCAGACGTCAGCGTCTTTTCATCGCATGTTAAGTGTGTTGCCGTAGCTGGCTGAGGGCAGTTTTGTTACGTGCAAGTGCCCAGTTATTCAGAGCCGGCGGGGAGCTGAGACACTCTGACAGGCTCAGAGGTCCTTTGTGGAGAGCCTGTATTCAGTCTTTGGACAATTTGTGTTCTTGGATGGGCATGGAAAATAAGAGCTTTTGTGGCGTGTGTAAGTGGGGTTTACTCTGTAGCTGGGCTTTTTTTTTGCTGGTTTTTTTTCTCTTCTTCTTCTTCTGTTGTTTGAGAAAGGCTGTGGTGTGTGATGTGTCAATACTGACCTGGGTCATCTCTTAACTTCAGTTCAGGACTTCAAAAGAAATCGTGGTTACTACTGAGAGCAAAGCTGTTCACCTGTCAACATAAGTGTATAAAACCTGTGTGTTTGTACCTCAGCCAAAACACTGAGAAGCTTTGGCCCTGGAGAAAGAGCCTGCTACGAGCCTTCATGTAGGGTTCACCTCACCTAGCTAGTGCTATGTCAACTGGAGTCTGTCATACTGTTTCTGGCCCAGCTTCTGCAGAGCAGAGTGCTCCAGGGTCTCAGAGCAAGTTCTCTTCAGCAGGGCTATATCTTACATGGGCAAGTGGTTGAAAATTCAGGGGGGAGCGGTGGTAGAACCATTTTGCAAATGCCTGTCCATCGTGTGGTTCGGCTTCCAGGTGCCTGGGGAGGCTCGAAGTAGATGGAGTAAATGAGGAGGAGTCCTGGATGGGCAAGAGAAGGAATAATCACATTTTGATGTAAAAGCTCAGGGCAACATTCCTTCAGTGAGACCTTTCAACTAGGGCATGAAGCAATTCTCACGTTTTACCGACATTGCTCCTAAAAACTGTTAATATTGGTCCCCTTAACAACTGATTTCTGCAGAAAGGAAAAGAATTACTTTTAGAGCTGATTCTTGATCAGTGCAGTTTGGTGGGCCTAATACTAGCATCCTTCCAGGAGCAGGAAGGAGAAGGAAGACTCGGGCTCATTTTAGAAAGATGCATAAAGTTGTGTTGGTGGATTGGTTAAACTAAGCCAAGTTTTGTGTTTTGCTCCTAGTACATGTTCTCAGAATATACCATAATGGGTATTTTGAAACAGCTTCGGCTTATGTTGTGAATGTGAATTAATTAACATTAGTATGAATTGCATGTTGTCGAATGGAACTTGTTTTTCTGTGTCTTCTGTCATGCTCAAGGTACTTCAAAGGCTTTAAAATAATGAGTTCAGCTACAATAGTGCGATGGCTCCATAGACAAACATAGCTGTCCTTCTGGGTGCAACAAGAGATCAAATTCAAGGGTGGTTTTGCAGATTGGAGTGGGAAGAATACCGATCGTGATGTTAGTATTACTCCTGTTATTTTTTAAAAAGCATTTCTGGCAGACTGCTTATTTTGGCAGCCTGGATTTTGCTGTTTATTACTTCATTTATAACTCTCAATGCAGTGTAAACAGAATGATGAAAAATCTCAGGGCACGTTATTCATGAGCTGTTGTTTAAACCTCATTGTTGCATTTCTAGCCCTGATTATTTCACATCATGACATACTACATGAAATAGCTGGTAGTCCTTGATTTCCTGAAACAAAACCAAAGCTTCCTTTTATGACCTGGCAAAAGCACATTGTAGCAAAGCAGGTAAACCCACTTTCAGCCTAAGATGGTAGGATCCTGTTGATTTGTGTGAAAAATGAGGGTTCCGTTAGTTGTCTGCAGGTCTCTGGAGGAGAGGGGAGGTGCCTTGTGTTGCTCAAAAACAATTCCTTTCAGCTGGCTGGAGAGAAGTATGGATAGCATCCAACATACAGATGTCCCAAAGTACAAGGATTATAATGGAAATGTTGATGACCTGTCAGTATAGAGATATTAGCAAGCAATTATATAATTCGGAGTTGTTGACTACTGTAGACGTTGTTTTAGGCCCTGTTCCCACTGGCGTTCCTCCTGTTGACTTTGGGAGTGTTGGGATCAGACCCCTTTGGCTCAAATTTGGAGTGAAGTTAATGAAGACTGAAAGAAGCATGCACATTCTGAAGTCAGGCGCCAGTTTCAGAGGGGAGAACAGTGGAAGTTACAGACCTGCACAATGATACTGAAGTACTTTATAGCATGATCAAGCCATACACTGAAAATAAAGCTTTCCTTGAGCTACTTGGGGTATTTCATCTTGGTCTGTAGCTTGTAGTGTTATCTGATAATGGAATACTCAACATCGGTTTTGTGCGTTCCTCATAAAGCTGTTCTTTGACAAAGAGAAAAATGTATCTATCTAATCAACATGCACCTTTGTGTATACAGCAATAGTCATTCATTATTTTCAGTTTGTGCTGTTATATGAAAACTTCTCCAAAACTTTGGCAGCTTGGTAGGAAGGAGTGGCAGTTCTGTGCATTCTCAGCTGTGCAGCTCTAATGTATGTTGCTTTTAAAGACACCTACATGTTATAATAAAAATACCCCTTATAGCCAACGATGTAACCACAGTATAGATAATTACAAAAGAAAGAGATTCAACTGAGTACTGAAACAGGAAAAAAAAAAGGCAAAAATGAAAGATTCTTTTTTTAAGAGCAGTAGAAATGATAAAGGAAAGAAATACTATTCCATAAATACAAGGGAAAAAACCCAAACCTCGGTTCACTATATTTTAAAGTTGCTATCAGTTAGGGAATAGATGTGGAACAAAAGTCTGAAATAATAAATACTGTAAATTCAGTTGATATTCAGGGCTCATTTGTGCTCCGGAAAAAGAATAAATGTGTAGCTGTGCTAAAAACAACAAAAGCCAATTTGGGGAAATGTATGAGTACTGCTAGAAAAGCTGAACAGTACATCTCTATGTAAAATTGCATGTGACTGGTGTAAGTGCTGTTCTGTCACAGCTAGGGCTGCTGAAATTGTAAGCAGGTAGCAAAAAATTTACTGTTTAATATTTCACGGATAATAATTGTTCTGAATGCTTTAAATAGCACAGGAAATGTAGTGTCACAAACTTGACATTTAAATATTAATATTGATACTGAAACAGTCTCACCACAAAGAATGCCAGGACTGCAGGAGGAAGGGCAGCATTTTGATCAGATAAAGACAGAAAAGTTTTAAAGCCTTTCAGATAGGTTGAAAGAATGCCTTATGAAATCTGGGGCAAAATTACCTTTCAGGATTCGACACTTCATATCCAGTTTTGGGAATATCCCTATAGAGGTAAAGTTGGAAGCAAAGAGATTACTTTCTGTCATTTCTGTCTTCCCCCTTCCTCCCCCATTTGCTATTTGTTGAAGACTGTCTCAAAAAGGTTAATAGCACAGGGCTACAGAGTGTTTTGGATTCACATGTACAAATGTATGAGTGTATCTGGGTTCAAGAAAAGACGCATGGGGATGTATAGTTTTTACTGTCCATTCTCAAACTTGCTTGAGATATATTGTAAGTTACCTTCTGTAATGTCAAGATTTGGCTATGGGTTACTTTAATAAAGAGAGACCTACCTTTTCTTTTTTTTTTTTTTTTTTTAAACAAGCAAGCTTGGTCTCCCCATGGCTGTGTGCAGATGATCTGTGTGCACAGTCCCTTACTGTAAGTTCATTATAGCTTGCCTGGTTCTTATAAAAGTGAGATCAGGAGAACACAGCACTTCACATACAAATACACAGTAAGTTGCAGCCTGCCTACGTGATGGAGCCCAAGGGCCGTTGCCTCTTTGCGTTCGCAGTGTAACAAACTTCATCCAAAGAGGATGTAAAGTAAAGATGGAGACCGGTGAAAAATCACTAATGATAACTGCACTTCGCAAACAGAAGAGGCCAGTCAAAGCCAAGCCCACCGTAGGATTTCTGTTCTGTCGCTCCGGTGTAGTGCGGCGGTGTTGTGGATGGTACCCTGCTGCTGATAAAGCTCTTGATAGCTTTTGGCAATTACGTTGTTACATACACGATTTGGTAAATCGCTTAGCTGGTGATAGTGCTGATAGATAGGTACACTGCTTTCCAGAATTCCTTATCACGGGACAGGTAGAGCACATTTTTGGCATTGTACTGCCGGTGTAGGTTGTGCCAGTTTGATTCTAGCTGTTTAGCTATGTGCAAGCTAGTTAAAGGACGGTGGTTTTTTTTTTTTGGGGGGGGGTGGGAGGGGGGCAGACAGGAAGGGAAAGTTTGTCAGCCTCCTTTCTGAAAGTGTTTTGGTGCTTGTGACTTCTTTTTCCCTTCAAAAATATATCTTGCACTTTCAGACTCTCTTATTTTCTGATGTGATTAATAGTAGCTTTTATCTTTAGAACGCAAATGCAATTTTAGCATACTTTTGCACTGTATAATACTCCTCTCTGCGCAAACTGCTTACCAGCCAATTTAAAAAGATAGATATGTATTTAAAAAAACAAACGAACAAACCCAAAATACAGTTTATCTTCTGAAATACTGATATACTGGTAGTTGTAGGTGCTGCAACATATTTATGCCAGAGTGGCACCATTCTGCTTTGCCAAGCGTAAGCAGCTCCCTTTAGCTGTGTGTCACCCACTGTGAGGAGGAGGAGAAATCGGGCAGGTCGCTAGAACCATGGCAATGCCTTTGTGTCTCAGCGGTGGTAGCCGACACAGGTACAGCCCCTCTCAGGTACCTTTTGCAGGGGCATGCTGGAGAATCCCGGGTCCTTGACAGTCGTCAGCATTGCTGTCCAAAGGGTGAAACAACAGCACTTAGATTAAGAAATGCAAATACCCGCCGCCGCTGCTGTGCATATACGAACCGGGCAGACTCCTGACCCTCGGGTGATGCCAGTGGTGTTTCAGCCTGCCTGAGTTTTTGAACTCATTAGGGAAAATCTCATTTTCAGTAAGGAGACCTGGACAAGATAGTTACACGTGGAGATCTTACTCTCCAGGGCTGTGCTGTTTGTGAGGTGATTCACAGCACGTACAGAGCGGATGGAAAATGTTGCCCTGGAAGCATTCCAGTTTGTTATTATTTTGAAGTCATTTTGCCCGGGCACAAATGCTGATGATTGTACAGAGAGCCTCTCGAGCTACAAAGAGTGGAAGGTGAATCTCTCACACCTCAGGTTAGGTTGTAGCTAGTAAATGACATTTTATTTTGTGGCCAGCTATTCACCTGACTATCCAGACCTCTGTTCTAAATAAAAACCAAGAAAATAAAATACTCAGGAGACCTTGGCCTGCTACAAGATGGGTAGCTGTTGCGGATGATTATATAGATCTATTTCACTGCCTGTTCTGAACGCTGAGATTTAGAAAAGCATCTTGATTTTGAACTACCCAGAAACACAGCCCAAACTGGGAGTAATCATACCGATACAGATTACTTTTTTTTTTTACATCCCGTACTTGCTCTCTTTCTTCAACTGTTTCCCAAAGTATCAGCTACATCTGCTGTCAGTGGTAGGATAATAGTTTACATGAATCTTTCGTCTTTTTTAATACTCTGGTATAGTTGCTCTTAGGGACACAGAAGTAAATTGTTAAGATAACATTAATCTTCTGATTTCGTGTCTGAACCTGCTCCCTTGATGTTAGTGCAAATTAATGGAATTAGGATCAGGCCTTTAAAGAATAAGATTAATAAAAAAACCCCTAAACCCCAACAGTAGTATCTTAGAGATGACCAACTTAAAAATATGAATGAAAAATTGTGACATACGCCTAATCCTCAGCTAATTTTCATGGTGAATGGAATAATCTTCCATGGAGTTGTGAGTGGCCAATGTATTATTGTACATCAGGGCCCTATTAATCCATAGATTATTGACAGAGCATATGGTACCTGCTCCGAAGCATGCTGTATACACAACATGCTTTTATCTTTCTGTTATTGTTTGAAACTACATTCTAATGTGTCACTGGGGATATACGTAGTCTTGGAAAAGCTGTTTGCACTGTGGAATTTGCTAGTAATATGGTATGTGGCCAGGATGTACACTAGATATTCAAATTACGTATGCTGCAGAATTTGTGAATTTGCATTTTAAAATACTTGTCATTTCTGGAAATACCCCAGGGTGTAACTGTCCACAACTTCCCTTTACTAAGTAATTATTAAATATTTGCTTTCAAAGCTGAATCATTAGCCAGCTGGGGAGTGGGTTTCCCAGCTAGTGGTTTTAAAACCTTACAGTCAGGACTGTGACCCAGAAAGTTTTCTTAATCTTAACATTATTGCAGTCCTGTTCATTAATACACGTGAAGTACCGAAGCCTGTTAGCCAAATGCCCTGCCTCCCCCAGTGCAGTTTATTACCCTGCCTTTTAGAAAAAGTGGTAGCTAGGGAGACACGCATGTGAAATCACAGTGTAATTTAGTTTAATCTGGATATATTTCACCTGGCATCAGTTGCCCAAGGAGAAAAAAGCCATTTGGGCCTCTAGGCAGAGCCAGATGTGAACCCTTGGGAGTAGGGCTTCAAACCCTGCAAGAGTTGATTGATGTCTGTCCTTCCCGGGGGGACATTTCGGAGACTGGGTTATGGGAGCACCTAGGCATCTTGTGTCTGAAAGTGTGAAAGGTGGGGCCTCTGAGGGATGTGGCAGGTTTTTCCCCTGCTCCGTCCTGCTGCAGGGTCAGGTTTATCCCGAGGGTGTGCGCTTGCGGGTGCCTGGTGCCGGTGGTGCAGCCGAGGCGTGGGGTAGAAAAAGGGATGAGGCATGTGGGGGCTGCCTGCACTCCTTCTGTAAAGTTTCAGGATACCCAGAAAATATTAAGGCAAGTAATTGCTAAGCTTGGAGTTTGTTTAAATACACCCCAAATGTTGCGTAATGTCTATAACCCACATTTTTCCATCCCTTAGGAACGTTGCCCCTTTGGGGTGACTGGACACAGCACGGTCTTATGGACCCAGCAGTGCCGCACCCCACGGGCTTAACTGTGGGGAACATGCACACCGTTGCCGTCTTCACGGGAGGTTGGGTACTGCAAAGCAGTGTTGGTTACGTTGGTTAATTGGTTTGCAATGTAACGGTGGTTTTTAGTTTGTTCTCTGTGGTGGCAATAGTGACCCAGTGACTGTGGTCTGTGAATCAGTTGACTGCCTCCGAGGGGCAGTGGCTCGGGAAAGCAAGCTGGCTCTCAGCCAGCGCCCAGTTGCTCTGTGGAGGGCTTCACTTTTACTGGGAAAACTTCAGGGAGTGTGCAAATGGAAAAAAGACTGGAAGCCTGCTCAGCCTTTCCGCAGGTTAAGTGGGATCACAGTTACCTTTTTGGTGTGCTGAGTTTTTTTGTAGATTATTAATTATATTTTTTTTCCTTTTTCACATTATTTCTCCTGCTTCTTTTCTGTGCATTCTCAGTCGATTGATATCTCTGCCTTTCTCTTTGAATATACCTGCAGGTTTTTTTGATAGCCAAAATTCTTTATTGATCTAATAAGATAATTTAACTTTCTGACTTTGAAAACATGGTAGGGTAGCTTAGTGAATTTATTTTAAAATTAACGTTTAACATACAACAACTTCTGTAAAGTTACCAAACATTCTGTGAGCAGTGTTGTAGTTACGGCTATTTTCAGAGAACTTGAGTGTTTGCTGAAACAATCATCCTTTGGAGTAAAATATTTTCTGTTTGTTTTCATTATGATTGGGAATAAATTGTTACTGTCAGTGTATCTGAGAGTCCATCCATTCGTCAGACCTTGTAGTAAATGATAATAGTCCCCTGGCCATTTTTGAGATACTGAAGTGTGGAAGTGAAAAATCCCTCATTTCATTATTTAGATATATGCAAATAATCGTTTTTTTCCTTTTTTGTGCTTTCTCTGACAACTTTTTAAAAAATTCCACTGCACCCCCGGTAGATGGGCCCGAAAGAAGAGAAACCAGTCCTGAAAGTTCAGCCTGGTTCATATCTGAGCGTGCTGCCTCTCTTGCTGCGTCGCCAATTCACAGCACCCCACTGACATGATAACGCAGAATGAGCTTGCGGACTCATCCGCAACTTTGCTTAATCTTGAACAGTCAGAGTGGAAAAATGCTCTTCAGCGGGAGGTTTGATGCTTAGAAAAGTCAGAGATGGAGCACAGAGTTGTGCTGCGTATGGGAGTAAATTCTCGCTCGGATGAGGATGGCGTTGCTCCTGTCCCACACCTGTCGGTGCCATGGTGCGGGGTACCACAGGAGGAGCAGCAGGTCCTGCCCACGGGGCAGGTTGCTGCCTGCCCTTCCTAGCTGTGCTCCCCTGATGCTTTGGTGGGCTTTGCCCACGCGTGGTGGCAGGGAGGTGCCCACCGGGGGGTTCGCTCAGCAATGTTCTTCGTGATAGGACTCATGGAGCCTTGCTGGAGTTAAAAGCGCACTGTGTAATTAGTATCATTTTAGCTTCCAGTCGCCTGTAATAGTACCAGGAGGCTGTTTCTGCTTTGCATAACTTACTAGAAAAGATATTTTTACTTTTCTACATGTACGCCTTATATAGAAGAACACATATCGTGGCTTTTTGTCAGGAGACAGCATGAACTGTATTTTCCAGTGTCACGACCAGCAGATGTGAAATCTGCATCAAAATGCTTTTCCCGCGCATCCTTTAGGCCAACTACGGAGAAGTACTGCTGGGTAGGCAGGCTGCTCATACCTGAGCTGGGGGCAAATGCCTATGATGTTTCCCACTGGCGTCAAGGGAGTTTTTCCACTGAGTATATTAGTAGTTGGACTGGGGAAGCGATCTGAGAAATCTTCCAGCCTGAAGGATGTGAAGTAGGAACGAATGGGAGGAACCCTAAGTGATATGAGGGAAGCAGTAGGCTAGGAGAAGGAGAGTCCAGTAAAATCAACTAATAAAACACACCCATAAAACTGCAGGACCTTAAGGTTTAAAGAGTAGCTCCACGCTTACATGCTTGGCACAACTTTAATTTTTAATTTGCCTCCTTGTTTCAGGCTTCCTCCTGTCAGAGAGGTGGTCTGTGTGCCTGCTCTCTGCAGCTGGAGAGCCCCTGATCTGGTCATGCCAGCAGTGGCTGAGGGCCTATAGCCAAGGGACATAACAGGGCCTTCGCTGTAGTGGTCATTGCTCTTGGGTGGGTGTGCTTGGCTGGTTTTCCAGATCATAGACTTCGGGCAGTAGGACATTAGAAATATTATAGGCTATTAAATATAATGTTGGAGCATTTGGCTGCACTAACTGCTGCTTTTCATAGAGTTCAGATTTGATATTTTTGGGACTGAGAGGGTTTGGATGTAAACTTTGTTAATTTGGTTTTGAAAAAGGAAGTCCTTGCATGCTTTGAAGGAAAAAAAAAATGGAGACAGAACTGCAAGTCTCTTCCTTAAATCAAAGTTTTCTGCCTGAAATGGGAACAACTCAGCAGAACAGTTTAAGTAAACATGGCCATAAGTGCTTATCTGAAACACTGGCATCCTCTGTTCTTACTGTGTTACTTTTTTGTGGTATCCTGGCGTCTCTCAGTCACTGATGTTTTTGTTCTCACAGCACCTCCTTCACAGGCATATACTTTTACGTCCATAGTTGCCAACAAGATTTGAGGCTGCATCCGAAGAGCTCGCTCCAGGAGCGTAGGTTTTCCACACCTCTGTAGAGGAGATTTTTGAATTGCTGTCTGAAAGGTCTTTCCCCCTCCAGCCCCCACTTTCTCCCTTATCTCCATTGTGGCTTCTTCATTTATTATTGGGCAGAAAACAGGCAGCTGTTCCTGAGTCATCTCAAGTTAGTGTTCAGCACAGAACGGGATAAAATCTAGGCCAGAGATGGCAAGTGACTGGTGATGTCCAGTTGTAGCCTATGTGGGGGGTCAGTACACACACAAGGAGGATTGCTGAAAATTGCATATATGTGTGCGAGAGGGCGAAGAATTAGGTACTGTCCTCTAAAGCCAGTGCCTGAGCGTGGGATCATGTTTCTTCTACTTGGTAGAAAAAATGCACCATATTGTGAGAATGGCTTAGTGATACCTCACAGTACCGCTTGGGTGGTTTGGCCTGCGTGTGTTAAAATACACTGCCACATGTAAGTAACTTTTGTGCACATAAGTGCTTCCACTGTACCGTTGCTTGAAACGTCACTATTAACAATAATTTTTATTTAAATTAGTATTTTTCTCTTACGACCAGCTTCTAAAGGACCAATTTCTTTTAATTAGTCCATGGAACAACAAGCAAAAATGTTTTATTATCCTACAGAATGTAAGATAATTTATTTGATAGGTGTAGTAAAGTAAAAAAAAATCTGTGCTATTTGATAGAGTACTTCTGTATGTTCCTGTAGCATGTTCTTTAAAGTAATGGAAGAATAAGAAATGAGAAGTGAGAGAACCTTGTTGGGGTTTTTTATGAGAATTAATGTCTCTATGCATTTGTGAGGCTTTAGTATATGTTTTTCCTCTTTTTGGCTATGTTAGGGGGAATAAAATCAATCAAAGAAAGAAAAAGAAGACTGTGCCTCTCTCTCTGCCAGTTCTGTCATGCTTCAGACAATAGTGCATTAGGACATGGGAAGTGATCTCAGCCATATTTTTAGTGGTATTTTTAAAAATGATACTTCTTGGTGAAATAGTCTCCAAAACTGCAAAGCTGGTATACATGCAGGTGTAAGTCTATTATTGCACTGCCAGTGTCAATCTAGCATGTAAAGAGCTTCACAACTGTTTGGATCTGCTCTTCTTTCATAATGGGCTGCAACTTGTTTACTAATGCTTGAAAGCATGTACACATCAAATAAATCTCTGGTATTTGGGCCATAGTGTACCAGCATTATGCAAAGGGAAGATTAACCACACTCTATATTAAGCTAGGATCCAGTCTACTCTTGATTGCTAGCTATACTAAACCAACCAAACCATCAAAGAACAAAATTAGTGGAAGGGTTCCTCAGACAATAGATTTATTTCCATGTTTATTTGCGTTATTGTTAAGAAAAGGGCAATCAGAGGAGCAAATCTCCTTGGGGCTCAGGGCATTATAAATTAATCATGAGACGCGAAGTGAGCTTTTGGGTGTGGAAAACTAGCAACAGATGCAAATGCTGTATCGCTGCATCCTATGGTGCGTATGGTGTTGCTGCAACAGCTGAGAGACAATACGTGCGCTTTGACTGCTGGTGCTGTTAATAGATAGTCTTTAGCAAGCATTATATTGGCAAATCTGACACAGAATGAATTTGCAACAGTGACTCAAAAGACTTTCCTAACGCGAAGCATCTTTATTGCATATCATTTTAGCTCTTTCCTGTTTTTACTCTGCTCTCTTTCAGCAAAAAGGTCAAGAAAAGCAGTAGCTCAGTGGCTGAATTTTTCAGAAGTGCTTTACAGCAGGGAAAGTGGGGAAACCTCTTAACGTGGTGTCTTACTCAGTAAGTTAAGCCTTTTTTCTGCAGTTAATTTATTTTACCTACTTTTTTTTTTTTTTTTTTAATCTTACGTATCAGATTAATTAAAGTTACTTTTAAGGTATCTCTAGGCAGGTGTGGAACTCCTCATCCCCCCCTCAGCTTTTCCCCTCCCCCAGAGGGTGGCCTTTGCCGTATGAAACCTGTCAGCCCACCTTGCATTGAGTCAACTGTGTATTTTCATAACATGACTGTCCATCTGCACTGAAAGTGCTTGGTTGCCGTATTCAGGTTTGCAGAATTACAATACAGAGTGTGTGCCCTTTTCTTCTTCACTTTCCCTGCACACATGTGTGCATGCACCCACACACTTGAACAATGCTCTCCCTTTGTCATTGCACTCTGAAAGCCACCATCTGCATTAATAAGAGATTTTTCAAAGCCCAAACCAGGAGTTTTTGGGCTTTCCCTAAAGCAGTAAAATATGCATATTTGATACTTCTGTCACTATCACTATAAGGAATTAAAAAAAGAGAGATCCCTTACTTTATGGTAACAGATAGAAATGGAGGCATACAGGAAGATTTTCTTGATGTAGCTAGAGCTTCAGCTAGTGCTGGTGCCTTACTGTTGGTTCAGACTGAAGGTCAGAGCCTTAAAAAGTTAAGTGCTGAATATTCAAACTTAATTTTTTATAGCATTAAATTAGGATGGCTTATACGTTTAACTAGCCTTAAGGGTGCTAAGTATTTCCAGCTGAGGCCAAAAGGACTTTTATCTGGTCAGCAATTCTTGTGATTGGGCCTGATACTACTTACTGTAATTTTGTTGCACACATGATATTGCTGTATTTTTTGCAGGTATGAATTTCTTTGCTCACATCTTTTCATGCCTCATTTGCTAACCCTTCTGTTCCGCAAAATTGGCAGGATGACAGCAGGCAACTCCCTCATCCTTTTGTGTTAGACCTAATCCTCAGGGTTCTTTCTGATGTGTCTCCAGAAATATGCATTTCAGTTTAGGCTGAATGCTGGTTTGATTTGTAATGCTAAAATGTGGACAGTGCAGATCGCTTTCTGAGTATTTTCTGTCTCTTAAAAAGAAATTGTTGTAGAGGTGTACGTGAATAGTTCTGGAGTTTTAAGCTCTCTGTCACATAAAAAATGTTTTAAAAATATAGAGGTACTTTGGCACACGCCTAAGTACTTTGCTGAATCTCTGTGTTTGGCTTCGTTTAGCATACTTGGAGCTTTACAAATAACAATTGGATGAATGGTCATTTAACAGGTTGTGGTATTTTAGTGCTCTGAATTGTGTTTTTCTGCTTTGGCATGATAGACAGATTTTTATTTTGATTTCAGATTATATGGCTTGGTTTTACTTCAGTCTTTTTTTACTTAACGTATGATTTAATTAAAATTTTTGTAACAGTGATTGATAGTTGCTTTATTTGATACCTGTTTATAGGCATTTATTCATTACTTTTTCAGTGTACTGATATTTGTCAGAAGAGAATGATATTATTTCTTTTGTCAATGAAAATGAGGCTATAAATTACTGTAATTCTGGGGTACGTTTCTAGTATGAGCAAACGGTATTCCCTTGGTGAGTTTTCCGCCGTGGAAAACTAGGTTATGCATAATATATTTTAGAAAAGACCTGTATTCTTCTGAAGAGGAATGGCATTGTGCAACTCCTGGAAACTATAAGAAGAATCTAAATGTATGTATATTTTTATTCAAAGTATGCCTCAGCATCTGCGGTGTTGTTCCTTCTGGTTCATGTAGGGGACTGGAAATGCTTGGTTCTGTTCCCAATTTTTTTTTATTTTTTTTTTTTTTATCACAGTTTTGTAGGACATGAGGTTAGTGGTTCAAGCCCGCGGGCCTCGGTGCAGTCACCTGCCAGGTTCCTTCCAAAGCTGCCCTGTGTGTGCCGCTGGTGTGGCTGCATTAAGTCCTGAGGTGGTGATACCCACAGTCACCGAATATCAAAATGAAAGTCACTGAGATGTGTGACTTCGTATTTTACTGACAAGTACAAAAGCATTTAGCAAAATTACGGCTCAAGAGTAAGCTGTTGGAGGAGGGAGGATATGATATATTCTTCCCTGCTAAAATCATAGCGTTAACATTCTTGGCAGTGTGACTGAGCTCCACAGTAACTTCTGGTTTACATTTTAAAAATGCACCAAATAGCATATACTGTTTAATTCCGGGTTGCGTTACGCAACAGAACGCGATTGCCTCAGTGAAGCACATCTGCATTGCGAGAGTAAACTCTCCTGGGAAGCAAGCGCATCTTCCGCAGAAGTCGGAGTGAGTGAGGCGTGGGCAGGGCATTGCTATTTTGGCAAGCGGAGGGAGCCAGCATTGGAAAGCTGCCTCACCTTTCACTTTCCATGGAACTTACCCTTTCCCCCTGTTTCAGGCACCAGCCACTGCCACTTGCTTCTCCTAGGGCTGGTGTGGGGCTGGTGATGCGTTCAGTGGTTGATTAAACCATTAATCTGGGTTCTGGGAGCCATGGTCTTCGCTGTCTGGCTGGCTTGTTTGTGATCCCTGAGCAGGACAGTCTATTAGGGAGCGGTAAGGAATGCAATTTAAGAAACATCTGGAAGAGCTAAGAAAATGTTTTGGTTTTATTTTAAAAAAAAACCAACCCTAACCAAACGCACACCTCTGTGATAGTATCTTCTTTAGCTGGTAAGTCGGCAGCAGTTGATGGCAGGTACAATATTCCTGAATATTCCTGTCATTTTTATACTGGGTTTCAGTTTGCTTTTTCCAAGCCTCTCTCTTGCTGGAAGCAAAGTCAGGCTCCTGCTGTCTCAGTTCAGCTGAAGTTCTTCCTGTCATTCTAAGGCTTGGTTATCAACCCTCCTATTCCTCTTATCAGCACACATTACATTTTTATGGCAGTGTTTAGCAAAGACTTTCCAACAGCGCCTATGACAATGTAATTGGACTTCTCTGGCTGATAGAAATTACTCCCTCTTTAATGGGGGGCTCTGGATGCTTTCTAACACGGCTTTCTTTGAAGCAGGCTGGGTGTCTGGTCAGCTGGTCTGTAATGTGGGTGCACAGAATTTCACCAGGCAGTATTCGAAGCAGTTATTCATGGTTTGCTGTTAAACTGCAAGACTGGAGTGAGTGAGATTCCCCAGGGGTCTGTCCTGGCTGTGGTAATACTCATTGTTTTCATTATTGAAATGACGGATGGAGCAGAGAGCGCAGTTATTAAATTTACATAGGATAAGAAGCATGGAGAGGGGGCTGCAGGCTCCTTGGAGAGCAGGATAAAAGTTCAGAGCTGCCCAGGCTAACTGGAGGAATAGTTTGAGAGAAAAAAAAAACACGACAGGATACAAACTTAGAAGTGGTGCACAGGGATAGAAATACACCAGTTTCAGGGTACGGGATGGGGAATGGCTGACTCAATAGTGGTCCTACACAAGAAGGTCTGTGAGCTGGAGTTGGGCTGTGCTGAAGGCAGTTTGGCCCGGTTTAGTTGAATAGGGTGTTAAAAATCACAGCTGGTTCCCAGACCACCAGAGAAACCCAGCCTGCAGCGTGTCCTGCTCTCCTGTCCCCTGGGAGCTGGGTTGCCAGTGCTCTGCTATGTGGGCAGCTTTTCCTTCCCTCCCCTGCCTCCTTCGGCTCTGACCCAGGAGCTGGCGACCCTGGAGCTCCATCGACTCTGCAGCTCCATCGTGAGCAGCCTGTGGGGAAGAGCCCCAGCTCAACTCCTCCCAGGCCTGATCCATCTGTGCAGGATGGTGCATCTAAGAGTGACGGGAATGATAGACCTGAGACCATGGGTGTCATACAAGGAAGAAAGCCTCCCCGTCCCCGCCCTTCGAAAAAGCACTGTTCTGGGGTGTGTAAAGAAAAGGCAGGAAATAACCCGGCCACTCCGCTCAATGTTGGAAATGGCTCAACATCTAGTTTGGGGCATAAGGTAGTCAAGAGCCAGCTGGATGGTGTCCAGGGAGAAGGCAGTGAAAATGATCAAAGATTTGGAAAACACGACCTGGGAAAGAAGATGAAAGAATTGGGATTGTTTAGTCTACAGGGGAGAAGGCCGGTAACAGACATGATAGCAGCGTTCAAGTATGTGGAAGGTTCCTCCAGGGAGGAAGGGAATAAACTGTATGGCATGACTGCTGGGGTTAGGACGAGAAGAAAAGGGCTTAACTTGAAGGTGGCAAGACTTAGGTAAACATTTATGAAAGCGTTCAAGTGATAAGGGTATTTTGGTGCTGCAGTCATTTGCCTTTGAGAAAGCTGTGGAAGCATCGTCACTGGAGTTTTTTATAAAACAGACAAACCTCCTCCGGGAATATTTTGGGTACTGCTTTGGGTAAGGAGGTGCAGTACATGCTTCTGAAAGTCATTTCCCAGGAAATAATGAAGATTCTTATTTTTTTTTTATGATCCTGTGAACTTTAGTAGTCTCTAATAACCTGACACATAACTCCAAATATAGTGGCAATTCATTATTGCAACATATCAGTGGTAATCATACAGCTGATTTATGCACAAAACCTGATGATGATGTTATCCTTCTGCTCTCTGTTCTAGTTTAAAAAAAAAATATCCATGAGTAAGCTAATTTTACTGGAACGTTTCAAAAGGCTGTTCCTGTAAATATATTACTCTATGCAGAAATAGAGGAAGTGATGTTGGTTGGCTCTGCTTATTGAAATATTGTGCAAACACAATCAGTACCCACTAATACATAGCGTGTCCGTAGTAAAGCCAGCAGTACTCCGTGAGGCACGGGAGTTTTACGCTAGAGCTTGGTGTTGTATTTTCAACCTAGATGTTTGTGCACTTGTGTATTCTTTTATGTGGAGTTGGGGAACAGGCTGAGAAGAACTAGGCTTTAATTACCTCATTGATATCTATATACATGAGTTATTCTCCGTTGTCTCGTTACATTAAGTGCATGAGGCAGCAATTGAAGAACAAACCTCAAACTTGTCCTTTGCTTCTTAAGCCAAAAAGCACTTTGGCAGCTCCTGCAGCCACCATGATTGCATCTCCCCATGCGTCTGCAGTTCAGTGTATGTATGGGGGTGGCACAGGGGAAGAGGAGAGGTTCTTCCCCGTAGTGTAGCCTCCTGCCTTGAGAAATGGCTTGTGGTGTCCCCATGGATACTTCCCTCCTCCTTTTGTTCTCACTGGAGGATCACCTCCATGACTTCACAAGTTTCTGCAGGTCCCCTGAAGCCTTCTAACACAGTTTCTGCTATAGAACAAAAAAGTATTTTTCTTTTTGAAACACAGCTTCCCTTGTCCTTGTTGCTCTGCAGGGCAGGGAAGAGGAGGTCTGTGCTGTTATAGCCCGTGGGAACAACCTGGGTGGTGGAGGTGCCACAGGACACTGTAGGAGAGACTCCCAAGTAGGTAGGACCAGGCAGTTTGGGTCCGGTGAGAGCACCCACGTTCCTTGTTTCCAGCTCAGCGCAACTCCCGGCTTGACAGCCCTGAGTGGTGTTTTGTCACTGTCATCCTGGGACTAGGAGCACTGGCGGAGGATGGTGCAGAGTCACCATGTGCCCAGCACAGATTTAGCAAGGCTTATCGTAATCCTGGCAGGATCCACGCTAACCCCGAGCGGTCAGACATCACCACGCATTCATGTCCCCAGCCCTGCAGTTCTCACCACGCAGTGCTGTGCTTATGCCAAGAAACCTGCTGCTGAGCCAGTCCTGGTGCTTCTGCATCTGGAAAAACTGCCCTGAGCGCTCAAGAGTTGCTGACCATTACGTCTTTGCGAAAGCTTTCTCTTTCTAGTCTGCTGCTACGCAGGTCTGTGTCCTGATCGAGCGTGATAACAGAATGAGGGCACGCATTCACATGTGCACGTGCGTGCATATATTTTAGCCTCTTGCCTTTTTTTAATATGAAATACTAGTATGCGTTTGTGTCTGTCCCAGTGTATCTGCCATACATCAGCAAACTAACATTCTTCGTGATCCTGAGTGTCCCATCTCATGTGAAATGAGTCAGCACTGCTTCTCCTGTGGAGGGTTCTTCAGGGGGATTTAAATCGCTGATTTCAATTGTGACTAATATCAGCAAGCAGGAAAACAAATAATCAGCTTCTAAATCTTGTTTTGCATTTACTCTCTTTATTGTCCTTAAAGATGGGAATGCTTTCAGTACTTGCAATGATTGTATATATCTTGTTTTAAACTTAGACTACATTATATTTCTACAGATGTTCCCCCAGTAATCTGGTTGAACATACATTTCTGTAGGCCTCTAATTTTTCTATTTTTCATTTTAATCGGTGAAGCATTTTCTGTTCAGTGTTTACTAGATTATATTTTTGCATGTGACTTGTATCAAGCTACATTCACATGAAAATAAACATTCAGCAAAAATGCACAAAAAGGAGATTTTGAAACATTTCTGTCACGTAACTTAAAGCTTCCTTAAAATAGGAGTTTGGAAATAGGAGGGGGGGGGGGGGGAACCCAACAAAACCGACAAGCTTTTTTTGCATTAAAATTAAGCCATTTTTAAAAGGAACACTTAATTGTAGTTATTAAATTTTTTTGGTAACAGTATCTTAGTTAAGAGTTTTGGGAATCATAGGTCATAGATCACTTCTGTTAAATTATTAGAACTGCTATTTTCTTACTTTTACAGCTTCCAGTTCCTTTCTGATTTAACTCAGCCTGCTAAATGCACTGAAATGATGAATATACCTTCTCTGGCCTGACAGAAGAGACTGCTACTGAAAGCTGATGTAGGATGTCAGTCAGCCCTGGAAGTGTAGTCAGTAACTGCTGTCAGTTCCAAGGTTTGATTTTCTTCGAGACTTCAGCAGCAAATGCATCCTTCTTTAAATGTTACTTGAAAAACCCCAAACAACCCTGAATTCAAATGGTTTCAATAGATACTGTATTTGCATGTAATATGGATCATCACAACCTAGTTTAAAATATGTCTTAATTTACGTACATAAATGCATGAGAGAGAAGTCACTTATATATTAGTCTGTATGCAGAAGGCGGTGACCTAGCTCCACTGTGCCCAGAGGGGGAGAAGAGGGCTGCATAGCAGACCGAGGAGAGGAACAGGGTTTGGGCTTTCGCCGTTGTGTTCCCAGTCACGTTCTTGGATCTTGCAAAAGTGACTCTGTCTTTCAAATTCATCCAGTTGTAAACGAGGAAGTGAGACTGAGCGCTGTTGAGAGCTTTCAGGAATAAAGTTAGTAGTTTTGTTTTCTGATGTGCTACATAACCTCTCCCAGGAAAAGGCAAGCGAAATGCTACTTCACCGTTTCATGCCACTGTCCCTTCAGGACTGCAGCGGTGGCTGTCGGTCCCATGGTGGGCAGCAAGCTCAAGGCACATATGGATCAAGTGTGATAACACTGATCGCTTGTGGAGTCTGGTGGTTTTCTTCTCGGGGAGCTTTGCAAACATGAGCTGGAAGTAAAGATACTAGACAAACTCGTTTTCTTTCTCTAGCGTGTGTATGAAAGGCCAGTTCTTGGAAACTGGGGAAGGAATTAAGGATGTGGTGCTGAGATAAATCTTCAGAGACGTGCAAGGCTGGACAATCAGGTGATTCACCCTCTTCCATCTCTCTTAGCCATGATGTCTTTTGCTGTGCACACTTGTTGGTATTGCTCTTGGTCACAGTTCATGCAGGGGGAGAAGCTATTGCTCCTGGCATGGACTGTGCTGGTTAATGCTTAGCAGCGTGAGCTCTGTGCTCTATCGCTTACACCTTTCCCTTCTGCTCTCCTAGCTTGACACCCATCCTCGGCCACCTTTGATGCAGGGTGTCACTCTCGCCTAGCTGTGTCTTGCATCTCAGGCGAGGTGGATGAGTGCATCTGATGGCTCCTTTTGAAAGCGGATGTGCAGAAGTGTGTGTGTAGGATGTGCATTGCTGTGGCCAAGAGACATGGAAACCTTTTTACAGAACTATCAGTAATGGTTTGTCATCGATTTGTCACCACTTATCGTCCGTGCTGAGGGCCCGAGAGCCCCATGGTGGGAGTTCTGTAGGTGTGCGGCACTTTCTCCAGGCTGAGAACAAGGGAGTCCTCACTGAGCCTGCGCCTGAGTTCTGATCACAATTTGTCGCTAATTGTCTTCGGGGTAGTCAGCGCTCTATGTCCACATGCAAATTGTGCAGTGCATTTTAGGAATTGCCTGCAGAATATATAGAAGCACACTTGCATCACGAGTTCAAAGGAAATCAAAGAGCACACAGAGTGTGAAAAACAGCAGTAAAAAGGGTATAAGGGTGTTCCTGCAGCCAGACCCTTCAAGGGATAGTGGAAAGGTTAGAGCGTGGAAAAGAAGTTGTGCATCGGCTTCCATGAATCCTGTGCATTATTTATTTATTTATTAAACAGATTGCCAGTGGAAGCTGTAATCAGGAGTATGTTTGTTTACAGAGCTACAAGGGGGAGGCCAGCACAGTGATGTGTGGTTGCAGACTGATTCACTGCTGCTGCAGCCAGCGCGTGGTGGGCAGCGTGGGGTGGATTTCGGGAGCACGAGGGACATTAACTGCGGGCAGCGAAGAAGGACCTTCTGCGAATGAGTGAAGAGAGCAGTTCCTCTGCAGGCAGGCCAGAAAATGGAAGTAGCAGCTAGCAAAGCCTCGAGACAAGATTAAAACCGACAGGAAATGAAAACTAACTTCACTGTTTTTCTTACAGGCTGACCGCCCTCCCCCTTTGCTAATGCTCACAATGTCCGTAGGAGAGCAGTTCCTCTACCTACTTCTTGGAAGGCGCACGCTCGGGTTAGAAAAGTGCGTGACCACAGTGCAGAGCCAAGCTCTGCTGTCAGTGGGGCTGCATGAGCCTTGGCTCCTGGTCCGGCTTTATTTTAGACACGCCGTTGCTGTCATTATCTCCGTAAAGCTGCATTTGAAGGCAAGGACGTGTGTAAAGAAGGAGAGTTCGGCTCTTTCCTGTCTCTCTCGCTCTTTCTCTGCCTGTTAATCTGTTACAACAGATCTGTTGCTGTGCAGAGTGTGTTAGGCTCAGCAACTGCTCTTCCTCGGCATACCTGCCAACTTTTGAAATCTATAAATAAGGATGTTTGGAGCGGGGGGAATAGACACACCTTCTAGCTCCATTGAAATACTTGGACACAACATGCTTATTTTGCCAGGATAGATTAGGAAAATGAAATGTACATATATATATGTTTTACTAGAATATAGGGACTGTCTCTCCCAGATAGAACAGCTGGCATGTATATGTGGCTAAAGCAGATTTGCTTAAATTTATGCTAGTCATGCTATGGGCTGCACGAAAAGAAAATGAAACAAGTCATCTTTCATCCCCCTCAAATGCAGACCTTTGCCAAGGTTTGTTTCTTAGAAATTAGGTGAACCTGATGAAGCAGGATCTTGTGCCTAAAAATAGACCATTTTACTTTCCATCTTGCCCCTCTCAGGCAGGGTATAATTTTACCTCAGTCAAGAAGTGAGATGAAAGGCCATTTGAGCTTTGCCTTATATCTCTGTCCTCTTTTGAGCTCGTGACAGAGGGCCCTCGTCTTTCCTGACCAGGTTCAAAAGTGCAGCGAGCAGGGATCCCAACAGCAAAGAACCACTACTGCAGGTCTTCTATGTGGTCAGGGCAGCAGCTGCGTTTTGCAGGTAATGTGGCCTTGCATATGACTCTATGGTTTCTGCTGCCCAAGAAAGTGGTGCTTGGTCCCTTGGGGCTAAATGTTCTGCTCTGACAGCAAAAACGGGGTGTGCAGTCCTGAAGGAAAAGGTGAAGCTTTAAACTTGAGTTTTGCAAAGCCACCTGAGCTGCAGGTACACTGGAGCACAGCTCCGCAAATAAGGAGCTGTGCAAAGAAGGGAGCTCTGCAAAAAAGCCCTTTGGCTTCTCGAGACATGTGTGAGCTGTGCGGCTGTGGCTGCCTCCCGGTTCTGCAGGTGCCTCCTGGGGAGTCAGAAAGGGGGGGTGCTGCAATGCTGCAGCCTCCTGCCCTTGGCGCCCACCAGGAAAAGCAGAGTCTGACTAGCAGGAAGAGAAAAAGCTGGCCGTCGGCCAGGTTGAATGCCGTGATCCCGGTGGCAGCTTCCTTCCCCCCTTCTCTTCCTCCCCACCCGGCTGCCCGAGCGGTTTGGAGGGTGGCGTCCCAGGGCACTCGTCGGGGTGTGTGCGTGTTGGGGGGGTTGTGGGGTGTTGGGTGTATGTGCTGTCACTTTGCTTTTCTCTGCTTTTTTGCATGTGGATCTGTCTGCACCTGCTTGCCTGCTGCTGTTCTAACCTCCCTGCGCGGCGCGCTTTGATTCACGGGACCGCAAGCGTACGAGCCGGCGCGCGGCAGCTTGGCACGGCCACTTCATTAGAGCAAAGGGGGCCTGCGTCCTGCAGGGTTGTTTTAGTAAAGACATGTCCCATCTGCTGCTTCTTATCACCCTTTTTATCTGTGCTGCTGACTCATGCAGTGTGGTCTGCTCAGCTCTCTATTGCAGTCACATCACACTTTGAGTTACCTTTACTATGACTCACGCTTGTTTTTTTTCACTCGGCAAGTGCCAAGCCAAAACAACCCAGTCTTGCCCCTTTCTCATGTTTTCTGTCCTGTCCTACCCTTTACCTCCAAGTCTTGTTCCTCCATCATAATCCTGTCCTTCCCCTCAAGTAAACCACCTGTAACTTAACTTTTAAGCTGTGTAATTTCGTCTTTCATAGCGTCTCTGCACTGTGCACCTGAGGCTAGTGAGATTGTCAGGCTTGTCCTAAAATACATCAGTTCCTCTTACTTGCCTTCACGGATATGTTTGGTGGAGAATTTTTTAAAAATTGTTTCATCTGTTAAAAGACAAAGTGTGTTTATTAATGTTTTGGTGTGAAATATTGCAGTGGGACAACATGTGCATCTTTCCTATCTTGATAAGTAGTATACGCATGCAGATCCAAAGCCTCGTGACTTCAAATTTTCCTGCATGTTGGGCTAATGAGACCACAGCTTCAGACAACTCGTGCCGAGGTTTCCCTTGCTTGCTCTTGGCCTGTACTTCCAGAATCAGCTCACAGACAAGGCGTGCGTCCATGGTCAGTCGGTAACTCAGTACACCGAGCTTGAAGTCCCCAGTTGAAGTGCTGGTATGTTGTTTCCAGGTTGAAGAGGACGATTGAGTTGTGCAACTGAAGGCTTGGTATTTCCTTGTTTAAGGTGAGGGGAATTTTGCCAGTGAGTTCTTTGTGGACAGATTTGGGTCCCTTTGGCCCTTTTCAGTGCTGAGATGCCTGAATCCTTTTCAAAGGAGAGGCTGGGGACAGTCCTCACTGAGGACAGATGTTTGGCAAAGGTTGCTGTACAGTTAAACTGATGCTGAGTTCCGTATCTTGCTCTCCTGAGCCCTTGGTCACGTCAAACTTCTGCTAAAACTGGCAGTCTGTTTGAAATCTGTTTGCCTTGAATAAACTTTGTAGAACTGGGCTTGTACATTGCTGTTGTGATAACTACTTTGATATCATAGAAACTGGCCTAGAAACGAAGGACAGAAATTCTAGGAAAAAGTTTTAGAACGGGAATGGGGTGTAATGCCAGATTTTTCTATTTAAAAAAAAAAAAAAAAAAGCTTTCCGCATAATCTTCTAACAAAACACTAGACAGGTTTAGATTGCTGTGTCAATTTTCTTTTCTAGGAAAAAAATTGGACTTTATTGGGGCACACACGAATTATGAGAATGCACGTCCTTTTTAGGTAGTGTAGAAAATCCTTTTTAATGTTAAACTTGTAACGTGTTTTTTGGACCAGCTGGCTTAAAACTTTTCCAAAGGATAAGTGCACTGTAGATTCATCTGTGCCCCTGGAGGTAGCCTTTGAAGTAGCACCACCTGATCAAGCAGACTCTCCATTCCTGTCTCAGCTCTCTAAGGTGGAGAAAAGTCTTTTCTGTACCCGATCTGCAGGGCGTCCCGTTGGTTAGAGACTTGGTAGCTCTTTCCCATGGAAGACACCAGACCATTATTCAGCATTTCCCTGGAGGTGTGTGTGCTGAAGAGTGGCTTGGATGGATTGGGCCCTTTGCTGCTAGGCCTGAAAATATCAGGGGGTATGTGGTCAGTGCAGAAGCTTCACCCTTCCAAGCTTGTGGGACTGACCAGCTGTTGGCTTTGGTCTCTGGGCTGGTATGTCATGTCCTCTCCTGTTCCCATCTCTCCTCCCTATTTAGCTTGAAAACTTCATGGTTCTGTGAATTGCTGTTGCTGGGTGTCCCTGGCAGTGTGCTGCCAAGCTTTGTTGGTCCCTGGTGTAAATAAATGGAGTTAATAATGATCATAAGCAAAATATTCCATTGTTTCTGAGAAGCATCTTGTTTTCTTGTGGGCCTAAAGTAACACGCTCCGTAACTCAACCACAAATGTATGGCCCTCCTGTCCAACATGTGGCATGTGAGTAGGAGATGGGGTTTGCTTGTTCAAGTCCTCGACCCTTGGAGGTTTTGCCTTTGCAAGAACATGACCGCATGTGGTGTGTGTGTATATACGTATATACATATGGTACTATCCCTGATGCTATGAATGGTGCTGAGGTACGTTGTGGGCATGTGACGTGGTGCAAAGGAGATGGGTGCTTATCGACGGAGGTCCATGTGCCTCGCAGGCACGTGCCAGGCCTGCACCGTTGGGGAGACAGTGGCGTGTGGAGACTTCTCCATTTTCTGGTTTCGCCCAGGGCATGAGTGCTGGGCCCTCCTGCCAGTTACTGCTGGGCGGCTCTCGCCTCGGCAAGAGCGTGGTAGTGCAGCTCCTGCCTGAGGACACTGGGCAAGATTGGTACAGGCTTAGGTTTACTCCACAGCTCGTTTTACCCATATGCAAAATAGATGTGTAATGATACCTGCCTTTGTTGTGGAATTGAGGCTTAATTAATTAATTAATTGATGTTTGCTAAATGCCTTGAGATCCAAGAATCACTGCGTATGCCCCAGAGCAGCAGCAACACTTTGAGGTTGGAGAACCATCTCCTCTCCCGTGATGAGGTTTCCCAAAAGGAGAGGCTCCGGCCCCTCCCTCCCCGGCTCCTCTCCCGTTTCTTTGGATGAAACAGTGCCACGCTGTGTGTTAATTGTATGGCTTCCTCCCTCTGACTTCTGCCTAAATAAATAAATAAATAAATAAACTGATGTGCTTAATGCAGTCAGCACATAGGGCACTTGCCAAAAGAATTTCACAAAGCAGCAGAGCTGGGTTGCCAAATGTCATGTCTTTTATATAAAGCATTCTTCAGGAAGCGAAGTTGGACGGGGGGGCGGGGGGGGGGCAGAAAAAAAAATGTTATAAAAACTCTCACTGCAGTAAAAAACATTTTCTTCCCCCACAGGGAGAATGTCTGGGCCATGTCATGGTGGGATCAAGGGAGTCTATTTTTATTTCGTATTAAAGGCCCCTCTCTCATTTCTTTTCTGCAGTCCCCCTCCCAAAGAGTAACTCTTTAGCATGCTGGCTTGGAGAATTCAGTTTAGATTAGCATTCAAAAGCAGGGTTGTGGGATGGTCATCTTATATGTGAAAATATTTGCCAGTGAATTTTGGGTGGAGAGAAGGCTGTTTAAACAGTGTCGGTGCCAGAATGTTTATTAGTTTAATATGATTAATGATTGAGGAAAGCCAACTGAGTTTTTTTTTTGTTTTTTTTTTTGTGGGAAGCGTGAGGGAGGCAATAGAACTTCAACATCAAAAAATTAGATTGTATGTTGTAAGTGCACGTGAATGTGTTTTTAATGAAAGCGCTTATATGCACAGTTTGTATGTTTAGGTGTGCGTGTTTAGGTGTGCATTGTGTCACCTCGGTGAGCGTGAGCTGCGGTGGCTTGACCCTGGCTCCCCTCTGACGGGTGGAGTTTGCTGTAGGATCTGCTGTGTTCAGAGAGGTTCAGAATCAACCTGGCTTGTGCTTCACCCCACGACTTGCCGTGGGCTTGCAGGAGCCACGGCAGAGGTGCCCTGGGGTGCAGGATGCTGCGGGGTGGGTGGGTGTCAGCAGGCAGCAGGCTGGATCGGGCATTTTGAGGGTCAGCGTTGTGACCCGCAGGCTGTAGGCTGTGTCCTGGGGTGTGGGGTCCATGGGTGTCCTGGGCTGAGCAGCGAGCGGGGTTTCGCCTGGTTTTAGGGCCCTGCTGGGGTCCCCAACGGCAACTGTCTGCTGCTGCTCAGCTCAGCCGGCTGCTTTTTGGTAAAGCCGTGGGAGGATGAGTATTGGAAATCACTCTGCGTAGACTCATGGCATTGCTTCTGTTTATCCCTGTACTCACAGTTCCTATCTCGGGGCGGTTCTTACAGCTCCAGAGGCCAGAATTTTTTCCTCTAAATTAAAGCTTTGTTTTGGCAGCGTGTTGTCTGTAAGTGTCTGCCCTCCCTACGGCGTTCTCAGCACTCTGCACTAACCAGTTGACTTTTTAAGCCTGGTGTGTGCTTACAACGTAAATGTGGTTCACTGAATTGGTATCGATAACAGAGAATTGGAGCTATACTGAAGTTTACAAAACAGCGTTGAAATTGATTTTCTGAACTTCACCCCTCTACAGCGTTTTAGCTCATGGGAGTAGTTAATCTAATAGCATAACATGAGATCATTTTAGGCAGTAACGCAGCCTCGCAATGCAGTCCTTGCATGCTATAGCTGCAAACTTGACTGCAGACAGATTTAAACTATATATAATACTGTTTCTGTCCGTATCCATCACAATTTGTTTGAACTTCTGTCAGGGTCACTGCATGGCACTGCAGAATAATTAACACAGTATGCATTAGCAGTATGTTCGTTTGTCCTATATTTTGTCAGGAAGACATCACCACCAGTGATCCGAAGGGCAGCAAGAGCTTCTGCTTTTGGATTCTTACTGCAACAACCCAATAACTCATTGGCAATGAGTATTTTTAAGTTAGTAGAGTTAAATAATTTAAAAACGTTCCTTCCTTTTTCCAGGAGGGAAATACAAACTCTCTGTGGTGAAAAGCCCACATCTCTGGGTATGGTGTCGGTGGGGAAGTCCTTGCCACACAGTTTGTTGTGACAAGTGCTGGTGTTTCTTCCAAGTCATGCCGTGTCAGAAATAGAGACTCTTTAATCATACTTTTTCTTCCTTCTTGTAATTACGTGGTTCTGAAGTCCTGCTCCTCTCCTTGGGATGCAAGCACTGAAATTTTCACTGCTGCTGGTGTGAGTCCTCACCCACGTGTCTTGCGTGTTGAGCTAATGAGCAAAGAAGGAAAACCAATTACCAGGCTAGTGCTTAGGCTTTGGTGTACATGATGTCTCTAAATTTATAGTGCAAGTGTTGTAACCTAATTCCCTGATCCAGAAGAAAAGCATTCTGAACAACAATTTGTAGTATGTATTTGTATGACCAGTGCAATGAGATTGTGAATCAATATAGCGTGTATTATGTCAGCGTAACTTTAGGTTAATTTCGGAATCAGTAAGACATGTAGTCCTCGGAATGTATGAAAGTGAATATGGTATTTGCACAAAGAAAGAAAACGTGATAAGGAAGCCTTCCATTTATACTTAAGCACAGATGGTGTGGTGATGAGCATGGGAAGAGCTTGAATTGGTCGGAGTCGCACTAACGTAAGTTCGCCATGTGCCCTCTCCCTCTCATGTCCCCTCTTGCGAGTAAGCGTCTAGAGATTTTTCCCTTCTTTCTTCTTCACTGCAGATTTATTTCTCTTCTCAGCGTTTTGCTTACATTGTCGATGATGTTTGTTCAGCTCAGACCAGGAGAGGTATTCGATTTTGCAGCTGACATTTATTTACAGGGTCACCTTTTAGTCTCTATGTTAGATTGCCATTCCTTACGAACAGTATCTCACGAGCAACATAACCTACTAGCTAAGGGATCTTGGAGAAAACCATCTCTTTGTCTGAGTCCATGGAAAAGGCAGATGGAGGTATACGTTGGGTGTGAGGTTATCACTTTTTCTGGAGCTTACATCAGTTATTTGAGACGTAAGGGACCTCCAAGGCTGCATCTGTTTGAAGGTTTTCTAGTGGTCTTCTGCCGTTACTGAAGTGTGTAGCTTAGCTTGTGTGGATGATTTTGAATGGATGGCTCTGAGCAACCTGACCTAGTGAAAGATGTCCCTGCCCATGGCAGGGAAGGAGTTGGAATGAATGGTCTTCAGACCTTCCTTCCAACCCAAACCATTTTGTGATTCTATAGATCTCTAAGAAGTTTTTACTGCTATTTTTCTCCAGTGGAAGGATTTGCTTTGCATGTTCCCAGTCCTTACTCCTTTACTATTAGGAGCAGAGGGTACTGTGTCTTTGAATGTTTTGACACTCATTGCTTTAGTTCTTGAGTCATGACTTATGTAAGTCTCTTGAGTAGGTTTCAGGTTGCTATTTAGAGGTGATGATATGTTTCTTGGGGAGGTACCATGGAGGCAAGGAGCTTTAAGCATTGATTGTCTTGCTTTCTTTGTTCTTTTCTCATGATTTTTGATGCTTTTTTGTTTGTATGAATAGTCATGAGAGGCAAAAGGAGAGAAAGTGGGTTCTTGGAATAACGTGTGTCCTTAAGTGCAGATGTAAGCACATAAACAGTTATATTCACATTTTAAATTTTGCTGGTTGTCAGAGTGATTAAAAGAGAACAGAAGAATCACTAGGTATCTCCAGGAGAGCGGCCCCTTGAATATGAGACCATTGCTGTTAAGGTGCTCAAATATGAATGTAGGAAACATAAGTCCAGGTTGTTCATGTTTGAACGCTTTATGTAACATTATAAAAAGGGGAAGTGGAAAGAGGAAGAGTTGGGAAGTAAGGAACAAATTATACGGTGACTTGTGGGGAAGCCTTAGATATTCAAAACCGGTTACTCTAGGCTTAAACATTTTCAGCTTTTAAAAATATCAACTTCCTGCACCATTTTATTTGACTTCTTGTTATAATCTTCAGGCTTCTCCTTCTTTACTTTTCTTTACAGCTCTGTAAGCTAGAACTCTTAAGGGGGAAGAGAAAGTGAGAGCAAGTGTGACTTAGATTCTCACATTATCAAGAATGTGGTGGCAGGGAGGGGAGGAAGATAAATTTGTGAATAATACCATGCAAAAAGTTCAGAACCTGGATCCACTCCAGGCTATGTGAGATCCTGTAAAGTTTCATGCCCTGTTTGTGTAAGATGGTCAGAAGGTCATTTTCTTCTTGTCTCTGAAAGAAAACTGACTCCAGACCTACTTGAAATCCTGTGGGATTTGCTAAAAACCATGGCAATTGGTAACAAAAGTCCAGGGTGAATGCGGTAGTTAACTCTAGATAGATGATTGTTTTGTCTCTCTGTCTTCATACTTCTAAACTTATTTCTATTAAAATGTTTATTGTTAGACTTGTAAAATGTCATTAGAGTCTTCATAAGGTCTCTTGAAATTGTCTGGAGGAAAAATATTAGGACCGTGTTCTTCATGAACATTTTGTAGATCATTTACAGTGTGTAAACTCTGTGTGTGTATATATATATCTCAATTAGAAAGACAAAACACTTCTCATCATGAGCATTTTGCTTTGTTCAGTAGATTTCTTGTCAAATAGGAATGTGGATTTGCGACGTACTGTGACTTTCTCCTGACATTTTATGCTTGTCGTTGTGCACCTGTAGCATACTTGTTTGACTTGTGAGTGAAATACCGCGTATGGCTGTAGGAGGAGTTATGGTCGGCGTTTTTAGGACTCTGTAATGGACAAACCTGATCTTTAAAATGTGGTTTCTTTCTCTGTACTAAGATGGGGGCATTATTCCTGTGGTACTAGAACAACTTTGAGTTTTTTGATAGTAGTAGTGATCTTTGCTTGCCCTGCTACAAACATGCTGAGTGGACTTTTTAATGGTGAGATTTACTGCTTAGGTTAGCAAGTTCTGCAAACAATATCTGACTTAATAATTTTGCTTTCTGCTTGTAATTACACGTTATTTCTTTTTGGTAATGCCTTCAGAACTTCTCAGTTCATTATCGAGTCTCAGAACATAATTTAAGGAATAATGCGTATTCTGACTGGTCATAACGAGGCTGAAATTCCATCTTGGACTTCTGGTGTCATCACAGAACTGGGATGGAATTACAGCTTTAATTTATGTACTATGGGGGATACATTATTTATTACTGTGCATTAGAAAATGATTAATCTCTGCTTGTGTTGCAAGACTATCCTACTGCTCCGAGTCCCCAGGAAGTGCTGAGACATTGTAGAACTTCTTGTGCGAATTACAGCTTCATGAAGCTGCAAAAAAGACCACTGCATTATTCAAAAACTGCTAGAGGTGATCAAAATCTATGAAGTCGCTACGGGGTTTTTCCTAACAGGTAGAATTCCTACAATGCTTTAGTTTGCTAAACTTGAGCATTTCCTTGCCTTTAGTCCCTTTCAAGTGTTCCGTTTCACCTAAAGCCGTGATTAGATGAATGGGTTGAGGAGCACTGTGTTTTTGAGGACCCTGATTCAACAAAGCCCCTCAGCTGTAGTCAAGCTCTGACTGAAGATAGTGGAAATTAGTCATGTGCTTAGTTCGTTTCCTGAATCAGTTCTTTAATTTCTACTTCTTTAGTTGTTCATAAAACCTATTTCTTAGTTTGTCCTCCACTTCCCAGAATTGTGTGTGTATGTGTATGTGTGCATGCACACCCACGCGTGCATCCATAAATACAGCAAAGCTGCAGTGGAGCAATGCGAGCTAATGGAAGACTGCTGTAAAATTAACTGATTCTTCCAGTTTTCATTCCAGTGACTTTTTTTTTTTAATGTGTTTTGATAACCTTCGATTTTTAGGAGCATTTTAATACTAGGGAAGTCAGTAATCAAGCTCTGGTATGTAATTACTAGTACTGTGTAACTAGTTGAAATGTCCACAACTATGGCTGTGATGAGTTTGAGTCACAGCATTCCTTCGCAGCCAGTTTTCAGTAGGGCTTAGCCTTTGTACGCAAACTGAGAATTTGTCCATTTTTGTTCTACAGCCTGTGGACATGTGTTTGTACAGAGACCAAGTACCAGCCACACCACCATGCAGCTGTTCCCAAGTAACATAACTAATCCATGCCTCTTCATAAAAAGAATTTGGGATTTGGGGGCAGTGGAGTTGCAATTTTGCATTTGCAACTGCTGTGCCCTGGTTTAGGGAAAAAAAGAAAAAACAAAACAAAAAACCAAAACCCCAAACCCTAAAGGTTTGTAGGAATTCTAATTTGCCCCAGCAAAATGTCTTCAAAGTACTCAGCACTATTAGATCTGAAGAAAAGAATGAGATAATTTGTAAAAGATCAAACAGATACAAATACCTTAAGAAAAGAAGTCACTGATGTAAATTAAGTGAATGCGTTATACTAGTACAAAAGTATTATAAAAAATTAAATACTCCCACTTTCTAAGGTGGCATTTTTATCTAAGGCTCTGATGACATGTATAAACCACTCAAGTTTCAGTCTTGTGGGTTATATTGTCACCAGAAGCTCTGACTAATAATACAGTAAAGTCTTACAAATGACAGTTGCATATAGTATGACTCTAAATGACTTTTTTTGGTGGTTTATTATTGTCATGTGTTTAAGAAAAAAAGAAGAGAGAAAGTCACAGTGCCTACTGACTAATTGGACGTAGTGGGGAAGTGTTATCCTGGATTTAATTTGTGTGGCCATGTTATAAATCACAGATGTGGAATCTGAAACACAGCGACAAAGCTGATAATCCTTGAGGTGTAAGAATCTTGAAGCTGGTGTAGAGAAAGACGTACAAAGCACGCCGGCAGCTCTCCCCCACGCAAAATTAAAATGATTGTCATTTTTGCAGGGAACACCATGGGAATCAGAATTAGAGGCATCCACCCCTCTTCAGCTTGAGAGCTGAAGAGATGGCTGCAGTTTCTATGCAGTTTCAGCCTGCTAGAGCTGTATAAATAGATCGCTGGCGCCATGCAGATCTGTGCGGGACCAATCGCCGTTCCCTCCTACATCACGAGGAGATGCAGAGGAGCAGTCCTCGGCGGCGACCTGTCCCGTGCCACTCATACTGAACAGTTAGGTTGGGACTTCTAAAGGCAGAAAGCCTTGCTCAGATGATGCTCTCTGCTCTGAAGGAGTCAGGCATGAGGCTTATGCAGATTTAAGCTAATGTTTTAAAGCCTCATTTGGATCTTAAATGGGACATACAGTATTTGTGCTAGCTTTCTGAATGAGTTGCAGCCTTGGGTGAATCCAGTACTATGTGAATCAAGGTAGTATATCACATCAACAGAGCTGAAACCAGCTGTTTAGCATTGGGTCAGCTGTTTAATTGTGTTATGATGGGTACATGAGACTGGAAATAAATACTGAGCAGCGTGAATTTTATACATACACCAGAATTTCTTACTTTTCTGCTTGTTAGTTTGCTACAAGTACTGATGCCAGTTTTGTGTAGGAAGGGACTTTGCTCTAAGTGCGATAGGAGAGGTAGAAATGAGGATAAATGTAAAAGTTTAAGGGTAAATTTCTCAAAGTCCTTAAGCTGCCCGTCTCTCCCAGTGGTTGTAGGGCAAATTATGTTGAGCCATCACAGTCCAAAAAAGTTGGATCTTGCTCCTGGCAGCCAAGGGTGACACCCTGGGTAGACATTTCTGGACAGATGTGAAGGACCAAATCCTCCGTGCTCCTCTGTGTGAGGAACATAAGCTCAAAAGCAAACTGGAGGAGAGAGGTGAGAAACAACGACAGTAAGTTTTCACGTAGGATTTGAGTCCAATAACTTCTTGGCATAGATGCCCACTTCTAGGAAATGTGTCTTAAGGTAGTATTGTTGTACGTGTAGGAAAGTCTGCCATCCACTTTGTTCCTCTGCAGGTGCTTTCCTCTTAGCTTGCCTGCAGAGCTGAACTGGAGAGACATGGTGCTGCTCACTCTGGCGCAGGGTTTAGAGTTGGTCCCAGCTTTGTCCTTCAGAGCATGAGTTGTTTTATCACCCGAGTTTTCTTTTAAGATTGATAAAGATTGGGTAGTTGCGTTGTGCTGTGCTGATACTCGGGGCTGGGTTATGCCTGCCTTGGTGCATTGCATGAGCTTGCGGAGTTGTGCAATTGCAAGTTTACTGTCATACAACAAATGACTGATGGCATAATTTGTATTTTCAAAATACATAAGCAGCTCAACCTAATCAGGTGGTATGGTAAATATTTCCAGGAGATAAAAACAAAGTATTAGGGCAGGTGAACGGAGTTATAAACTTCCTTTAATGAGCTGCATATTGTTTGATCATGTTTTTTCATATACATGAGCTTCTGCATGCCAGATTCTAGTACTAATTGGCAGCTACTTCACAGTCCTGGAGAAATAATATTATAAATACTGGAAACAGTCAAAATGAGTAGACGTGTTGGTTTGCCTTTCAGACTGCTGTGACTAACAGGTGATTAGTACAAATAGTAGAAGGCCCGTTTATCCTCCTTCTTGCTCCTAGAAATACAAAGAGAAGGGGGCATGTTCAGCTCCTCCAGACGGTTAACAGTGGTACCACTGACTGGCTTGGATTACAGTTGTGGCTGCACAAGTGTTTAATTTGCAGATCTGAGCAGTCCTGCTCATTTCCTGAAGCCCCTGAAGTTAACACGTAAATGGTTTGGGGCCTGAAAGAGCCGCATTGGCTTATTCTGGAGAGTTTGCAGTAAAACCTTATGATGGAGGAAGACCCCCAAATAACAAGTCTTTTACCACTTCCAGTAGGTAGCTTATGATGTCGATGGGATATGAAGTGGAGGGAATGCATGTTGTTTGTTCGCGTATGCCAGTAATCTTCAATGCTCCTAAAAGATGCAACAAATTAAAATATCTCATGTTTTTGCACGCAGATCAGCTGCCATTATTTTTCAAAGGCGCAAACTTTAAACAGCAAACGTTAATTTAACAAAGCTTTTTAAGATATGTGGAAAGCACTTCTGAAAAAATACTCAAATGAGAGCAAATGATTTTTTTTCTTGTATTTAAACATTTTTCAGTAGTACAAATGTGTCAATGCCTGGTGAAGATCACACTCATTGGAACTTGGGAGAGCAGGCAGGGACAACAGTTCGCTCTTTCACAATGAAGAATAGTTTGTTTTTAATGGTAATGAGAAGATCATGGTAATAACTGTGAAAAGGCCTAGGAAAGTAGTACATTCACGGGTGGATGAAATTTCTATAGGGTTTGGAAGTGTTTCTGAAAATGCTATGCTGCAAATTTTTGAGCTTGGTGCTACTCGCTCATATGCAATGGAAAGATGATTCCCACTACAAGGGGATTCTAGGCTGAAATTGCACGGCCTGTCATATGGATTAGCATAAGCCTAAAGGAGAATAATGGTCCTTGCTGACTTTCAAAATCTCTCAATTTTTGCTTAAAGACCTAAGTTGATTAATCTAGTTTATATTACGTTTAAAGATGTACCTATATGTTGAGGCAACTGCATTTCAGCATAAAATGAGTCCGGGGACTAGTACGAGGAGGTTGTGTTTGTAGCTTTTTAGGCATTGCTCTACTTCTTTTAAAGCAATTATGTAATGATCACTGGCTTTTTTTAGTAATATACCAGCTACTGAAAGCGGGATGTTGTCTGTTTCGCCCATTTGAAGGAAAGTTGTGCAGTTGGTTTCTTTGCAAACCTCTGTCGGTCATCCTGCAGAGATTGGCTGAAGGGTTACTTTCATTTTGTGCAGGACAGTGGTGATGGCAAAGTTACATGGCGTTGCAGTCACTAGCCATAGACACCAAAGAGAAACCCGAGGTGTAAGATCGAGGAATGTTGGAAAAGACAGTATAATACTAAAATTCACAGTAGCTGGTGCTGGAAAATGAAACTGTTGAGTGTTAGCTTTGTCATGACAAATATTTGCAGGTTGAAAGCAGTTTTGTCCTCAGTCTGAATAAGTGCTGGAGAGATTAGACCGCACTGCAGCCCACGTTACTGCATGCCTATGTATGTGAAGAGGTACAATATCCTAAATAAATTAGAGGATTGGGGTTTTTTTTCTGTTTACAAACTCTGTTCACCAAAATTAGTAAGACATATGTAGCCATACACAGCATTGTAAATGTTCCATAAACTTAGCTTTGTTCCTGACGTTGTCATTATCTGTCTTACATTATGATTCACATTAAGGAAAAATACCTTGTTTCGATCCTGCAGGGGAAAAACCCTTTCTCTTGCTCACCTCTCCCCAAAAACCCCAGACACCTACTTATCCTGTGTCATCTGAAGCAGATTTGAATGTGTTATCTGTACCTAAATCTACAGATACACTTTTCCTGTCTTGTATAGGAACAAAATGTTGTCCCATTTTCTGTAGTTGCCACTTAGTAATATCACAAACAAGTTACAGTAGTAAACGGAATGTGTTAAATAAATGGAACGATTACAATTTAATTCCCCAGAAAATATACCTAATATTATTCATAAGCAGAATGCATTTCACAGTAAGTAGAAATAAAGCTGTGTTTCAAACCAGCACAGGTAAAATAAACCTCCCTGGGCAAGACTATGTTTGGATTTGATTCTAATGAATCTGGCAGAACTGGCACTGCAGCTCTGAGTTTTAACATCAGATCCATTTGTTTACCTTTCTTGCCAGTCCAACATCATTTTTCATGGGCCGAGACTGATATTTTAGTTTGTTTTATTTCTGGAGCATGCTATCTCTGCAGTGACTTTGGAATCCGCTGGCCAGCTCCAGCTACATTTAACAGACAGGTTGAGATCACAAAGCCCTTGAACTCCTAGGAGTTCTGTGGAACAGGCAGATGGATATAGGATGAAAGAAATTAGTGACCTTTCTGAAGGAAAGGCTCGCCTGTGTTATCACAGATGTGGGAGCACATTGAGGTGTGAGCCGTTGTGGGTGCTCCCAGCGCAGGGCTAGCTTTGCTAAGAGCGTGCGTCTTACTGTGCATGGGGTCACCTACCCACGAGAGGCAAAGCCACAAGAAACCAGCCTTCACGGACTCCACTGCTTATGGGACCACTTGGTCTTCTAAGGAGAGAGAATAGCCTAACTCCCTTTACTTTTCACGCACTTTCCTAATAAATGTAGTACTTTTAGGTTTTCAGCTTTCTTCTGCTCTAAGCCACAGCACCTTCACTCTTGTTTCGCATGTTCTGCAGGAGGCAAATGGAGCCCGAGACAGACAAAGTGGTGTGACCAGGGCTATATGGGAGATGTTACATGGTGTTGGCCTGTGCAGCTGACCTATGAGGTTAGAGTCTAACCACTCACCTTATCTCTCCTCTGTGTAGAGTCACTAATGAATGCAGTTTAAAAGCACAGTTGAGTTGTTAAAGGTCCCGGACCTTCTTGGATGGCTCTCAAAAATGCAAGATGAGGGCAGCTGCGCTGTCTTAAAAGTTAAGCACATTAGAAACCATGTCTCTGGCTGGTTTAGTACATAGAAGCAATTATCTTTGAAGGAAAAGAACACAGATCCAGAATGCTTTGAAGAGAGAGGACAAACAGCATGGCAGCAGTTGTGACAGGGCCCTGCCGACTTTGCCGTTTTCATTCATGAAAACGGACAGTAGTGGTGAAGTGAGACTGTCGATTTTACATGTACTTCCTCCGCGCTTGGGCTTCCTGCTTGCAGTGAGCTTGGAGTCCTCTCCTGCGTGGAGGGCGAGTGGAAAGCACGTGAAGGAAGAGAGAAGCTTTCAAGAAGTATTTGAGTACTAGGAAAGCATTTCACTTGGCCTCAGCCAGGTCCTCAGCACAGCCGTCAATGTCACTCCTGCTCGCAAATTTGCTGCCAGATCCAGAACAGTTTTGCAGAAGTTGAACAGATGGAGCAACGATGTTTAGTTGGTTTCCTGCAGTAGGAACAAAAGAAGTTTCCATCACCAGGTATTTCAGAATCACAGAAACTTCAGAGTTGGAAGGGACCTCTAGAGATCATCTAGTCCAACTCCCCTGCTAAAGCAGGATTGCCTAGAGCACGTTACTCAGGACTGCATCCAGGCGAGTCTTGAAAATCTCCAGAGAAGGGGACTCCACAACCTCCCTGGGCAGCCTGTTCCAGTGCTCTGTCACCCTCACCGTAAAGAAGTTTTTCCGTGTATTTGAACGGAACTTCCTATGTTCTAACTTGTGCCCGTTGCCCCTCGTCCTGTCACTGGGAACCAATGAAAAGAGTCTGGCACCATCCTCCTTCAACCCACCCTTTAGATGCTTGTATTTCTTAGCAACTTTGAGTAAAACTCTGAGCGTTATGTTCTTGTTACTGCTAGGGACAAACAGCTTGTGAGGAGAAGATCCCTTTCCTCTTCCTGATAATGTTTTCAACAAATGCAGTGGAATGTGTAGACAGGTGGCTTCTAGCCAGTAGCCTGCAGACCTTCATGTGGCCTGCAGACCTCCATAGGCTCAGCAGGGTACTTCTTAGTAAGTGGCAAAAGGTAACTGTGAAAGTTAGACATCATGTTATAGGATTCTTAGCCTTTCGTGCACTGAAAATAGGTGCGATGACTTACTACTTGAATTAGTTATGAGAAATTTCAAGATTTTGGGGACCTTTTTAATGGCATTTGGAAAGAAAACATAAGATCCGCAATGAGAAAAAATTCCGGAGGATATTTAACATAAGCTCAAACAACAACATAGTCACCTTAAAAAGCACTACTGCCTAAAATTTTCTGCAGGCTGTTTTTACAACTAATGCCTGAAGTTTATTATATTTTTCATGGGGTTTAGTGGGTGAAAGGTAGTACTTTTTTCTGTCTTTTTATCCAGTTTGTTTTACTTTTCCCTTCTGTAACTATTCTTTACTATTTTGGTGCAAGACAAAGAAAAAATGTTTTGAAGAGTAGAACTCATTGTAAAACTACAGAAATTAGGTTAGTTATTGTATCTGAAACTACTTTGATCTGTTCTCTCTTCTCTTCATTGTTAACTTCTAAATGCTCTTGCTACTGTCACTATTACACTGATGCAATATTACAGTAGAATGTAATAATATCATCTTATTTGGTGGCGTAAAGATGAATGACAGCAGAATATTTGGTTTTTGTGATTATGCCTGCATTAGCAAGTACTGTGGACCAACCGGAGAGTATCTGTACAGTGAAAAACTTGGTGCTGGGCTCGTGAGGTTCACACCAGGCATATTTCAGGGTTGCTTTTACTTCTGAGCAGCCTGGTGCTGTTAACTGCATGCTCCGGAGAACATGATGCTTCTAGTTTAGTTCCTCCCAAGAGGGATACAGTTCACATGCTCCACAACTACCCCACAATGCAATCAAAAGCCCAGGCAGGACAGATAATCTGGAGAGTTGCTTCAAAAGCTACATACCTGATCTGAACAAAAGCAGTAAGGTAGCCGTGCCCTGTAGGGACTTTGTGGGATGAAGGGATGGAAAGAAAGGCGTATTTCAGTGATCGTATCTTGTAGTTGTACCAGTTAGTAAAACGCATTTCATAATTTTTCTTTCTTAATGTTCTTTCTTCCCTTTTCTTTGTAATTATTACTGAAAGGGGAAGGTTGGTGTGAGTAGGCCTCAGAGAAGGAAGGCTGTTTTGAGAAGTTAGAAAGAAGAAATCTTCTACCCAAAGAAGGATTGTATCTTCTTTAAAGAGCTTGTACAATGCCAAGTACACATTAGTACTTAACCAGTGATGACCCAATTGACTTGCTGACATGAGCGTGTGCCGCTGGAGATGGTGCTCATGCCCTTAAATTAAAGAGGGTGGTCAGATACTGCACTGAACTGAGGCTAGTGGTCATGGTAAGACACTGGCTAGCCATCCTTTATTTAAAAGGTGTGTAGGCTCTTTTTGGTGTGTGTCCTGAGGCAGAGAAGGAACATATGGTATGGTGAGATGTAATGTCATATTATTGCTAGCATGACTTGGAAAAATATATGATGTTACCTTAGAGAGTAGGTGTGAGAGCTAGTCTGGCAGATGTGACAGTCCTGCTTTCTGGATTTGACAGTTGGCCGCCCAGAGAGCCTACTACCGAACCTGGTATATGCTGAAATGCTCGTGTTATGATTTGTGCTGAAGAAAAGGAAGTAGAAATGCAGATGACAGAAGCAGTAGCACAATTTAAAAAAAAAAAAAAAAAAAAGTCTGGACAAGTAGACTTACGCAAAAGCTTCATCTTTCTCAGTGTCCTGTGTCTCCTTGATTGAAAGAGTGGATTTGGCTACAAAAGCCAACCAGCTTTTGTAGACAAACAACTCACCAAATCCAGGCAGAGGACAACATTTCTTCCCCTGCCTGGAAGATTTTAGTTGCTAGCCAAGCTGCTGGCATAGTCCTGCTGATCTCAAAAAGTAAGACCAAAATACAGTGGTGCCGAGCTGGTGGTTGTGGCTTAGTCAGATTTCTGTTCTAAAAAAAGCTTTTGGTCAGGCCTCCAAAGTTTCCTGCAACAAAGGTCACCACAGGTTTCTGTTGAAGTGTCCAGTGCTCTCTGGCATTGGAGATCTGTAAAGGTATAAGGAATTTGATTGTTCAGTATTTCTATATAGCAGCAAACAACTATATCTCAAAATCCAACCTCATAGAAGGTAAGGTGAGCTGGAGTATGTAAAGCAGAAAGTAATGGGGAAAAAAATACCAGATTCATCTGTCCCAAGAACATGAAATTTCTTCTTTTTTCTAGAGCCCTTGCATTTGAAGACCTCAGTATGTGTCTGGCTGTTGCAGACAATGCCATACTTCATTTTCTTAACATCTCTTTCTAAGCTCTACGTGCCCTTTAGCAGAGAGGCACTAACCTGGTGCTTTTCATGGGCAAAAATCTGAAGTTTTACAAAAGGGTGTTACTGTCCAGACCAGCTTGGGCCGTGAGGGGGTGGGTGGATGGTGTTCAACTCTTCCTCTATTGGCACTCGTGGTTTTCAGGAGCCGAGGAGGCTTGTGCCTCGGTGGGCGCAGGCAGTCGTGTGGCCACAGGAGGAGTCAGCTGATGCGGGGTGCAGTCAGTCTCTCCCAGGCCTTCTCGCTGTCCTCAGATGCTGGGGTAAGGAGGCGCTTAAGAAGAATCACTGAAGAAACGATTACGACTTGGAAAGACCTAACGCCCTTCTGGGTAAGCAGGAGAGCGTGGCTCTTGTGGTTACCTTTTAATGGTAAACAGACCACGACAAGGCCATGGGGGTGGTGAGTGAGGGCTGACAGCCCTTGCTCCAAAAATCATAGTATCATAGAATGGTTTGGGTTGGAAAGGACCTTAAAGGTCATCTAGTTCCAACCCCCCTGCCATGGGCAGGGACACCTCCCACTAGACCAGGCTGCTCAAAGCCCCATCCAGCCTGGCCTTGAACACTTCCAGGGATGGGGCATCCACAGCTTCCCTTGGCAACCTGTTCCAGTGCCTCACCACCCTCACAGTAAAGAATTTCTTCCTAATATCCAATCTGAATCTACCCTCTTTCAGTTCGAAGCCATAACCCCTCATCCTGTCATTACATGCCCTTGTAGGCCCCCTTTAGGTACTGGAGGCTGCTATAAGGTCTCCCTGGAGCCTTCTCTTCTCCAGGCTGAACAACCCCAGCTCCCTCAGCCTGTCCTCGTAGGAGAGGTGCTTCAGCCCTCTCATCATCCTAGTGGCCGCCTCTGGACTCACTCCACAGGCGCATGTTTCCACTTGGCTCCAAAAATCATGCGATAAAGTCACTCCTGGCTGTTAGGGGAAAAAGGGGAGATTATGGAGTTGGTGCTTACTAGCAGAAGGCAAGAAAAAGAGTAAATACCAAGTGAGAACATGTGCCTGAGCCTACCAGATCCTCGGCAGAGGGAAGGGAAGGCAGCAGGCCTGTTTCTGCAAGCCTGGGGAAACGTGTCCCTGTCCCTGTGACGGGAGGTGCGCAGAGAGCCCAGCGCCGCCATTTCTCCATTCTTCAGAGGACTGAGATCGCATTTTAGCACTCCGCTTTGCTCTGATCTGACCTTGGCTCTATCCTGTCACACGTGGTAGTACCACGGTGGTTTTGTCCAGGCCCACCCCAGAACTGCTTGCCCCGGGGATGGTGAGGGATGCCAGCAGTCCTGTACATTGCCTAGACTTGGAGGTGGGCAAGCCTGCCCCAAATCCAAAAATACAAGCAGAGTCTTTCTCTGTAGTTAGTCCTGGGGTTTCATTTCTTTTTTTGCTTGATTCTTTGTTTCCACTGGTGTGGATTTTTATCAGTTTTGAGCAGAGTCAAGTAACACAACGAAACGTACAAGTTGGCTAGAATGGAAAATGGGCTCTGTCTGTTAAGCTCCATCAGCCCTTTGGAGAGGCACCACTGTGAAATGAAGGAAGGCCGGGAGGGAAAAGAGGGGTCCCACTGGTGGCGTTTCGTCAGGCTGCTACTCTCACGATATTTGATTTTCTTAAGGTCCCAAGCTGCCAAAGCAAGGGGTATTGTCTGTCTTGGCTTTTGTTAAAAAGCAAAATATTTCTGCCTTCTGAGTGCAAACCTGTTGCATTCCTATGGCTCCGAAGCCAGAAAGCAGGGAAAAAAACATCATGATTTTTGTCCAGTCTCACAGTTTTTGAGGGAAGTACCATGTTTTGAGGAGATGTATGCTGATTGACCATCATTTAGTTCTTGGGGGTTAGCAGTACAGCACGCTGCAGGTATGACATGCTGCTGTTTTCAGGGGTTCCTGGCGGAATTCATCTGCTTTGCAGCTGGCAGGGTTAATGCCACGTGTATGGGAGGAGGAAGGGTGATTTGTACTTCAGAGTGAGCCTTCATTTAGCTCTGCTGGGTGCTAGGGAAGCTGAGCACTGTCTCATATATTGCACTGGGAAGAATGGAAAAGCTGACAAAATACTCCTATAATTTGTTTGAAGCTGCATTCATTTCTCCAGAAGGGGGAGAGTGGAGTAGTTGGATGCTGGGAAGAATGTGTCTAATTCAGGACTCTTTCTTTCCTCCCTGACTTGAGCCTGGACACTACGGAGAAAAATCAAGGCATTTAGAAATGGGCTGTCAAATCTGCTCATGTGTGCTTTTGCAAAGTCCAGCATATCTGACTGTCAAATGAGACTTTCTACATGTGGCTGAATAGTTCTGTATTAAGAGTTCACAGTTGTTTTTGATAGTATTCAGGTTACTGAGCAAATATCATAAATGCACAGGGTGCAAGCCATGGGTGGACAGTGACTGCAGGAAGAGCACATGTGTGCATGGCAGGCCTGCTGCTGCTTTCTGATCATGAAATTTGGCTCACTGTAACATGATGTAGCAAAAAAAAAAAAAAAAAGGAGGGCAGAACCAGTTTAAAGTATTTTTGTTACATTGAATTTTTAGTGTTTTATCCTGTGCTGTATAAATTGTTACCTCTTTTTTGTTTGGTTGGTTTGTTTGTTTGTTTATTTTAGAAAACCAGAAAATGTCCTCCACCACAGTTAAATCTCTTTCCATTAGACAAACGCTGATTTGCTGCTCCTGTTTCTGTAAGGATCAGATGGGCAATGGAAGCTGTACAGCAAATTAATGTATGCTACTCGAGATAGTAAAATGCAGGGCCACAATAGGCCTTTTTTCAGCAGCTGTAAAGCTGTTGTGTGACTACAGTGAATCCATTCAGTCTCCCCCACGCTTGCTGGGAGTGCCCAGGAGAAGAGAGTTGTACTAGTGAAATGACTATCCAGCAAAACGGTTTCAGAGGGATAGGCTAATGACTCACTCCTCATTTTGATTTACAG